>NC_039248.1:21867277-22213044 GCF_003368295.1 Carassius auratus
AATAAGAAGTTTAATTATCTCTGATGTGTTGCATTGGGATTTCTGGAATTACTTCATATATTTCAGGTTAATCTATATTTAATTAAATATATTTTCTTTATAACATAATATCATTATTTACCATATATGGTAAGGTAGCATTCAACCAGTGAACTTTTTTTTTTTTTTTTTTTTTTTTTTTGCGGTAACATTTACATTGCATTATTTTTTCAACATTTTTACAGTGTTGCATTTAAATTTATCACCTGATTCATTTGAGGTTATTCTCGAAATGCAAGCAGCATGTGTGGGTGCTGAAGTCTCAATCCCTGGCACTAAGCCTCTGTACATCTATGCAGTATGAGTGATTCAGACAGCAGTGGCAGCTAATAAACATCATACCTCTGATTTCAGTCCGTTGCATCAATGTCCAGATTTTACTATCAGTATAAATCAGAAAAAGACAAGAGACATTTAAGCAGCAGGAGTTCACTACAGCCATGCTTTGATGTGTAGCCGATAGGATTTCAGACCAGGAATAACTTATTTTTCATTGGCGTTAAAGTATTGGTTAAACCCAAGTCTGACTACAATCAAAATGGCTCTCCGACCATGGACAAATTCAGCACAAATCCATTACAGAGGTTGGCAAAGTGAGATTGTTTGTCTTCTGGCAATCTGCTGGAACACGCATCAGTCCTGTGTGTGTTATCGGGGAACTGATTGTGATGGATTAGATACATGGGCGATGTCCAGAATGGACATTCTCTGAACGCAACGCTACACTGGAACTGTCCGTGGTGCTGAACTGCAACAGAGCCATCTGACTGTACACTGTAACTTTTGCCAAAATCATTCATTTTATTGTGTATAGGTGCATTTGATAATAGGTAATTAGCCTAGATCATTAATCAGAAGTAATAGTGCTGCTGTCCCAATCATTGATTATGCATCTACAGTACATAAAGATATGTTCAGACTTCAAGGATTAGCTCTTGGGAAGGCATGTAACAGATGGCCTGTAGTATGTCTGCCAAACCATCATTTGAAGGCCAAACTCTTAGTGGTTTCTTACATTTTCAAACATAATCAAGTGCAAATAGCTTCTCAAGAACGTTTGAACTATAGTACCAACTATGATCTATCCTAATGTGCAAATTAATTAAAGTTGTGTCAAAAGTGGCTGAAATATTTCTTCTTGGCTGAGTCTCAGTCAAACTAGTGGACATGCACTTATGTTTGTTGGCATATTAAAACCAAACGTGGTTGGGTATGTTGGTGTATTAAAAACCAACTTTTGTGTGTGTGTGGTTTTTTTTTTTTTTTCTGAAGAAAGAAATGCACACGTTTGGAATAACATGAGGGTGAATAAATGATGAGAATTTAAATTTTTGGATGAACTATCTTGCCCAAATATGAAAATTTACTTAAAATTGACTCACCTCTGCCCACCCATTTGTAAATTAGTTTGTTTCTTCATCAAAACAGTTACTGAGAAATTTTGAATTGCATCACTGGATTCTCTGCTGTGAATGGGTACCATCAGAATAAGAGTCCAAACAGCTACTAAAAACATCACAAGTAATCCATCAGTTAATGTCTCGTGAAGTTTAAAGCTTTGTGTTTATGAGTAACATATCTATCATTAAGGCATTTTAAAAATGGAAAAAGTCCATAACTTGTTGTCCTCTCACATCACAATCAACCAACATATTTGTTTAGAACTATTTTTAACTGTTTTCACTTGCTTGATCTGTGCTGTTTCTGTTCTGATTCACATGAGGCACATTTTTCACTGGCGAAAGCAATATTATGGATAAAATTTTTGCCAGAAGCAATTTCATTTGAAGTTTAAACATACATTAATGATGGACTTCTTTGGATAGCTTTTTGTTTCATAAGATGTTAATTGATGGACCACAGTCATGTGGTTTACTTATAGATTATTGTTATGTTTTTTGTCATCTAAATCCTGCATGGCCTGCGGGTGAATACATATTCAGCAAATTTTAATTTTGGGGTAAATTATTCCTTTAAGAGCATGGCAAAGTAGTATTGCATAAGTCATGTCATTTTATGCAGTGTAAAATGTTTTGTCAGTTAACCTAAAAAAAGTATTTTTGTGGTGAACAGAATTAACTGATTTCATTCAAGTCAAAATTATTATTTAATATGACTAAATCAAGCTCACATAAGGTGGGAGTAACTTCCTTAGATAAACAGCAGATGTTCAGTAGATGTTTTAATTTACAGTGTTTATAGACCCTAAACAATACAGACAGCCGTGGCATTGCATCCTTAAAGCAAATTATTCAAAGCTCTGATTGAACCCATTGGATTTCTATGGTAGATCAAATCATCAGTTTTCTTGCCTACAGCACCATTTTCACGTGGTCTGAGGATCCTATCAGTTCTTAAGCTTTTTAGTCCCTGCTGAGCGCAGTTGAAGATTGAGATTATCTCTGACTGAGTTGGAAAACTTTCTCTGGCATTGGAGTCTAATGCTCTCAGATTTTGATGTAATTTGACCTTGGCCTTCCTCAATATCCTGTAGTGAATATAGAGGACAGTTGATTCAGATAACTCCATTTCGTGAGCTAGCAAAATGAATTTAGCTCTGTTGGACTAAGCGCTGTTTCACCCCAGGTCTGTTCCTCCTGGTTTATCGCTTTTCAGAAAACCACCATCCAGAGCTGTTATCTACTTTACATTTAAACAGGCGGAATTATTCCATACCCTCTGAGCTGATGAGAAACACACAATAACTCCCACTGATTAACACATGGTATTTTTATGATAGACTCATCTGCTCTACTGAGTAGAGTATTGAAATGAAAAGCACATTCTAGTCATTATGATATCATAGGGTGAAATACGGTACAATCTTATCGGTTCCTATCACTTCAGAAGGTTTTGGTATTCATTACTTATTTTTTTAGCATTGTCAGTCTCCCTACTTGTATGTACCCATACTGGTTTTATTATCACCTCAAAGGAGATGCTCCTATTGATTTTGGCATTGAGTTGCCCTTGCTGAGAAAAATCTGCAGACACATTAGTTGTAAAGGATTTTTTCTTTCATTCTTTAACTTCATAAAACATATCTTAGTGCTTTTAGTCCTCTGTCTATTACTGTAAAATGTCCCCATGGATGTTTGTTCAATAATTTACTAAGATGTGAAGAAAAAATAAATAAATAAACTGAGAAAGATTTCAGCAAAGCACAACTAATTTCAATGTATTTGAAAAGGGTAAACTGTCTTTTTCTGTACCTCATGATTGTGTTCCATTTATGCTGCGGTGACTGGGGAGCAGTTAGGGGTTCGGTGCCTTGCTCAAGGGCACCTCAGTCATGGTATTGAGAGTGAAGAGAGCGCTGTACATTCACCCCCCCCCCCCACCCCACCTACAATCCCTGCCGGCCCAAACCTTTGGATTATGAGTCCGAATCTCTAACCATTAGGCCACGACTTCCTCCAACTTTGTTTAACATTACAGGATTTAATTTGTAATTGTCCTATATGTAGTTGCTAAAATAGATGCAGGCGATGTAATGGTAAAGGTGAAGAAAAAGCAAAAAAAGGCTAGCATGGAAATACTTCAGGGGCACAAGAAAGTGTGATGCATATAGAGGCTGAGAATATGATCTGATAGGCTAGTGATGCACAATACCTTGGTTAGAAGGATTTTTCTGTTCAATTTTGAAACCTGGCAGGGTACAGCACTCCTAATCTGGAGGCGAATAGTCTTTGAGTTAGAGAGAGAGAGAAAAAAAAAACATCACACAGTTCACTGCCTTCTCTCAAACACACACACGATCAATAGTCTGAGTGGTAGCCTGACAACTGAACAAACAAATGTTATTCTAGATTTATACAGTCAAAACACACCCCAACTAATGGCTCCCGAAAATGCATTGGTTTTACTCAGGAAACAATAAACACAAAATTATTTGCTAAATTAAAACTTAATCCACATCTTGCAAATGGAAATCGACTGCTGTGCGCTTCAGAGGTTGTTTGGATAAATCTTTGAAGACTGTGATGACGGTTATAATTCAGGGTCATAAGAATGACTGCTTTGTGACAACGTTGAGAAGAGAGCTGGCAAAAAGGTGCATGGCTCAGCATATTATATGGTGCCATTAAAATTCAATTTACAGCCAGTTTCAGACATTGCCTGTACTTTCAAGCAATATGAAGGCAGCTCACCTTCCAAGCTGAAGATGTGGCAGACATTGCAAATTGACATGGCATTTCAGTGCTGTTGAGCTATTTATTAACCTTATCACTGCTTGAACTTTCTTAACAATGCCCTACCTATGTGAAGACTCGGTCAGCATTGTCAGCTGCTGAAATTTAAGTGAAATTCTTAGAAAATAGCTTGGCTGCATCTTCAAATTCAAAAGTATGCATGTCTCTAAGGAAGGGTGAGATGTGCCATTGACAGGCAAACCTGCCAGGACTAGTCAAGTACGTATTTGCAGCAGCAATAATAGATCAGGAAATGCAGCATGCTGAAAAGATGAAATACATGTATTAATTATTATTATCTGAGTGTTCAAGATGTTCTTGAATGGTTAGGGACTTTAGGACTTTAGGGACTTTTTCTCTGGTGGGCTTTTTCACTCTGGTATTTTGCCAGAAGTGAAGTTTTAAGTTTAAACATCTTGATGAATTATTAAAATTATTTATTATTGTTGTTGTTGTTATTTATATATTTTTTTATTAACAAGCATGTTTTCTCTTCAAAATAAATTAACTTATGGACTGGAATTGTTTTGATTACATGTGGATTGTTGTGATGGTATGTTTTATTTTTTTTTTTTTTTTTTTTTTTTTTTGATGGCACCCATTCACTGGAAAGAAACCATTGATTAGAAAGTGATGTAGTGTAATGCTAAATTTTGATGAAGTACCAAACTCTTTTATATCTTGGATGGCTTGAGGCTGAATACATTTTCAGAAGAATTTCATTTTTTAGGTGAATTACTCCTTTAAAATTGTTAAGCCCAGGATAGGTGATTCTAAAACCTGGGTTAAAAAAAACATGTTTTTATATGGGTTAATGTCCTGTCATCAATTGGGCTATTAGTCCTGATGCTGCTTTTTCTTTTGGAATTTACACATAAGTCAGTTGCAACTTAATTTCACGACAATTTGTAACTATTTTACATTTTGATTAATTGGTGACTAATTCTTATGAATCTCTTTCTTGCATTTTCATACTGTCTGAGTATAGTAAAGTACTCTTTTTCACTGTTGTAGTAGAGACCAGCTCATTCGAGTCCGAGTCCAGATTGAGTCCGAGTCCAGTCCAGAGTCCGAGTCCAGAAAGGGTTGAGTCTGATGTACACTATTTTATTTATTTGATTAAAGTGACATGACAGTAATACCTTTCTGGCAAATACTTGTTTTTAAACTGGATTTTTATTTTGGTGGGTTACAGTGAATACCTTTACAGTTCTGTGTATGTGATATGGCGCTAGTTTTACTCAAATCAAATGGTCAAATGCTCATGAAGTGACATGAAGAGACGACAGAAGCTGAAATCACCGCAAGCGTCACCCGCACTTCAGTGTGTAATAAACGAAGTCTTGCTTCTGTGCCATTCATTAACACAGACATGCAGGATTCATATTTAAATAGACTTTTATGGCTTAATATTTAAAGGTACTATTCCATATCATGATTTGATGTAAGTGCAATGACCTACTTTTAATTAATCAATTCAAAATTGGACAAATTCTGTGACATTCCGCGTTAAACTGTAAATTCTGTTTTTATAACTGGATTCTGTGATTCCGTCCACGTTTTCTGCATCGTGGAAATCGTAGGGCCCCACAATCTTATGTCAATTTAAATAAATATTAACATACAGTAATAATCATGAAATATTTTGATTGGGACTCGAGAGAACTCATTAATAAGTCAGATTCCTAATATGTTCGAGTCTGAGTCAATACCGAGTCAAAATTCACGAGTCCATGACGAAGACCAAGACCATTAAAATCGAGTCGACCGAGTTCAAGACTGAGTCCGAGTCTCGAGTACTCAACACTGCTCTTTTTTTTTTTTCATGCAATGCATAAATTATTAATATGAAATCACCATCTTTTAAAACAGCCACTTTTTCTTTCTTTTTTTCAGTGAGATCGGGTCCATCAGTCTCTTCTAAACTTCAATTAACACATTTCTGTCACTGTTTTAAATATTTATCTTTCCCCCTCAAGCACCGAAACAAAATATTGAGCATGAAAGTTTCTGTCACTACATAAAGCACGTGAATATTTAATGAGACAAAACAATGTTGCTAAACAACTGGCCTTTTACATATTTTTTAAGTCATTTTTAACATAAATATATGTTTGTTTGGGAACTCTAATGCAGAAACATAGATTCCAGACATGTTTTCATAATCAACAAAAGCACTCTACAGGAGTTTTTCAAATATGTTGGTGTTTAAAATACCACATCAGGACACAATTGCATTCCATCCAATTCGTTAGTAATTTGTTGGCATTAGGAGGCAGACACCTGTTCTGCTATTGGGAAATGTGAGCAATGACCATTGTTTTCCCTTCCCCATCTCTATTATTCTCTTTTCCTGTTACTGCAGAGACATGGAGGGACGTTGAGCAAACCTTGATTGACAGCACAGTTAAATTACTGTGAAATTCCAGGAGAGCCCAAGCCACTTGGGAGGACTGGCTGCATTCTCCTCAAATCAGGCATGGGCATCCCCATGTTCCTAAGGCCTAAATTAACAGTTCTAAAACAGACCCATGAGCCTGGTGCTAAACAAAATGAATGTGGATAATGCCAAGTTAATTAACACAGACCCAGATGCTCAGCCTTATGAATACTTGGTCTGCCAAAGAGGGAATATTCTGAGCTAGATATGTTTATTTTGACGTCAGTGCCTCTGTGTCAGTGGGACAGGCTGTGTTAGCCTCTCTCACTGCTTTGCTAATTTAGTTTTACTCAATTGTTTTTTCGTGAGCTGTTTGATTAATTCCAGCATCCTGGCATGTGAGGACACTGATGGAGGCTTGAAGCTTTTAATGGAAGAGCTGTTGTCAGGATTGAAATTAAAGCCACAGCTTTGGCTGATGAAAGTGGGAATGGAATTGGAGTCATCTTTTTAAAGTTATAACTGTGATACATTACCTAGTGGGGAAAAGCACTCTATATTCATTGATTTTATTATAGCATTTGTACTTCTTAGTCAGACGCAACCTGTCAGACTCTGAAACAACAGGGACAATGCAACAGAGATCATTAGTCTCAAGCAAAAATTAGATCACACAGCATGATTCACCTTTAAAGATGCCTTCACTAATGAATGATTCATATGCATAGTCATTAGTCTCTCATCTGAAAACCAAAAACTCTTATTTTAATAACCCTTGCAGCTTATATGAATCAGAATTGAATACCTTAGAAATGTGTCATTCAGACAAATTAAATTTACAAAGAACGCTTAAGCTATTGTGTAGCTATCTCTATAAAAGTGGTCCTAATGGTGCACAGTTTTAAAGAATGGGATCCTCTAATTTAATTGGCTGAGATTGCTGATAGTATGTCCAACAGCACTCTAACTTTTCGCTGTCAGTCTGTTTATAAATGGTAGTTTGTGTATTACTTTTCACTGACTCTGTCTGCCTTTTACATTGTTAGGCCAGTAGGTAGCAACAAGTGACTCTCTGTGAGTTTTTAACTCATTCATTCAACCGATTCCTTCAAAAACACTGAAAATAAACAGTTTTTTTTTAGAAATAAAATAAAGTGGCTGTCTTTGTGAGTGAGTAATTGAACCATTCACAACCAGTTCGTTCAAAAGTACCCAGGAATTAAATAAGTCAATGTTTTTATGAGCAAAACATTCACTGAACAACAATTTGTTAATATTGTGGGGCCAGATTCACAAAATATTTTTAAGAATAAAATCTTCTTAATTGCAATTTTCTTATCACAGAGTAAAAAAAAAAAAATAATAATAATAATAAAAATAGAAAAAACACAGCACTGAGTGCTAAACTAAACAGTCATCTGCAGCCACAACAAAGAACCTAAGAAGTGTTTTTCATTGCATTTATCAGCAACTCTTCCACAAGAACTGCCATAAAATCAGGGACTGGATTCACATATTGGTTTAAAAACAAAATAAAATTCTTTGTAAGAACATCACTTAGGAGCATCTTATATTTTATCTTAAGAAACTGATTAACTCTAAACTACTGCTTATTTGTACACTTGTATCAGTATCCAATCTTTTTTACATCCTATTGTATAGTATAGGATGAACAATAACATTCACTTCTTATAATCAAAGTAAACACAAAATACACAAGTAATGATATTTTCTCGAAGAAAAGAGAGCAACTCTTATCAAGACTCTCTTTGCCTCTCATCAAATGATCAGGTTAATTGAAAGGAGAGATAGCAGTGTGTGTTTATTGGTCAGTGCCTTTATCAGCGCTGGTTTTAAGATAATTAGAGGACAAATGAGTGACCAAAGCAGCAGGGATATAAGGAAACAAGGATATTATAGGAATCCTTCCAGCTTGACTGATAACCACCCCCTAAACCCAATCATTTAATTGACTTGACTTCGCATGCCATATCTCCTAAATTGTGATGGAGAACAAGAGACAAAGACAGTGAAGGTCATCAATAATTCAATAATTCACAAACAACCCTTAAACTGTTTTTCAAAAGACCTGGTTAGAATTTTGTTTTTTTACAATTTTTTATTTATTTATGTGAGATAGTTGCAAAATGTAATAGTGTATGTTGAACATTCTTGAAATCAGCTATGGAAGTCATCAGGGATGTGTTGATGTATTCTCAAGATGAATTTGTTCTTCATGCCATTGCACACATCACAGGCCTGTGCAATATTTTGTGCCAACTTTGTAGTACATAACATTTTCTCCAGTATGTCTGGTTATATGTCAGTACCTGTGGCTATGTAATAAAACTGAAAAATGTCCACATTTTCTCTCACTGTGGACTGCACAATATTGATTTCTCTGAGGCATAATCAATCCCGCTCATAAGTTTAAAATCACATATGTTTTGGAGAGTCATCCTTCAGATATCACATAGAGCATATTCAATATAAGCAGACATATCTGCATGGTACCTGCGTGTGTTTACCAGAGGCCAAAAATTCTTTAATAAACTAAACAATTTGTTCGAATTAGCTTTTAAAGAGAACTGTTATTACTCAAGATTAAACAAGTGCTTATTTTCCTCCACAAAAATCCACTTTTTTTTTTTTTTTTTGGAAAACATGACAAGAAAATCAAGTATTGTATATTGTATTAACTATTGTGAAAATAAGATTAAAAATGGCGGGAAAAGTCTTTAATACATGTCTTTCTGAGCCATATGCCATTTGGACACACTTAGGAGCAGAAGCATTTATGCATGCACCATTAAATAATTATAAAGGGCACTTTGAAGAATACCTAGACATCAACATGAGTCCTGGGGGACTCAACTGTGCCCAGATAGATTAAGAACTAGAGTCTAGAGTGGCAGTCATAGCAGAGTAAAGTAGACCTATTATCTTTTCAGGACACACAATTACATCAAACTGAGACAATATTCTTCCTGAGATTCAATAGATGGAATGTTTATTATGAAAAATAGAAGGTTGTTAGATTACAAGAATGTTAGCCAGATTTTGAATGGTATCTTGTAAACATGATTCAACATGCTTCATGAATAAAATATATATTTTTAGAAAGATGGTGCTTTACTGACCTTGTCCCACTTTTAAAAGACCTTTATAAACAGATTTTGAGGCTGTCAAGACAGTACTCAGTAAACAACTCAAGTCCTGACATCTCATATATTCTTCACGCAATTGTATTTTATTAACACATAAAGCAATTAATTAAAAACGAAGAGTTTTGTAGCCTTTTTGAAATTAGATTCATACAAAATACTTTTGATGCTTGTTAAGATATTTTTAAAAGGATTGGAGTGTTAGAAAGTCGAAGTTTCATCTCCTGTTGCTCCCACTTAAAGGATACAAACATCTATTAAACCAGAGCACCTGTATTTTTCATTAATGTCACCACAATACTCATCTGCTGTCATATGAAAAAATAATGTAGAGGTTCAAAACCACCACCAATGATATATTATGAGCGATATGAGTGTATTGTACAGAGTAAGTGCCTTATTTATGTCCTGACTGGTTTTACAAATAATGAAGCCTTTAAGTGTCACAACTCTGCTTTGCTCTCTTAAATGACAGAAAAGGTTGAATTTATCACATTTAAAACCTGCCGCCCATGTAACTGCCTCAGCTTCTAAAATGTGACTTCTTAGCATTCGACAGGCTTTTAAAATCTTCATCATACAGTGCCATTATAGAGTACTAAGGAGAATGCTTAACCTTTTTACACTCTTTGTGAAATGTTAATTGGTTCCTTTTGTGGTATGCTCAGTTCTTGCTGGGGGTAATAGGGTTTAATGGAATTCATTTCTTTAGCGTAAACAAATTGTTTAGTGACATGGGTATTTGCCATTTCACTGGGTGCAATAAAGTTGGAACGACACAGACATCTATGAAGCACACAAGCGTTTAATTCAAAGAGTCCCTACAGGTCCATCATTTATCACTCAAGCAGAAGTAAAACAAATAAAGATTTGAATTTAAAATACACTCTGATGGGAAATCCTCTAACCTTGACAGTGTGAGCTAAACTCATGTGAATAAGTGTTTTGAATTGCAAGGAAATGCGATGGGAACATACTGACCTTGATTCAATGAAGATTAAAGACAAAATACTAAAACAGGATAATTGAACTGTTGGGGGGGATAAAGACTAAAATGCCTTGGAGTCTGAGAAGGTTGGCTCTTTGGTTTTCCTCCACAAGGCTGCCAATTCCGAGCTGTCATCTGTTATCAGGTGATAGCCTGCTTTAAAGTTGTTTGGTTGGCAATGGCTGAAATGGAGAGGTGCATCTGACACAGATTCTGTGAAAAGCAGACAGTGATGTCTCACTGCGGCGGCCAGAGAGAAAGACTTGCCAAGATTACACAATCATCTTCATCATCAGGATTGAAGCATGAGATCCTCCTCTTCCAGAATTTGTCAGGATTTTCTATGGAGGTGACAGAGGGTTGTGTTAAGGTAGTTAATTTGACTTTAAAACTGATATGACCATCATCTTGGTAAGTTATGCAAAGCTGAATTTTAAACAGTATAAATGAAGCAAAAGCAATTTTCATTAGAGCCTAAAAGTGCACAAAAATCAGTATAGACTGCTCAACTAATATTGTAAATAATCTAGCGACATGAAAATATATGCAACACTACAACGACTGAACAGTAATATGGTTTAAAGTTTATTTATGCATGTTACAAAAAATACTATTTCAGTCTTCATACTTAACATTTTCATGTTTAATTCTGTGTGTTCATGTTTCTTCTTTTTAATATCTGTAAACTTTATCAGCAAATTACAAGTGGAAAAACAAGTGGAGTCAAACTCATATGAAATCAATATTTGTGTTGCGTTCAGAGTTGCTGCCTGTGAAACACATTCCAAATCTGATAGTTAAAAGGTGTTGTGGTAGTTAGGATGATACCTTAAATGCAGCTGCCTTTGTAGGCAATATGCAACAAGACAGCTCACTAGGTTTTGGAGGAAAGCTTTTGATTCAAAACTGGCTCTAAAAGGCATGTGAACCTCTAACATGTGGCACCTGCTGGAGCTGAAGGCATGATTCCAACCAGATGTTCCTGTTCCTGTTCTTTATAAAACTGTTTCAGGTCATAGATATTTTTGGACTGTCTTGTATCAACTGTTCACTTCAGGTCATGGCCCAACATTTCACACGTGTTTAGGTCTGGACTCTCTGCCTTTCCAAAATGTAAAAATCCATCTGCTTCTTCAGCAGCTTCGTTGTAGAATTACTTGTCTGTTTAGAGCCATTGCCAAACTTTGACCCACATTCTGGCTCCAACTGACAATTAATTCTAAGCTTCAGCTCAGAATGAATTGTTCCCTCAAATATTTCAAGCTGTCTGGGTCCTGAGATATGCCGCAATGTTCTCCCTCATTACATCCTTCTGTGTATACTTCTCTTCTGTTGGTTTCATGAACATTTCAAGGTACACCATGCAGAGAATCTGTTTTTTTGTTTGTTTGTTTTTTTTTTTTTTTTTTTTTGGTGGAAATGAATTATTGAGCCTGTGCATAAATATCAATGTTCAAGTTTTTCCCTCTACAGTCTCTACAGAAATCAGTCCTGCCAACAGAAATCACATATTGTTTTCTTTTGTGTATGTTCCTACTTAACCATATTTTGGGGACAAATTAGTTGTCAAAAGTGAACAAAACCTGACAAAATCGCAAGAAACCTCCATCTGGGGACTTCCTCATTTGTAAAACTGGTATACAAATAAACAAAGGTTTTTTTTTTTAATATTATTATTATTTTTGTTTTTATTATTATTATTATTATTATTATTATTATTATTATTATTATTATTATTGTAAAAATTCTGTGAGGGGTAGGGGTGGGTTTAGGTGAAAGTGTATAACTATCTGTATATGAAAGCAGCAGATGTCTATTCAATGTATTCATTTAGATAGCTAAGTTAACGTGTGTGTATAATAAATATGTTGTGCACATAATGTTACACAATATTATTGTCAATTAAATAAAATTTTAGATTAAAAATTATTCTACAAAAGTATACATTAATTGTTGACTAAAAATAAACAAATTGACATGATAAAATGCAATGTAAATATTTGCAGCTTGGTAAACGAGAGGTCCAAAATTAGCATTTAGTATAGCTGTATAGTATAGCAGTGGTTCAGTGGTTCATGTAGGTTGTCTACAAACCGGAAGGTTGGTGGTTCAATCCCCGGCTCCACCTGACCAAGTGTTGAGGTGTCCTTGAGCATGACACCTAACCCCAGCTGCTGGATGGTGCCTTGAATGGCTGACACTGCAGTCGGCGTGTGAATGGGAGAATGTGAGGCAAATTGTAAAGTGCTTTGGATGGTCATGTGGTCTGTTGAAAGCGCTATATAAATGCAGTCCATTTATACATACTGTATAGCTAGTATACATTTTAAAGATGGGGTAAGTGAATTCTGTAAGACAATGTTGATATTTCAAATCACTAAAACAAACACGCCCCTATCCCGAAAGGGTCTTATCCCTATTTTGATATGGTAGCTCCAAACCAATTTTACACTGTGTCTACACCGGTTGCAAGCGGGGCAGCGCAATAAAATACTATAGAACTCATTATAATCAATGTTACAGTCTACACTGGATGTGGCACGAAACGACATGACAAATCTCGACAGAAAACTGCTGCTGTATTTTATTTATGATGTGTTGACACAAATTTTAATTGATTTTCAATGGTCACTTTATTGGTTCCAGTCAGTGCTTTAAGTGGCCCAAAAGAGGTGCCGGTACTCTATTATAGCCTATTTTATTAACGGGGGGGGGGGGGGTGTCTGTGGTCTTGGGTGCTTGGGTGACGGGATGGGGGGCTTATGATATTAGACTTCGTAGCCTATAATAAAAGATAATGAATTTCAAACCTTAACAAAACACATTTTTATTCAAAGATCAACCGTCTGTCATTACTCTTTAGTCTGGAACAAGAAACAGAAAAATTAAAATTATGAATTCAAATGTCATTGTAAAAAAAAAGAAAAACAATGACTGTTGTAACAGTGCGTAAATCAGACCTTTCTGTAACACTTAACGTTAATAAGCTTAAACGAAAATAACGAAATATTTGTGTAGCGGAGTATTTTTTGTACACAGTGCCGCGAACTGTCAATCACTCCTGTACGAATGCATCAATGTCCTCCTCGCAGCTGCAGCAATTTGGGCTCTCTTCATCAAGCTTTAAAACAAAAAGGGGACAAAAATATCATATTGTCTTTGTGCATAGGCTATAGATTAATTAGATAAATGAATATCTAAATTTGTGCCTAGCCGCCTACGGTATTTTTTTAGAACTTAGAAAAAAGATGCTGCAGCCAATGAGCAGCCAGCGGGGGCTGGCTGCAGGACGACTAAACCTCCACGGACAGTTTTTAATGTTTATCAGACAATAAATACTCAAGATTTTGCTTTAGTATAATTTTCGGGACAATTAGGGCCAGATTCGGGAGTCGGGACAACAGTTTAGATTTCGGGGCTGTCCCGAATTTTTCGGGACGTCTGGTCACCCTACCTGAAAGAGCTGCATTACTTCATTAGCTTGAGTCTGACCTGCGGTGATATCTTTCAGACTTGGTGAGGTGTCAGTCAGCGAGTTTCACACCCCTTCTCCGGCAACGTTGAGTTGTTGACACTTAACAGTGGGAAAAGTGACATATGCGCTATTCTCTTGTATAACTTGGTGAATGGGGAATTGGGTAATTTACTTTCTGCTCTCAGTGGGATGAATTAGGAAGCTTGCAGTAAATCGGCAGTGCAGGTAAAAGATTAAATCCTCTATTAAAACAGCTGTCCAAATGAGCGTACCGGTACGCTAAAAGCACCTTCTGGGCGCACGGAGAGGTGGCGGTACGCTCAAGAGCTATATTTGGAAGTGGCGGTACTGAGTACCGGTGCGTACCGGCCCACTTAAAGCACTGGTTCCAGTGTAGACAGACTTTAGCTGTTGCAGCGAGGCAACTGCCGCGTCCAGTGTAGTCACAGTGTTACTCACTCTCAGTGTTACTTACTCAGCTCTGCTAGAGTAGACACGGCCCTTACTGCTGGTTGGCTACAAGTTTGTTTTGGTACTTGGCCCTGCTCAGTTTTCTAAAGCTTTTTAGAAAAAAAAAAAAAAAAAATACAAATACATACCACCTTTAATGTTTACTGCTTAACTTGAAAATCACACCTCATATGCTCTCCTGCGAAAGAGAGAGGGTGTGGAAACATTATATGGACATGCTTTGGACATTTTTATCCAAATTAACTATCCATGCTTGTACACATCCTCATTTAGAATTTTTCAATGTTAAAATGAGGGTAAAGCCCTGTTCACACCAGGAACAATAAATTTAAAGATAACTATAAAGATAACGATATTAGCGTCCACAACAGCAAACAATATCATCTGTAAGCACACGATCATCTGCCGCTTTAAATTCTCAAGCTCATTATAGCAGGATGAAATCTGATTGCCTGTCAATATTTTTATCATTCATCAGCTGAAAATAAATTGTTCTGAAAGTGATTCCAACAATATAGTTTATCTGTGCCATCATTGTAACTGCTGTGGTATGGTGCTATTATTTAATATTGAGAACAATTTCCGGAACTATATCTTTATCTTTATAGTTATCGTCCTTGGTGTAAATGGGCCTTAAGTTGCAAACTGATGTGCGAACCCAAGATTCCCACCTTAGAATTTTTTTTTTTTTTTTTTTTTTTTTTATGCACATAAAATTGCTAATTGCATATCATTATTAGCTAATGAGGCGTGAATGGACTTGAAATTTTATGTTTTGAATGCTGAATGTACAGTGCTCAGTTTTTCATAAAATGTCTGACGTTGATCCGAGTAGGAGTGGTGTTAAAAATCTTCTCTTACTTTTTTGACGGAAGATTAATGAATGCCTTCGTCTTAGTCTTTTTGGTAGCAATTGTTTTGTAACTCTCTCCAACCTCATTAGCACTGACAACCATTTTCCTGAGCTTTTCAGAAATATCTTTTGATCATGGAAGGATTCATTCATGAGCCATGCCATTAGAAGTCACAGACTACATCCTCAACAAAGACAGTTAATGTCAGATCAGCATGTTAAATGCATTTATAAAGAGAATGTTTTTTTCAGTCATTTTTTATGTAGTATGATTTTCTTTTTTGCGTTATGATTACATAAAGAACAGAGCACAGTTGCATTAATAAATCACTATATTATTCTGAATATTTGCTTTAAATATTATATGTAGAATATCTTTTTTTTTTTTCTCAGTGTGTTAGAAATGTGATGTGTTGTAAAGGAACACTAATTAAAAAGTTACAGAGAGAGAGAGAAAAAAAAAACTACACTTTAAAGGAACACTGTTGCACAACCAAATGATCATTAGTCATGCACTTTAAATTCTCATGCATTCTGCAGAGATATGAACATAACTATTCTTACAAGGCATGATGACGAAGACCGAGCTCGGTGTGCGCACTAAGTATGTCTGGATCATAAGACTGCATTATCAATGCCCATAAAAAGTCTAAGTCATGTTATGATGGTAGAACCCCCTGGCTTTTTTTGCTCTTCAAGGGAAAAAAATCAACAAATGTCAATCAAAGCTTTCTGGCTATGCTATTGAAGATAGGAGAAGAGGGCAGGAAGGCTCCCCACCTGGCTCTCCCCCACCTTTCACTTCATACCCTTCACTTTCATCCTCCACTGAGACCCAAGTCCTTGCCCACGGCTTCTGTCTCACTGGGGAAGCATACTCTTCTGGGATAAAAAGGATGAAGATATTTTGGATCATTGGCTTGTGTTAATTAGCTCCCTCTGACTGCATCAATCAGCAGGGCTTTGAACTGGAATATCTGAAATATCATTTCATGGGAGTCCGTATGCCATTAATGCTTAATTCTCTAAGAAATCTGAAAGGTGGAGGTCAGAATTTCCTCACACAGTAAATGGATTATAGTGAATGCTTTAATAAATAAAGATGACGTTTCATGCTTGATCGTTTTAATTATATAATCTTTCTACATTATTTTCACTGTGTGCCTGCCTTCAAATATTGCAACTTTTGCTGCCATTGTTCTTATTGTAACTTATGCCATTGCCAACTATCCTTCAGCAGAACATATCCAGGTCTGAACACAATCAATTTTCTACAATCTGCAGGAAAAAAGAAAGAATATGACCAGTAATATTTCATGTCATTAGAGCAAAATCATTGAAGTATAAAATAATGAGTGTTGAACAAAAGACCATCTTTTGTTCCACTGCCACACATCTGTGGCATGCCTCATTTTTATTTCTAATCAATAAATTAATTATACTTTGAAAGCTGAAGAAAGTCCCCACTGTCTCCTCTCATCCCATCATTTTATACCAGATTTCAGAGGGAAATTGTCTCATTTAAAGTATTATTGTAAAGTAGGGGTGTAACGCTATGCAAAAATCACGGTTCGGTACGTACCTCGGTTTTAAAGTCACGGTTCGGTTCATTTTCGGTACAGTAAGGGAAATAAATGCAAACATTAAAATGCAGGTTGTTTATTATTATTGACATTTTTAACAATTTGTTTACACTTTTTAAAATACTTTTTAATAAAATATATATAAAATTAAAAAAAAGAATAAGAAATAAAATACTGCTGCAAAGTTCTCCACTAAATAAAATACTCTCAGTCTCAAACCAATATCATATAATAAAATATAATGAAAAATATAAACAAATAACTATGATTACAGTCAGAGACAGTTTGTTACAGTGCAGCATTACCAATCCCAGCTTGTAGGTCTGCTCATATTTAAAAAAAAATATATATATAACTTTTCCAAAGTGTAAAGTGCAGCATCAACAGTTTCAGTTTTTAGACTTGCTCAGATTTCGTTATTGCTTGGACCGATCGGAATTAAGAGCAAAGGTCTGTTTAAATGCCGACGGGAGCTGCGTTTGAATTACAAAAAAAAAAAAATGTTCCTAGTTGTAGTGATGTTCACACTCGCGTGATGCCTTTTGAAAACATTAGGCCGGTGACACACTGGCATATTGGACCTGTCAAACATAGTCTATTTTGCTGTCAATATGTTGACGGTGTCCTTTATCAGTAGACTTTATATTTATGCTCAACATGAAGTATAGATTTTGTTGTCGTGAAGACAAGATCCTGGTCTGTCTGCGGCCTCCCTCTATGTCACCTACAGTAGAAGCAGCGTGCCAGCGCCACGTCAGGCACGATTCTGGTCTGTAAAGACACAGAAAATGTGAAGCAGTTGTCACGCAACTGACACGCAGCAGAAAGCCACGCTCACGCCATGCAGCCAGTGTGTCAGCGGCCTTAGAATCAGCTGCAGGGCGGGATTTGCGCTGAACGTGGAGACTTCCGCCCCTTAATATGTTCGTTTGGAAAATGTACTTTTGTTCCGCACACAAAATATTGCATTCCGTCATTCGGTACACACGTGCACCATACCGAAAGCCCTGTACTGAAACAGTCCGCTACGAATACACGTACCGTTACACCCCTATTGTAAAGTATTGAGAGACTAATTTTGCTGAAGTGGTTTAGATACATTTTTATTTTTTACTTTTAGATTAATCTCCAATTAACAATTCACAACATTGACCAAACAGTATCCCACTGACACTCATTTCTAATGAACAAATCGTCTAAATATTTATATTTTGCCATCAAAACAGAGCAAGATAAAATAATGACTACAAAGTCATGATCATAGACATTTATTTTTAAACACACATGTATGTATGCTACAATATTTGAACACATGTAAATCTATCTATCTTATTTGATGACTTGTGGACTCTACAACTGCAACACCCGCTGACTGCAATGATAGAGCTTGGAATAGCCAGGACAATTTTTAATATAACTCCGACTGGATTCGTCTGAAAGAAGAAAGTCATATACACCTAGGATGCCTCAAGGGTGAGTAAAACACAAGCCAATTTGAATTTTTGGGTGAACTAACCCTTTAAGAAACTAAAAAATGTGTGCAGATCCCCTACTTGAGTCATTCTCTCGGAGATGCTGTCACCTAGCAGAGTGGAGAAAAAAAAAAAACACACAGAACAAAGGGGAGAAGAAAGTTTATTTAACAGAAATAGGCAAGGACTTTGATTGATGTTTAGACTTGTGCTTTGAGGTGAAAGGAGACATATGCCACGTCAAACGTGAACGTGTTAGTACACAATGCTGTCTAGCATACAATTTATTCATGGTTTCGTGACAATAAAAGAGAAAACTTCGCCTTTGAATTCATTACCCTACAGATCATCTTCTCAAGGGCTGTCTAACTCATGCTCACAGAAAGCAGACAAGCAAAAAACACTGATTATACATTCGAGCACAATTATGGACTGGCATCTTTTTTGTAATTGCACATGCTGTGCAGTTGTTCCTATTTCTAGTCTGTGACGACAGTCATATACAGAGTACAAATGTACCCTGACAATGTTTAGTTTGTCAGAGGACTGACTACCATGCGTAGAGGTGAGACAAATCTCAGCATGTAGGACATTTATTGATATAATGGCATGTGTGGTTCTATAGGAATAAGGGTGCTCTTTGTTTCACAGAGCACGGCTGCTCTTGAGTGAGCACAGTCAAGCTGCAAACTCATTAATGCTGAATTCACAAGTCCTTCTGGCACTGACTGATTACTTATTCAACCTCTCCTGAGTCACTTGTGGAGGGAACATTTTTACCCTGAAATTTCTTGAAAGGCAAGAGTTATGAGACTCAAACTATGTAGCTCACATACAGGTGGCAAATGTATGGCACATTTTAGTTATTCTGGTTGGATAGCACCGCAAACCTTATGGAAGCGCTCTAGCTTTAGAGGTGTACCTTGGTAGCAACAGCAGGCAGCATATTTCCTTTTGAGCAGGCGTTGAAAGAAAATATTTTACACTGAAGAAGAAAAAATAACTTTTAGCATTTGGGTCCTGTTTTCAGTCTTAATAATAATACAATAAAATCTTGAAAGACTGCATTTTCAAAATAATGTTGTAAAGTGTGAAGAAAGAAAGAAATATGTTTATTCAGAGAGGATACATTAAATTGATTATAAAAACTGTCCGTAAAGATTTAACTATTTCAAATATATATATATAAAAAATAAAACATTGCACAACATTGATAATATGACATATTTATTGAGCACCAAATCAGCATTTCAGAATATCTTTAAGGGAAAATGCAGCTTTGCTGTTACAGAAATAA
Source organism: Carassius auratus (assembly GCF_003368295.1). NCBI lineage: Eukaryota > Metazoa > Chordata > Actinopteri > Cypriniformes > Cyprinidae > Carassius > Carassius auratus. Next base: position 21,887,193 of record NC_039248.1, read on the forward strand.
ATTATGTTATAAAATATATTACAATAAAAAATCAGTTATATTTCTATATTAACATTATAAAATCTGACTGACCACAAACTTTTATATGGTAGCGTATGTTGAATGTAATGTGAAGTTAGCACAATTGTTTATTATTTTTGAGCACTGCCAGCAGAACTTAACATTACCAGCTATAACAGTTCCACATTGTTATAGCTCAACCACTGACAGGTGCAATTCACCATTACAAACTGTGGCACTGCTTGTTTCTTGAAATTGCCCACTGTCATCAGTTTTGTCCACCTGCAATGGACTTGTTTATCTTTGGTTACACAAAATGAGAATACAGTGGACATTGAGTATTCCAAGGGGACTAAGGGGTAGCTTGGCTGTCCCTTTTGATTCAGCGAAAACTGTTCCATATGATGTTTAGCTATTATATTTTATTGTTTAAATGTAATTTATAATTACTTTAACTGGTAAAAGAATATGCATTGCCATTCCACATAAATTGGGTATTTATGAGTGCCTATACATAAGGTTCATTTTGTATTTTATTATAATAGGTGAATTAAAATATGTGAGAAAACCTTGAGTAAGGTACTGATGGTAAGAAGAAGAGAAAGAGAATCATTAGAGGAGAATGATATTCTCTAGAGCAGCAGCTAATTGCCTTGCTCACAGAACCTTAGAAATGTTGGCCAGCTAACTGGAGAAGGCTGCACCACAGATACCTTGGGAATCTTTGCACCACAACACACCAGAGGACAGCTTAGTTTGGCAAGACTATTATTTATATTTTTTGTCCTCCTCAACTCATTGCTGCTCGTCTCTCTTGAGGATGGTTCCCATTGAGGGTGGCTTGCTTGTGATGGATTGACATTCTCTGTATGTCAAGTTGCTTTATGCCACTCTAATTGGCAGCATTGGCTGAGATGTGGCCATCACTTTTTTTTAAGAAGTTTGGAGTGAGTTCCTGGCTGCTATTTCAGCCAAGGGCCTGGGAGTCATGTGTCAGGAAATTTATCTGAGCAAATAATACAGTTATATTGGCATCAATTTGCATGTCTACTGGCAAAATCTAATATGTAAGCACATAATTTCCTCAAACCTTTTTTTGAGAAAGGTTTAGCTGTTTTCCCTTGAAACGCAAATGTAGGCAAGAAAGGAGGCATGCAATTAGCATACAAATTACTTCAGTCTCTTGCCAGTTGTCAAACATGAAATCAAGCTCTGCATATGTTTTACTTTATGGAACTTATCAGAAATAGCAATGTCTGTGAGTTGTGTAAACAGAGTTGTTGGTCTCCAACAAAATTGACATGACAAAGCAATTCAAGTTTTCATTTTTTTAAAAGTGAATCCAAATTTAACTCCATTCACATTGCAAAAAAGGTAGAATTGTAGCATTTTGCATTGGAACAGGTTTTTGTTATTTATTTATTTATTTATTTATTTATTTTTTCTGCTCTTGATATTGTTAGGAAGGATTTTTCATCATTTTTTCCACATAGCTTTGCCATGTCCCTTCCATGGCTGAGAAAATAGCAACCAGCAGGAGTTTCTAATTGAAAAAGTCCATGCCCTCAGCTTCCCTAGGAACCATTTGGGCAATGACATGAGAATTGACTGGAGAAATGTGGGTCCCAGGAAGCACTTTCAAACAGATGCAATTTCATGCTGCTTTAACACTGAGGAAATCATCTTTAATTCAAGAGCACAAAGCTTCCATCCTCTCAGCTGAGAAGAATGTCAACATGAAATAAACTCATGTAACAGAAAATATTCACACTCATGGACTCTGAGCTTAACGTCTTGAGCTCTGATAGAACACAGATGTGGCCTCGGTGAAGGGATTTGTACAGTATATAGGTACCAGCTATGACCTTCCATTAAAAATTGTATATTAAAGTAGCTACCAACATATTGTGTTTCTTAACAATCCAATATTTCTTGAAAAATGCCAAGTCCCGGTGATGGATCAGATATGCACAAGGTCTGGTCTGTTCTTGATAAGAACGTAGTTTGTTTCAGTCAAACCGTGTAAAACTGAGCTGAATCATTGCAAGAAATAACTCTCATAAAGGCCACAAGAAATATAAAACGAAAATTAAGCTTTATTTCAAGAATGCCAGATTTATAGCTTTTCTGTTCAAAGCTGTAAAGTGCGGTATTTCTTCATCCAGTTTTGTTTTTGGTGTGTAATTCGAAAGAAGCAAAGGAGCAAAGAGATTTGAGAGGGAACTGGCTAAGACTGTGCCACAGTCTGATACCCTGAGACTTTTGCTTTGAACTCGAATGTGTAACGAATGTAATGTTCTGAAGCAAAACTTCTGGTATTATTTTCATGTTTGAAAAGTATTGAGTAACTGTAACTGTTTTTACAAGGAGATGAAACAGGGGCCTGTGAAAATGGTGTATTTCGGAGACCACATTGATTCAGTAATGTTCTAGATCATGATATTTACATGCAACATAATTACTCAATCATCTCCGTCTAAATGTCACCAGTGATTAATTACAACAACTAAATGTTTGTAGCGTCAACACTTTCAGCTGCATCTCTCTTCAAACAAACATTGCATTTGGGTGTTCACAATAAAAAGCATGCACTCCGATAGACTCCCCGTGGAACTTGTTGTTAATAAGGAATAGTAATTTTAAAATACACCAAAGTGAGTCGCTTACAAATGTTCTTGCGTTTAGCCAATGCTTTGGTTTTAGATTTATTTTTCATTTATTTTCCTAATGGTGTTTGTAGAATAATTCATATCTGCATGACACTCACATCAAATTATCACTATCATTCTAACTGAGGGTTCATCAAAGCTAATCAAAAGATCTTATTTTGAAAATGATTGATGGATTTGTCACTGAATAATAAAATGTGTTCTAATAAATGTGCATAATTTTTCAATAAAAGTACAAATTGAAAATCAACTATTATCATCTAACCATTTATTGTGCCTGCTGATAATATAACCATTATTGACACTGAAGTGTGAAATTAATCAAGATTAAATTAAAATGTTTCACAGATTTAATTTTCAGGCAAGATTTAATATGTGTATTTAATGAAAAAACAGAGATAAGGCAGGCACAAACCTGAATTACAGTTAATATGAATACAAAAATGAACTCTTCCAGTAAACAAATTATTATTATTTTTTATATATACTGTATATATAATATTCTTAGGAAAAATAACATTTTGAAGTAATAAACATTTTCTGTGTGAGTGTGTGTGTGTGTGTGTGTGTGTGTGTATGTGAGAGAGAGAGAGAGAGAGAGAGAGAGAGAGAGAGAGAGAGAGAAAGAGAGAGAATATAGCTTATGTCCTCATAAATCCCTATTCAGTAGCGAACAGGCAGAAATTACACATTCACATTCGCTGAACTAGCTGCTGATTCATTTGCATGTTGCTCAGACAACATGACCTATCTTTAAACAAAAATGTTACAAACATTCTTTGAGACTGGAATGTGAAACCAGAGCCATAATTAACTTTAGCCTTTCATTACAATGTTTGAACTGAGAATGAGGACATGAAAAGTATGAAAGCATAAGAGACATCTGTGTATGCTGTGTATACTTTATGTTTTCTTTATGCTGATCTACAGTATATATATATATATATATATATATAAATATATATTTTTTTATTATTATTATTATTTTCATTTGACTTATGAGGCTATTCAATATGTGAGGCATTTTTGAAACATTGATTCCGGTTAGAATACACTGGATGTTCGGGCAGCAATTAATTTATGTCAACAGTGCATGATGAATTGAAACGCAATCTAGTTTTTATTCATGTGGCTTGCTTATGGTAGCAGTACTGGATGTTTTTTCTTCTGTTGGGGGGGCAATAAAAAAACAAAATTCAAATAACATTGATTGTATATCCTTTGAATTCTTAAACTCTCACATTCAGCATTAAGCCCATCTCCCTAGAATTACATGCAAACACACCAGCCTTGTTTATTATTTTATGAATTCATATGAGCATACAAAATCGTGTGTGTGTGTGTGTGTGTGTGTTGTGATTCGATTTGATGTCATTTTAAAGAAAGCTTGTTGAGAATGACCCAAATTAACACTGGGACAGAGATGAATCAACATCATGAGGTGCTTTGACTGTAAAGTGCGGCTCATCAGCAGATGAGATGGAGGGCGGATAGATAAATTACCAGTGTCAGGCAAACAACAATTAAAAAAAGAAATAAAGAAATAAAAAATAAAGATTTTATATTCTGTTTGCCACTTTAAAGAATTAAAGGCATTTCCCGGATTTCATTTATCATAGAATGCATTACTACACAGTAACCATTTTAATAATCGTTTTAATTCTCTATAGTGTAGAGATCAGCACTACATGCTCGTATTTAGACAATTATATGCAATATAATTAATGGATGAGTTAGCCAGGATTGTAGTGCAGAGTATGCCATAAATCTGAAAACAGGACATTATTTAAGAGCATTGGCATTGTTAGTACTTTTTACATTGGCATTATTAGTAACGTTTCTCTTTTTTAAGTGTTCAGTGATGCACCAAATAATTTATATTCATTTTTATCTCAAACCACAGTGAATGTGATTCATACCTAAGAGGCATTTGAATAGTCCAGTAAAATGTCAGAATATAAATGCTTTGAAATGAGTCAGTGGTTAAAATAAAAAGAACAGGACATCAAAAAGAACCCTCGCTTGTTTATCATTTATATACTACTGTGAAGTTTAATTATTCATCCTGTAACATCTGATAAACAATAACATTACTGAAATACCCATGCATTATAAATACCCAGCCCTTGTGGCTTCTTCAGAGTGTGTGCTTCATGAAATGAGACGACAATGACGTAGAGCTGCTCTTATATTAATCAGCCTTCTCTGCTCTGTGAAGATCTGGAACACACAGAGAGATTGGATCTAAATTGCTGTAATCTTAACATTAGATAACGGAAGGCATTCCCACTGATGTTCCTGTGATTTTGTCATGTCTGCAATAATTCTCAGATAATGAGAGGGCTTTTGGGATTCGCCTTTTAGTGCATAATCTTTTAATCACTTCTCAACAGCAAGACATTGCTAAAATGTGCCCTGTGAAACCAGCTAACAAAATTGGTCTGTGAGTTAAGTTTTTTTTTTTTCTACTAACATCACAAGTTTAGTCGTTTTCTTCTGTTTTATGCCCTCTAGAAACCTTCTGTGACTGTGGCTTCTGAGGGACTTGAGGTTGCCTTCTTCATTACAGTGCCATTGGCTGAATGATAACCTCACTGCAGCACTAGATTTAATTGCTTGCCCTCTGTGAAACCTGGACGTGTGAATGTTGAGTTAGACCATACTGCTTTTACGATGACCATCATTATATAACAAGAACTTAAAACATGATAATAGGCCTTGCTGGAGAATCAAGATAATGTCAAAATGTTAAAATAAACAGTAGGGTGTGCCATGGAGTCAGTATATGTACAGTAGTTAACAATCTAAGTTATTTATATGTGGATAAAAATGGATGTGGGCAGGGATTAAATTGGAAGTTGCCAAATGTAATTCCTTTCCTATTCAGTTTTCATTTAACAAATATGTCTTGTACCTGTATAACTCAAACGTTATATATTGTATTATAGGCTAGTTATGAAATGTCTGTAAACTTTAAAGTGATGTCAGTTAATTTCAGGAAAATCATCAATAAGCATACATTTTATTTTTAAGCAGGCTTTATGTATGTCACGGTACATTGTTGCAGGGAAAATTCAGGAGGCACAAGTAATAAACAGTCTTTGATGAAACACAGGGAAGTTTCCAACATGGAAACTGAAGAAAACACAACTCAACAAGTAGACCCGACAGCAAGGAAGGACACCGTAACTCAAATACACAGGATAATTAAACAGGTGCCAGGAATCGAAAACAAGAAAAAGACCATATGGGAAACCAGGAACAAACAGGGGTAAAACAGGAAAAAAAAACACTGACATAACTCCCCACATCCCGGAAGGAGCATCCTGGCGCCACACAACATCCAACAGTGAGGGGGAGTGGGAACTCTGGAGGTCCCTCAGGACAGAGCGCAGTACCCATTCGGGGCACCATGGCAGATCAGGGAACTCAGTAGGCCATGGTAGAGCAGCTTCCAAGGCTGCTGCCTCAGCCTCCATGGCTGGAGCCATACTACCAAAAAAAAAACAAAAAACAAAAAAACACTTGAAGAATTACAGGCACCTTGGCTGGAACAGGGTAACGAGGGTGCTTTGGAGGAGTGGGCACTGGATGGAGCTCTGGGCTGGATTCGGGGACTGGAGCCTCCTCTGGGCTAAACTCTGGGACAGGAACCCTCTCAAGAGAAGGCTCTGGGGCTGGAGCAGACACTGGAGTGAACTCTGGGGCTGGGATGAGGGCTCTGAACGGTCTTTCTCCTCATCCTCCTTGGTTATGGGTGAACTGGGCAGCCGGCAGGCTTGGGTCAGCATCCCAGAGTTATGGGCAGAGGGGGCTTGAGAGGGCTTGGCTTGACTTCATATTGGCCAGCTGACTTGGCGTTATGGCAGACGGCGGCTTGACTGGGGAATGGCCGACAGGCTGGATGGCGTGTTGGTTCTGGCTCGGGCCCGGACACTCCCCAGACACCGGAAGATCTGTTTCCTCCAGCAAAGTCCCTTGGTGTTTAGGAGGTTCATGGGGCTATGGTAGTTGTCCCCCCAGACAGAACAGAATTTATGGTGCGTCATTCAATGCCGTCGCTGCAGCGAGCACACAGAATTTCCAGACGTACCAAAAGGGGAGATCCCGGGAGGCTAAGTTGGGGAACCGAGTGCCAACTGAGTGGAACTATTTCCAAAGCCACGGAAAGAAACACACAGGAAACAAACTTAAAAAAAAAAAAAAAAACTAAACAAACCAGGGAAGAGGGTACGTCGCTTGTTCAGTCTTGGTCAGGTCTTCTGTCACATTACATCATTGCAGAGAAAACACAGGCAGCGTGAGTAATCAACTCTCTTTACTGACGAAACATAGGGAAGATTTCAACATGGAAACTGAAGCAAACACACCAATCAATGAGTAGAACAAACAGCAAGGAAGGAAGGAACAGTAACTTAAATACACAGGATAATTAAAGAACACAGGTGCCAGGAATCATAATTAAACTAAAAGAGAACAAGAAAAATACCATATTTGGAAAACCAGGAACAAAGAGAGGGGTAAAAAAAAAAAAACAATACACTAAAAATATAAAATAGATTATTAGAGAACATAGAAGTTGAAAGCAAATATTAAGTTATCAATTTTACTATGCATAATACTCATGCAAATCTGAACAAATTATTTAAATACATAAACTGCTAGTGATTTATGTATTCTTTATTATGTATGTACTGTATATGTATTAAATCATATTGTACAAAGTTTGAAGGATTTAAATATATAAAATAGTAGAAAATGTGTATGATTCGGTATCTTCATTCATATCACTCCTGGCAAGTTCTGATTTCTGATAATTAGATTTTTTTCTCATTTTATTAATAGAGCTTTTATTCATTAACTTCACACACTCATTACTCATTGTGTAGAGATAGGGTAAGAAATGTATTTATATCATTGTGCCGTTATGCAGTGAACGCGAGGAGTGACTATGTATGGCAAATATTTTTCTTATTGTTTGGTAGAATTTGTTATTCATTTTGAACCTATTATCCATGACTTTCTTAAATTAAATATTCTGCTTTGGGCACATCATTAGTATACAGTACTGTATGTGTTGGTATGCATTTTTCCATAAAAAAAAAAAAAATTGAAATTTAAACCCTTTTAGTACAAATCTGATGATTTGGTATTTAAATACAGTACTGTAGTCTATACATACTGCCTACGGAAATGTCCATCTAAACATCTGAGACTCAGCAAAGATCCATTCTTAGATCCTTGCAGGAACTCCCACTGCGGAGAGCTCATTAAACACTGCTCGTTTTAATATGACATGATATCCTGCAGTATAGAGCATCAACAAATATTGGACTGGACACAAATTAATCTAATTTTCCATTATCCGTAACATGACAGATAGTGTCAAGTTGGGTAATTGCATTTATAGAAATAGGGAAAATACTTTTTTCTACTAATTTGCAAGAGTGGCACTCTCATTCACAAAGAGGGGGAAACAGCTAGTTACTAAAAAGTGTACACTTCTGCACATAACATTAGATGTGATTACAAAAGATGATTTATTGCAGTTTTGTGGTGGTTTAGGCACTATTCTTCAAGGGAAGTGATATTATGTATTTCTTCTAAAAAAAAACTGATATTGTTAAATCTGAGGTTATTTTTTTTTTTTTTTTTAATGCAGTCCCCCAAAACACACACATACAAAAGTTAAGTAAGGGGTAAGTGAAAGGTTGGGGGTTTGATTCCCTGGGAACACGTGATAGGTAAAAATGTATGCACTGTAAGTCGCTTTTGATAAAAGCGTCTGCTAAATGCATACATTCAATTTATTTAATTTAACCATGGCTACTTAAGGGAATGAGATGCTACATTGCAGCTAGGTCACATGTGGGGACAAGAGATCATACAGGAGGCCTCAGCCTCATTTTATTGTGGAGGAAAAGTGTAACTAGGAGGTGTCTGCCCATTGATTGGCCACCGAGAGGGACGTGGTAGAAGAGCTAGAAAGCAACGAGGGAGGAACCGCTGTAAAGATGCTGCCTGATGCGAGCCTCCTGGTACCTATCTTCGACGGAATTGATGGCATAGCTGAACAGGCCAGAAGGCGCAAGTGGGGGCATCTATGAGGCAGACATTGTCTTTATCTTTCGTATCTGACAGGGTCAGCCACAAATGCCTCTCCGCCGCCACCATAGCTGTCATAGACCTGCCGATGGCACAGGTGGTCTCCTTAGTTGCGCGGAGGAACAAATCAGCGGTTTTAGTTCAGTAATATTCTCACATTTTACCTGCTCACCCTCAACTAGCTCTTTAAACAGGTAGGCTTGGTACGTCTGTAACACAACACCATAGTGTGCAGACCTGCCTGACCTGCTGCCAAGTACCCCTTACCCACCAGCATTGAAGTTGTATGCAGCGTCTTAGAGGGCAATGTTGGAGCCTTTAAAGAAGATGGTGTCTATACAACCGTAGGCATTGTCTTATAATATATGAGATAAAGAGGATAAAGAGAAGGGCTGAGAAAGGTCTTCCCCACGACCTGGACACCTCTGTGTGTAGGACGGGGGAAAATGGCAGGCTCCGGTGTGGTGGTTTAGTACGCAGAAAACGCTCATCCAATTTACATTTCTGTGATTCAGCCACTTTCTTGGCAGGCCAACTGATATTTAACTTGGCCACGACACGAGGTAACACCTTCAAAAGCTCCTCATACCGGGGCGATTAAGGGGGAGAAACCTCATTGAAGCCCACCACGTCAAGCTCACTATGCGTGGCAGCATGCAGCAACTCAGCATGCTCCACTGCCAGGCAGAGAATGCACAAACTTTGTGTATCCCCACCTGTTATATATTGCGGGCAGGAAGGAACACACAGCGTGTGTTTTTCGTGACAAATAACACTTAATAAGACTCACAAATGGATATCAGACTGACACACACCATAGAGTGCTTGCTGAAAGACAGAAAGCCGATGCCGGTTTCACTGCACTTGCTTTTAAGCTTCCTGGTCACTACGTCATCCAGCGTATGACATTTTAGCCCATCCATTGGATTGATTACACACGTGGTTCAGAGCCAGTCACACTGAAGGGTGTTCCCAAAGTGTCCTCCGATGCAGCTCGAGTTACCTCGAGGAACAGAATTATTTCTGAGGGATCATGTATCACTGAAGACTACAGTAATGGCTGCTGGAAATTCAGATTTGCCATCAAAGGAATAAAATATAACAGGATAGTTATTTTAATTTTTGTAATGTTATTTCACATTATTATTATTATTATTATTATTATTATTATTATTATTATTATTATTATTATTATTATTATTATTATTATTCATGTATTTTTATCAAATAAATGTTGCCTTGGTGAGCTGAAGTGACTTCTTTTAAAAACTTTTACAAATCTTACCAACCCCAAACTTTTGTTGAGCATTGCATACAGTCTTAGATTCCTAGTTAGTCCTTAACTGGCATTACAAGGGTGGTAGTATAAAAATAGATTTTTGCAGTATGTACTATGACTAACACTTAGCATTTCACAGGGACAGCAGGCGAAAACGTAAAACAAGCAAGTCTGACACAGCTGTCTGTTTTTCACCTCCTACTCACACCGTCAGTAATAAGGGGCAAATTGCATCGGTACAGTAAAACTACATTGCCTGACAGGTTGGATGTTGTCCCTTTTTTCACGTTTTATGGCCTAACCAAACTCAAACAAATCAAAAAATGCAAATGTAAGCATGCTGCGGGATGGTGTAGGTAATTAGCATCTCTTATGAATTTATGACATAATTCAATATGGGAGGTGAGGGGTGGTGTAGAACACAAATCACTACCAAACATGCATTTAATTTCCTTTTACAGGTAGGCAAATTACATTTAAAATTCAAATGATTTATTTGACTTTGGCATGGTACATAATCCAAAAAGATTTGACACAAAATCCATGCCTTAAATTTGACAACATCAGCGGTGCCTCCACAAAAGCTAATCTGATAGGTGATGGATAAGATATTTTTCTGTTTAAATACAATCTAAGATCTTGTTGGTGGCATCCTAATTTGCCTACTTTGTCCCAACAGGGTGCATGATAAATTGTATGCAAGATTGGGATTAGTGTGTCCTGTGTGTGCCAAAAGTGGCTGGAGGGTGTATTATATGCAGTGGATTTTCAGAGTGTGCATGTGTGTACGCCTTTGGACTTATATTGCCCATAACCTCTTGGGCTATGGATGAGGAGGAATTCTATATTGACCTTTTCAGTTGTAGAAAAATGGCAAGGAATGCAAGGCTGAAACTGCCACCAGATTTATTTAAATGTATGAACCTAAAATTTAAGTGCAGGAATAGTTCACTCGAGAATGAAAATCATTTATTCACCCTCATGTCGTTCCAAACCCATATGACTTTTTTTTTTTTTTTTTCATGAAGCAAAAAAGGAGAAATATTGAGGAACGTAATAAAAGTGAGAAGGACTCTGAGCGCCTCCTAAAAAAATAAAAAATTGGGTCTTCCCATCTAACATGGAATATTCTAATAACTTTTACGGTTATGAACAAAGATTCTTCGAGTAACATAAACAGAGCGTTCAGAAGCTATCTAATCTTTAGCACAATTTTTTTATTTATACATCATTCATGGAATGTTTCTCTGAAACTTTTAAGTCATTTGTTTAATTCATTTGTTTAATCTTATCTTAAACGTTACTACTTTCAGATGGTTCAGAGAACATTCAAAGTAGCATTACTATAATTTGAAACAACAAATAGTTTGCAAGATGCTGAAATTGAATACTTCCTCAATGTTTCTGTAATATTTTATTTTGTATTTTTTTTTTATATTTTATTTTACATTTAAAAATATTTATATTTTGAATGTTTAGAGAAAGCTCAGAAATAAAATTAAAGGGCTCACATGATGCAATTCAAAATGTTCCTTTCTGTTTGGAGTCCTTCTCTTGGTGCATAAAGAAGATCTGTAAAGTTGCAAAGGCTAAAGTCACAAATTGAAAGAGACATTCTTTATAAAAGTTAAGACTTGTCCACACCCTCCTAAAACAGCTTGTTTAAATCCCCAACATGTCTATGTCATGATGTGGGAAGATCTACATTATGGCTCTCAAATGTTCACGCAAAGAAAGTAAGTGTACCTTTTATTCTTGCTGTTGCCACCGGCTCAATGTTGTGGAGATGCTGTGTGTTTCATTGTGAAAGCGAAACTACTTTTTTTGGCATTTCCAAAAGAGGACAATATCCGGAGAAGTGGAGTCCAGCCCGGGGTCATCACTTGTGGCTGATGCAAGCCCCTGGCCGCTCCTTGGTCGAATAAGCCGGCCATTTCTCACTCTAGCCGCCGCCCATTCCTCACTCTAGCCACCTCCCATTCCTCACTCTAGCCGCCGCCCATTCCTCACTCTAGCCGCCGCCCATTCCTCACTCTAGCCGCCGCCCATTCCTCACTCTAGCCACCGCCCATTCCTAACTCTAGCTCCCGGCCATTCCTCACTCTAGCTGCTGGCCATTCCTCACTCAGACCTACTGTCCGTTCCTCACCCTTTGCAAGGGCAATCTTGCACTTCTGACTCATAGTCTGTAAGCAAGTTTTTTGTATGTAAAGAATTTGCCACAGATGATTCAAACATGAATTTTGAGCAGTGGAGAGTAGCGCTTGTTGTTTCCCCCGATCAGAAATGCAGACATGGTTTTATGTTCACACAGCGCCCCATTTTTACAACGCAATGTGTAAAAAGACAGTATAAGTCATTATAATCAGTAATTATGTCCCCACCTAATGCAACAAATGGCTAGTTTGTAATGCGTTTTATTGTTTTTGTCTTGTCGCAACGGTTTTCTGACTGGTGCACACATCACAGTATGGTAAGGGGAGTAACATTTCCGTCACACACTTGAGGAATTCGGCCAATCAGAACACACTGGATAGTTGGCCAATCAAAGCGCACCTTGATTTTCAGACTGATGCGTTTCAGAAAGGCAGGGCATAGAGGAGAAACAATAATGTACACTATGTTGAAAATAATGTTGTTGTTTTTTTACTTTAAACTGCATAAACCCATTTCATTACATCAAATACACAAAATAATGTTCTTTTTAGCAACATCATATGAGCCCTTTAAATTAATCAGAACACTGACAACTAATTTTTACAATATATTTTTGTTAGCTGGTTTATTTTCTGGATGAACTGCTATTTTCAGTAATAATTAATTTTTGTGGAATTTATCTAAAATCTTACACGCAACAGCTTACGAATACAACAAAATAATAAGATGCAACCACTATGGTATCGAATCCAGGTTTGGTTATTATGTTCAGTGTCAAAATGAGCACATGTGTGCCATGCTTGGACTTTTGAATGATTCCACATCGATCAGGCTAACTATCTATTCAATTTCACCTTTTTAACCGCTCACATGCTAATGTGCACCTTGAATCTGGAAAGCATTGTTCTTTGTAAAACATAACAAGTTTACCAACCTTAATTATTTCCACAGTGACAGGAATGGCATCCAGTGCTCTTTCTACTGGGAACATTTTGACACCTCATTACCTAGACTGTAAATGAGCAACTAAATGCAATATAGTGAGAAATAGACAAAGTGGGCAGGTGATAGCTGTGGGACGTAAAAGAAAGGGACACTGGTCCTCCTTCCTTGTGCAGTGAAAAATGAGCAGAGATTGCTAATGACTGTTTTTATCACATACCTTCATTTATCCTAGTCTAGCACATTATAGGAATGCTTTGATTAATTGTTCTCTCTGACAATAGCTTTAATGACCATCAGGGTCCGACCATGGGGCATATTCATTTGATCTTCATCTGCAAGACGTGACTAATAGAATCTTTGTGAGATGCTTCAATTGGAACATATAGACTACTACTATCAGTGTGTGGATTTAAATACGGCCATTTGAGACTAATTCAGTTTACCTAAAAATAGTAAGATAGATGTTTCTTTAACATAATACAATGACAAAGAACAACAATGTTGTTACAAGAAGACTTTATTTTGAACTGTTTAATAATTTGTAATAATTTGTTTCCTTTATTATACAACTGTTAGTTCCATACATTAAGTCCAACAGCAGAAGGACTTTTCACAGTTTTTTTTTTCACAGATTACATATTTATGCCCAAAGGAGGCGACACATGACTGTCTTTTTGAGTCATGGATTCATTCACTCAGCTCATTTGTTCAAAACACTTATTTATATATCAATGAATGGCTCATTAACACTCATTCAGCAACAAATAAAAAGAATTGGGTTTCAAAGGCTCACATATATCAGCCACATAAATCATCAATGCTGTCTCACCTATTCTTATTATATTTGCCTTATTTATTTTGTTTAATTTAAATCATTCAGAACTAGAATTTGTTCATAATACTGCACATAAAATCAACGTCAAACTGTACTTTATTTTGTGACAAACATGGATCATTTACATGATTGTGGAGCCTTTCACAGACAGACAAACCTGAATAAAATTGATTTTTAGGTCAAAGTTTCATTCAGCTGTAATAATCAATACATTTTTCACAGATATAACTCTGATAAAAAAATTTGGTTGTTGCAAAACTTTTAAGACAGAGAGCCACAAACTTTGTGAACTAAATCCAGCAACTATTTTTCATCTTAGAAGCAATCATTTAAACATGCAGCTAAATTATTAACAAAGTTAAAAATACTTGGGCAAGTCAACAACTCTATGCAATATACACTGGACTACTTCTTTTGTTCCTTTTTTTTTTTTTTTTTACTTATATTGTGTTTTGAAGAAAACGTTGAGCATCTCTGAGGCTGAAATGGTTAGTGAAATATTTTTTACTTTCATCTCAATACTTCATTAAAATGCTACCTTGCAGATGTAACATCATTTGATTAATATGCAATAATTGCAGATGAAAATGTATTTATTTATTTAATGGATCTTAATACATCTACAGAAGTTGGGTCTAAGCCCTGAATATCAAATGGCCCTACAACCACTCCTGCAGTTGCTGTACATACATTACTATATAGTCATGGAAGTCTTTACAGTAAAGCCTGCCCACAGAAGAGGATGGAGAAAGACCCCTTTAATATTCTGTTCACTGCAATTTCCCCTCGAGACCACTAGCTACTAAGACATAATGCTTTGAGAAGAGTAAGACTCTGTCACTGCCCATCAACAAAGCCACAGGATATGCCAAACATCACGTATGTTCTCAAAGGAAGTCTACCATTCCCTCTGCAGCTGTACTCTGGTGAATACATATGTGTTTCTCAAAAACTAAGTCACTGCCACTACCAAAACTGCTACTACTTCGAACCACTAAACCAAACTAATCACCTGTGTTGGCTGGAGAGCTGTTGCCCATATGTCTACACCCATCCCAGGCAATCCCAGGACAGCTAATCTAATCCAGAAAGCTCCCCAAGGACCTCACTGCTGTGCTGTTTGATCTGACAAAGTCAAGGACACTGGCCAAGCATGGCTACATCCACCAGGCCATACAAGGTCATCTCATTCCTTTCCTCTGCTTACTGTGTGAGAGCTCCCTAATGCCTGTTAGATTGCAGCAGATCCAGCGAAAGAGGTTATTTGCTGAGAAACGCCGATGCAGCAGGTTATCTCGGAACCAATGTACTCCTTAGTGATTAGGAACCTAGAGCAATGTATCAAACCATGTTGGTCGACAAACATATCACTGAGGATATTTTCTCTATAATGTACTGTTATATTTGTGAGAACTGTTCTTGTCACCTTTTATGATGATCAGGCTTTTGTGCAGGTTTATTTGATGCATATTACATTATGCTTCACTGAAAGTGTCGTGTTGAGCTCTTGTCCTGGGATCTGTGAAACGCTTCCCAGCATTATAGCGGAAAACCGATGTGGAAATGGGGTCCATACTAATCCCTGTTAGCTTTACACACAAACAATTGACATTTGTAAATTTCAAACATTTTTTATTCTAATAGTTTTTAAATACTGCAGCTTTATGTAAGCTTTATTTATTTGCAGTTGCAGTTAGAGCATCTGTGATTGAATGACATGAAACTGAAAACTAAATGGCAGCTGGATAATAACAACAGGACTGTGAGTTCTACATTTGTGTTGGAACAGCAATCTTCTATTAATCAACAAATTCTGTGCGCATGAGATTTCTGCTTGTACTATACAGGAAAACACCCTCTCTCATATTCGTCCTCTTACTGAGTCATTACCTGTTGAAAATAGATCTTATTAGGGACTTTTTTCTGCCTTTCTCAGACTTTGCTCATCATTTACATTGACAGGGACTCAATCTCAAATTCATGGACGCTATTACGAAGGAGTGAATTATAGTACAGATTAATCCAGTGTGGAGTGGAGGTATTGTAAGCAGAGGTACTTTTCAAATACTGTTCACTTTCATACTTTAAAATAGTCCATCTTGATACCGGCAAGAACCAAAAAAGTCTGGATTTAAATGCAAATGATATTTTATTATTATCATGAATATTATGAATTAGGAATTCAATAAAATAAGTAATAATAAAATAAAAAAATAAAAAAAAACAGCTAACTGTGTGGCTCATTTTCACCTATGGTTAATACGTTTGAGTTGGGATTGTCATATATACCATATATGTCTTGGTGTATATGGGCTTTTGGGGTTTTATTACTTTTATAGTCCAGTGAAGAGCTGGCCATGAAAACTAGACTAGAATGAAAACTAGATCTATAAACTATAATTATTTTTTTTTAAATATGGTATTGCTACAGTATACAAGCACTTTAAACAGACAGACCAGCTTGCTCTGTCCCCCTGTTCTTTACATAAAGTTTTCTGTTAGGGTTACAGTATGGGTTTCAGTTATTTTATCATATATCTCATTAGCTGTATGTAAAAACAATATAAGATAATGGTAAGTTCCCTATTTACAGTAGATAGATAATTCAATAATTTTGTTGGAGAGAACATTAGAAATGTGGTAGAAATGTATTTATTTGTGTATAAATTATTATATGAACACTGTTCCATATGTACATAGCAAGCTTTGAGATTTACAAAGCAACCTTTGAAGTTGTTTAGAAAAATGTGTTGGTTTATTGATTGTAGGGTCCTAAGGGTCTCTCTAACTCTGTGTATATGTTTTCCTTAATTCATGTTGGCACATTTGAGAAGCAAATGGAATGACTACAAGCAACAGTATCTATGCAAAATTCTTCCAATGCAAGCATTGCATGGAGTCACATTACAAACACTGCATACACAGAGCTCAAGGCATAGAACAGGCTTTAAGAACATAATGCTGCCAGGCACATACAGACATATTCTTGTCTGCATATGTACTTAGTGAAAAGGTTGTGTTGATTTTTATGGTAGCTAAATTGAGCAGCATTAAACAAAACTGGACAATAGTGTTAAATATTCAGTATTGTACATGTTTTAATTTAATTTACTGTATTTTAGAATAATAATACATTTTATTTAATTCATTAATCATTAAATAATTATATTAATTACAAGACATGCTGATCGGATTTTTTACATTTTTACATTTTATTTATATTTATCTATCGATTTTTAATTTTGAAACTGTTTATATATATATATATATATATATTGTCCTACATATAAAACATTTTAATTAAAGAATGCATCATGTGTGAACAGTTCTGTCTGCTTTCAGTAAATTTGATTTTGTGAGGCATTTTACCTCTAGTGTAAGGATCAGGAGCAATGGTTGATTGTATTTGTATTATTACATGCATTATTTCATTAAATTAACAAGTTAAACTGACATCACTAATTTAATAGTAATATAGGTCTATAATTATAAATCAAGGTTTTACTATTGACTGCAATTCACCTTCCTTCGTGTGCCCCTTCTTATAATAATGAAAACTCTGGGTGTTATAAAATCACTGAGTCAGATTTTATTTAGATAAAAGGTGAGAGGACAAGTTGGTTGGTTTAATATGACTCTCATGGCTGTTGTGGAATATTAAATCAATATTGAGATAAAACAAATCATTTTTTATCTTCTGTGTCCATGTGAATTATTCATATGAAATTCACATCAGCATTACCCTATTATCTGAATATTACCATACAATATAAACAGTTGAACGGTGAAATTTAATTCTGTGATATTATTGTCCAAAAACAGCCATCCTCAGAAACAGATTATGAGTTTATAACTTTATGCAAAACTTTAGTTGTCATGGAAATCAGAGGTGGGGTGATAAAATCATTCTTGGGTAAAATGTTTCCTTCATTTCAGTACAAAGGTTTATGTAAGAACAAGAATAGCATTATACATTTGTGTTTCCTGAACCAGGCCCAGTGGTGTATAATCCCACATTATTATGACTTTGAAACACTACAAAAGTACAGATGCACACAAATGCACACAGCCACTGACAAGTTGCACAAAAATTAACTCATCTGGCCATTCATTACATTGCACCTATGTGAAAGGGACAGACAGACAGGCAGACAGTGAAATATTATACTAAAGTCTTTGTGTCCATGTTCTACGCTGTCAGCATCTTCTGTAAAGTATAATGATCAGCAGGAACCCTGGCTTAAACAGCATGATTTGAATTCTGCCAAGTCAGTAATTACCATTCCCCTTGTCGAGAGTTTATGTTAGCGAAGGTATTGGATCTTGACAAGTGTACAATGCTTAACATTACCTTCAGAGATACAGGGTCAATCGATGCGGCTAGTTCTGGTCCTTTAGTGGATGCAGATATGCTAAAAATCAATTTCTTCTTGTCATCACTTTTCCATTCATTTAGGGGCTCGGATATGATGGAATGGACTCGTGCAAGACATGGCTTCATGTCTGCTTTGTGTATATTATTAGCCCAACAGTGCTATTTCTCCAGCTGTTGGATACAATTTAACCGTTGAGCTCAAGTCATTAATGAAAAGGTCAATGAAAGGTTTATAGCCTTTAATTCCAATTTGCCTTCTTTTGTGAGCCTGTAGGCTGTGGAAGCAGTGTTCTGAGACTGAGTTTGGGAAATTCCATATTATTTTTTTTATTTACTAATTGCATTTTTATTCCTGAAGAGTGAAGACATGAATTGAACTTTTGAGAAGTGTCATTAAAATGCTGTACAAATAATTCCAGTCATGTCAGGTCTCTTTTAGGTGAAGCATGTCACCCCCTCTTAAATTCGAGTGGCTAAAAAAAGCACAGTGGATTAGATATTCTTTAGGTAAAATATAACAAGCTATTGTTTGTTAAAGTATTCCAAAGAAGACAATAGGATAACTGCTTGCTTGAAGGCATGTATTTTTATCAGAACAAACAGTGTATGACCTTTTGCATGGGGGTTGCATTGATTGTTAAAGTACTCTATTCTGTATAACCAATGCTTTTCAAGCTTGACATTGGATGTGGTCTAATGTCAAATGTGTGTTTTTCAACTCAACGCAGTATGCAGTGGGTGTCATTTGAATATTTACCAATTTTCTTAAAAAAAAAAAAAAAAAAAATCAAAACATCAGAATAGGGCCATGATTTGTCTTTTTAGAATATGTTGTTTTATTTGGTAATTAAAAATAATAATTCATTCATTTGTTTCAGATTTAATTTCTATTAGTGTACTTTTTTGATGTTGTTGTTGTTGTTGCTAAAGGAAAGGTGTGGGTGTCTATATTATTTACTTCTGGGGAAACCATTAATTTTGTAATAATGTCCTTAATAAGGATTTGGAGGGATTCATATGGCCAGTTGTGTTCAGAATAAAATCTCACTTTTAAGAACAATTCTTTAATGGTTTCTTATGTGTTCCTTGCTCCTTGCAACAGTTTGCCATCAAAGAACTTGTCAGGATGCTGCACATACATGTCCAATTTTCACTTTTATATTCTGACAAAGTAAAACCATATTTATTTATCTATTTTTTTTATTTTTTTTTTAAACAAAGTCAGTGCTCTCACTCAATAAATTCTATCTTAGGTCCTCGTCTTTCATTGTATTGACTAAAATTCACTGCAAAACAAAGCTGTGCCACAGTGAAAAGCAGCAAGAGTCAAACACTGTTTCTCAATGATAGATGGATTCGGTTGCTGGCTGCTAGTTTGGGAATTTAGAGAAATGGGTCTGTTCAAGTTCCAAACAACCTTTCTCTAGATGGTGCTTTACTGAGCAGCCAAGCCACTATCATAGCGTAGAGTACCCAATGCGTTTTATTTACACGTCTTTACTTGGCCACAGCCAGAAGAGAACTAATATTGACCCTGAATCCTCTATAGTTCTCGTGATTCATTTGGTGAGCAGAAACAAGGAAACACCATTTTAGAAGCCCGTTATAAACTGCTGTGAATAAAATCTAGTAGATTAGCATTCGTAAATGTCGGCTAGCAATTAGTATCCTGGGTTCACAATCTGTGGAAGCTTTCGTTATAACCCCAAACTGATTTGTTGGCATTTAATCAAGATAAAAATAACTGCATGGATAAATCTAAATTGTGCAGAGCGACTCTCCAGGTCCACTTTACATTGATCTGTTGGGTCAGTGATTCACAGCATTCATACCTATCATAATAAATCCCAGGTCTCTCCCTTTTTTTTTTTTTTGGAATGCTGGACCTTGAGTAATATTTTCAGTGCATAACAGAATTAACAAGGAGCAGTTGATTTAATGGAGTTCTTACTGACAACCATGAAATGAATTTCACCCTCAGTGAATATGCTGACCTTTTTGTTACGTGCATTGATTGTTCTTTCCAAAGTACATATTTTTAAAACGAGTCTTCAGTATGAATCTTACGATATTGTTAAGTAAAGCATGCATCATCATTGAGCTGTGTTTAAAGATCAGTCGTTTTTGCTTGGCTAGAGGTGCAATACATCAGCATGTTCAGCAATTATGCACGCTTTCAATAACATTTCAGTCAAAGCTGAGATTTGTTTTCTCACAAGCTCTGCTGTTGCACAACCTTGATTGTATAAGGAATCCTTCGGTTAAAGCTTTGTTGGCAAACATTATTATCTGTTCTGCAATTTTCCCAATCCATTAAGTAACTTTTACAAAACCTATGTTCATCTTCATCTTGGCAGCAAAAAAGCTGTGAAAAGCAAAAAGAAAACTGGCAACCTAATTAATGCATGTTCCATAGATTTTAAGTGGTATTTCCGTTTGGATGTAACTGTTGGGATATGTTTAGGTAGGCCAGTCTTGAGTGCGACTTTACAATGTGATGTAGTTAGAACAGCCACCTGTGGTATTGGACTGTGTTAGGTGTGACTTTATTGAAAAGTTCTGTTATTAACCATAAAAAGGTGTTTTACAGGTGTATTTATCACAGCAGAGCATGGTTTATGAGGCACTTTATAAGAGCAGGCTTTACAAGCATTAAGAGTGTCCACTGTTCTCTGTCCGGCCTTCCATTAGCTGGGGCTAAAAGGCACTCCTTGACCACCAATGGATTTTAATGTCAGTTCAGAGGAATGAAGAGGTGCCTATTTCTGCCAAGCCTCTCTACATGCGCCCAAGATCAGGACACTCTCCGTTTTCTGCCCGTTTGAATGTAATGGCATCATAACTGAAATTGAAAACAAAAAATGAACCAATAACGTTCTCTATTGAATTTACAATGATGGAAGCTGATGAAACTTTTATTGTCGTCATACCCATTATGAAGGTTGAAATGCGGCACTCTGGAGTTATGAGTGTAGAGAGAAAGAGAAGCAGGAGAAAAATGGTGCTACCGGAATAAAGCAGATTTACAGGCTAATGGACACAAAGACGTGGGCCTCTAATGCGTCCCCCTCCCTCTGCCAACTCATCAGTGTATTCAATAATTCCTCAACCCTGTAATC
The DNA here is from genome assembly GCF_003368295.1 of Carassius auratus. Classification (NCBI taxonomy): domain Eukaryota; kingdom Metazoa; phylum Chordata; class Actinopteri; order Cypriniformes; family Cyprinidae; genus Carassius; species Carassius auratus. The sequence goes on from NC_039248.1 coordinate 21,908,677, forward strand.
AATGTGTTGTCTCTATGTAAATGGCCGTAAAGCTGTTCCCTGCACAGAGATTTATAGATCAGACTAGGCTCCCCTAGATTTATGCTAAAAACCTGCATGAATATATTGACGTTCTCATCAGTTCATGTTCTGGTCCAATAATTAATAGGATGCCAACATGCGGCCAGGTGCACGGCAAAGATGCTTAGTAGCTATAGCTGTCAGTCAACATAAAAACAAAGGGTGAGACAACTCACCTTTTCTGCTTTTAATCCCAAAAACCTAGCTGTTGATTTTTACAAATGCTAAAAAGTAGATCATAATGTTAATGTTAACTTCTAAATATATACTATTGTTCATCTGCAATTTAATTTGACTCCATTAACTAATGACTTGAAATGTCAATTTCTACATTAACCTATACATTTGTAACATTTAATCTACATTAAAATTGCTATAAAGTATTGTTCATTGTTACTTCATGAAACTTAATGCAATAGCTCTGTAAATAAAATTCGGTAAAGCTTAATTGAAAAATTGCTGATGTGAAGGCAAATAATCATTTAAATATCATAGTAAATAGTCAAAAAAAATAAAATAATCTGAAGTAGTACGATCTTATGCAATATTTAACATTCCAGACTCTTAATGTGTTGCAAAAAAAAAAAAAAAAAAAAAAAACAGCTTGTAAACTGTCATTTGCTCAAACAGCAGTGTTTTGTCATTAACAGGTTTCTGAACATATTAACTGCATTGCCCAGCTGGTGTTGGTAGGGACCCTTCCAGAGCTGCCTCATGTTGCCTCATTAATTTTGAAATCTAAAAGCGGGCCCGACATAATGGAGCAGAACTTGTGAAAGTCATTTGTCCATCGACTACAGCTGACTGTGGACAACATTATTCACTAGAATTCAACACATTATCTCATTGTCAGAGTTTCCTCTCTTGTCCACCTGTTTAGTTTATAGATATTTTATAAATCATACTCTTTGGGTTTATGTTATACTACACTTAATGATTCATTAGAACTGTAATATCAGTGCTGTGCGAAATTCTAAGGGGTGACATTTCAGCAGAGAGTCTAGTGAGTCAGACTGACATTTGCTTATTGAATATTTTTTCGAATAATTTCAATTGCTCCATGTCTCATACAAATATCCTAACATGAATCATTCTCCAAGCAATTTACAGGAGAAATGGCCATAATAGTACTGTAGAATTGCTCTTCACCATCTGCCATGACAGAATGCAATGAACTTCTGTCAGAATGAAAATTTTCCCCTGAAACTGTGCTGATGAAAGCAAGCACAAGCGCACATCTATCCTGATATACTACAGAGAAAATATGCTCTGGTGGCTATTCACTCAGTTAAACTATATACTGTACATGTTCTGACCATACTTCTAAATGCACAATTGTTCTATATTGTTGCCTTGTGTGGTATAAGCAAACAGTCTAACTTGTTTATTTTGTCTCTTTAGAGGCTGACGCTGACGTAAACCTAACATTTACACTTCGGCCATCAATATCATAAAATGTCACCCACGAATTTGCTTGCCTCATGCAACACTCCAAACATCCCAAGGCATTCACAGATGTTAAAGAGAGATTGATTCCCATTTAAATGGAAATGGCATACACTGAGTCAAGTTGTCATTTTTGGCAGAATTCTCGGAAATATAGAACCCTCTTTTCCCGGCGTTAGAATCAAACAACAACTTCCTTCGATGGACAAGGCACAGAATGATGCAATTTGGTCTCCCTCTTATGTCATTTGAAGATGAAGTGTGTAATTTCTGCACCACTAGCAGCACCAAACAGGGGTGCTAAAATAATGACCATCTTCAAATCGGTTTAAAGCACTCCAACCATCTTCCACTTTTTCAGATGAACAGGTACAGTAGTCTTGCTCCAGACTCACACTGCTGGTTGAGCCAAACAAACAGATTGCAATTCCATTTGGTGTCGCTAGTGGGGAAGAAACAGCACCTTTAAAAGAAACAGCACCTTTAAAACATTATGCTTCCAAAGAAACAGTATGCTAAACTATATTAATCTGTCCAAAAGCATTGCATTGCCAACTCATTTGGATTACAATATCATAATGATGGCTGCTGCCCAAAGCGGAGAGTATGCTTCTGTGTAACATGAACAGCAAGCGAATGTGAGGGTAGAAGCACTTGCCAGCACAAAGGATCACTTGCTACACTTTAAAAACCCTGAAATGCAGAAAACGGCACCACCAAATAAATGTGTTAACACTCTTTCAGTCAATAATTACTTACAACACCACAAACCTGATTGACACGTGTAGCATGTGGGAGAGTGTTAGGTCATTGATAAACTGCTAAACAGCAGGTAGGATTTAACAAACAATTAACATGCGGACCCCTCATCCCCCCGATCTCATTCTAAATTCAACATCAGTTACTGGGTCACTAAATATTCATATTGAAAATAGTTTTTCATTGATGCAACATTACCTTTTTTGACATTTAGTGATGCTAGTACAATTTATGAGTGAGGAGGATAGAGAATTATTCACAGTTCTTAAAAGAAAGGAATACAATAAATCAATCTAAAAATAAATGAGTGAAAGCAACAACCTTCTCATATTTAACGGCTGCATTTTTACAATTCAGCCTCTCATCTACTCTAGTTTAGGACAGAAATTAAAATGGATGAATTATTGAAATCACTAAAAAATAAATGATAAAAGTGAACATAATACAATGATGAAACACATTTTACACATACAGAAAAGAACACATATTTCAGTTCATAAAAAAAAAAACAAGTTTTGATTAGCTTTCTGATAGCTTTATGGGATATACAGGTCTTTTGCATTTGGCATGCCTCTCATTTGATGTACTGCATTTTGCTTACTAGTATTTGCATACAAATAGCTTCCACATAGTAGCAAAGTGATAATACTCTGACACAGGGATCATGAATGAATAACTTGCACATGTAGATTAATTCTATTGCTACAGGTATATCTGTGGGCGGTCTGTAGGTAGACTTCATCCATTAATTTCCAATTTCAACATGATTTTCAATTTTATTAAATGGGATGGATTATACAAATTGTTCAAAGCAACATTTGTTGATATTCACTTCCTTATAAATCAGGCTAATTCTGTCTCATGTTAGCAGCCATTAAGACTACAGCATCAATTAATACTTTCTTGAATGATAATTCTGAAATATATATATATATATATATATATATATATATATATATATATATATATATATATATATATATATATATATACACACACACATCAGAAGAATATTAGCACAATGGAAGAATAGCCATTCAAATTAATAATTTGCAGCTCAGAGGACAGAGGTCTGTGTCAAGGAACTGGTTCTGTTCTTTCAGATCAATAATGCAGACCCTAAATTGAAATGCACTCAGCCTGAACTGCAGAATTAGTTTGTAATCTAATGTCAGGTGGGTACAAGCTTCATCCCCCCCAGCCTCAAAATAGAGTGAGCACAGACAGCCATGAAAGCAAAAATTGAACAAGGCCTCCCTGTCACCACTGAGCTAATCTTAACCATTGAATGTGGGAAGGAAGAAGGAATGATTAAATATCAACATATCCGCAAGAAGAACACCATTTCATGCCCTTGCCCTCAGCCTCTGAGCTGTGGCTTTCACTGTCTGAGGGTTGTGAGAAAACCTTTATATTAATAACCTGCTAAAAGATATTCAATCCTCAAAACCTGCAGACTATGCTTTATTTTGTTCATATATAGACGGTTTCATCGGGTCCACACGCCTGAAATAATGAAATGAAATAATTAATTAGCATTTTCATTAAGTCTACCAGATTTAAGCAGCATAACATATTTTGTTTATCAAAAAAAAAAAAAAAAAAAAAAAAAAACTACTCTAGAGGGACTTGGCTGTTGTTATTGATTCTATTTGGAAGTCTACCTGAAGTTAAGTTAGGGCCCCAGTAACGTTCGTTTATGTTGTTGCCATTGAAACTGTCTATAAAAACCATGCTTATCCTTTAAAATATCACCTGAGACAAATAAATGCAAATTTTAATTTGATTAGAATGCTTGACTACTCTGTTTTGAAATCTTGAAACAAACTTTTTTTTTTACTATATCAACTTCATTTTATTTTCTGTCAAGCAGCATCAGTATGTACTCTTCTTGTTAAAACATAACTTAAAAATCAATACACACTGTACTCATCATAGAATTGACAAATTATAATAAACCAAGCAAAACAGAATTGAAAAATTACAGATGATGAGTCATTTATATTTTTGCTTTTTCTTTACTGACTTTCATGTCATATAAATATTTAAGGAATATTTGCATAGATTTTTCTTATACATGGCTTTTCAAGATGAAAAAAAAAAATGGCAAAAGGCACCATTAAAGCATAGTAACCATGTACAATTACAATACAATACAATTACACTGAACAAAAAAAAAATGATGAACGCAACACTTTTGTTTTTGCCCCCATTTTTCAACTGAACTCAAATATCTTATACTTTTCCTTTTACACAAAAGGCCTATTTCATCCTAATATTGTTCACAAATATGTCTAAATCTGTGTTAGTGAGCACTTCTCCTTTGCCGAGATAATCCATCCACCTCACAGGGGTGGCATATCAAGATGCTGATTAGACAGCATGATTATTGCACAGATGTGCCTTGGGCTGGCCACAATAAAAGGCCACTCTAAATGTGCAGTTTTATTACACAGCACAATTCCACAGATGTCGCAAGTTTTTGGGAACATTCATTTGGCATGCTGACTGCAGGTATCTCCACCAGAGCTGCTGAACGTGAATTTAATGTTAATTTCTCTACCATTACCCGTCTCCAAAAGCATTTCAGAGAATTTGGCAGTATATCCAAACGGCCTCACAACCGCAGACCATGTGTAACCACACCATCCCATTACCTCAACATCCATAATTTTCACCTCCACGATCATCTGAGACCAGCCACCCAGACAGATGCAATTGATTTGCATAACCAAAGAATTTCTGCAAAACTGTCAGAAACTGTCTCAGGGAAGCTCATCTGCATGCTCTAGTCCTCATCGGGGTCTCAACCTGAATGCAGTCCGTCGTCGTAACTGTCTTGAGTGGCCAAATGCTCACATTAGATGGCACTTTGGAGAGGTTTTCACTTTACAGGGCAGATGGCAGACAGCGTGTATGGCGTCGTGGGTAAGCGATTTGCTGATGTCAATGTCAATTGTTGTGCCATTCATCCACGACTATCACCTTATGTTGCAGCATGATAATGCATGGCCCCATGTTGGTAGGATCTGTACACAATTCCTGGAAGCTGAAAACATCCCAGTTCTTGCATGGTCAGTATACTCACCGGACATGTCACCCATTGAGCATGTTTGGGATGTTCTGGATTGGCGTATAAGAAAGCTTGTTCCAGTTCCTGCCAATATCCAGCAACTTCGCAGAGCCATTGAAGAGGAGTGGACCAACATTCCACAGGCCACAACCAACAACCTGATCAACTCTATGCGAAGGCAATGTGTTGCACTGCATGAGGCAAAAGGTGGTCACACCAGATAGCTACTGGTTTTCGTTGCTCAAATTGTTATTTTCCGTTCTGCTTAACTAGTTCAACATGCTTTGTTTTCTACTTGTGGAGTGCATAGAGTCAGTGATCTATGAAGTGTAGGGATATGTAAGGACCATTCCCTACTGTCCGTCTGCAACAGGAAAAACAAAACAGTTTTCCCCCTTCTCCTCTTTTGCTCCTTGAAAATGAGACTGCAGACAGAAAGTTGCTGAAATGGAACTGATGTTGGCATCATCTGGAGAGGCTGGTTAAGACAGTCTCAGCTCACTTCACACTGCCTACTTGTGCAGGAAGTCACACTGTCAAGGTCCTGCAAGACAGTTCTATTTCCTCTCCCGAGAGGAAACAGTTGACAGTGACTTAACACCTTTGTCAGATGTTTTTTTCATATGCTCTTTAACAAGAATATTTAATAAAAAAAAAACATTGGTGTGCTTATCGATACATCATATACACAATGAGCTTCAGTGTGTGGTTTCAGAAAAAAAAAAAAAAAAAAAACATTTATTTAAAACTTACTTTATATAATTTAATCAAATTTTACTGGTTTAATTATTTATCAGTCTTACAAAGTCATTAGTTAATAATAATTGACGGTAGATTTATCCCAGATTATTACCTACAGCATTTGTCACATTATTATTTAACATGGATACAAAGATGATATCAAATATTTATTTTTCAGGAGGAGTGAAGCTGTATGGATGAAAGGGAACGAGTGAAGGGCATTAAGAAGGAAATTTATGGCAGCAACTGTGGTGCAGTTTCTCTCTCCTGAGCAGTAATGACTACATTATCATCCCATATATGCCCACCACACATCAGGCTCCACACTAATTTGAAGCTGGGTCATTAGAGTAATTAAATGAAAGATTGGTTACCTTATCCAGTTTGACTATACTCACACTGTACACATCCCTCATGTTTTCAGCAGCTCAATCTTAGACTGCAGAGTGTCTTCATATCCTATTAACTAATCTAATTAAATCCCATGTGGAGAGGGATATTTCTCTTCATGGCTGTTGTCAACCAATTTAATTAGCTACTTATTGAGTTGAATTTAATGTCTACCTCATCTTTGTCAGCAGAGCAAAATAAAGAGTTTACTTTTAAATTCATATCAGAGCTACAGAGACAAATTTAATTTGCCCATTACAATATCTCAGCTTGCTTCTATGTGTGTAATTATGGCTTTTCTTCAACTTGCTGTGATTTGTAAACAAATGAAAGTCAAATTGAATATTAGAATATGTGTGCATTTGGGATGCCCCTATTGTTGGTTCTTCACAATTGATTACACTATAAAATTGTTTCTGCATGTGTTAATGTATTAAGGAAATGGTGGTTCTACTAGACCAAAAGAGGGCACTATGGGAGTGCAGTGTGTTACAAGGCGTCTGCTGTGCTGCTGGTCATAACCCAGCAAGACAAGAGCTGATCACATGCCAGTTTTTGTCCTGTCTTTATTCCACCATTTCACAGATTGCTGGGAATTCGTAACTGCCAGCTGATGCAAAAGTCCTGAACCAGCCAAGAGGGTCTGGCTGCAGACTTGCACTAGCACTCTCAGACTTGCATTCTCAGACTTGCACTCTCAGACACTTGGACTTCCGCTGGTGACATCACTTGCAGTCTTTATTTTTTATTTTGTTGAATTTTTTTATTACTTTTTGTTTGAATTTCCCATCAATTTATAACAGTAGCCAGGTGGCAAAGACAAGAAAAAAGAAACTAAATTACAATGTCACTTGCAATTGCTACTTGCACTATCCGCTACCTGTGACGTCACTTGCAATCAACACAAATCGTGTGTGTTGCCAATGGAGACAAGATGCTTTGGTGGTGATTAAATGATTAAAACTAATTTAGTATTATAATTTACAGGGTCCTGTGAGAGTGAAATAAGTGAGAATCACACCAAGCATGAGGTGACCATTCCAAAAAGAACTATACTTGGGGAAATAGCAGCCATTGCTAAGATTATTCAGATGGCCCAAGTTGAATCAAACAACCAACAGGAAACTACTACATCCTGTGTCATCTTCTTTTAGATCTGAGAGTTCGCTTCCGGCTTTGCTACCGTTTTGACTTTCTAGCTTACTGCTCTGTGCTTTGCTTCTTATTTCTGTACTTTTCTCTGATTTTTCTAAGATTTTTACTTCAGCAGATCAGCACAGCACTCAAACAACAGATTTTTGGCACAAACACTAAAACTAAAAACTTTGGGACTGGAATAATACTGCAAAAAGAAGCCTCCCACTGCTAACAGCTTACATTCCTGAGACGGGATAACAACTTCCTACATTCAAACAGAAGAGAGAGAAAATGCCTCCTGCTGGATCTACTTGTTTCATGAACTGTTGCAAACTTCTACAAAGGATTGTGATTCTTGAAACAAAGTTACTTGCTGGACTTCCAAAACATACAGAACACTCAGCAGACCATAGTCATACAGCCGGTGAGTCCCATGAATCTTATGAATCTCAACAGTTTATACCAAGTGTACAGGAACAAGCCCGAAACTGATTGCCACACTAATCGTTGGCACAAACAGGGAGGGAGACCCAAAGGAACATGAGATATCAGATTGTCACGAGTTTCACGTATTGCTGCCATAGCTTCCTCTACCCCAGATTCGACTATGACAAGGCTTGTAAATACCGGTATTCTAACTCCCCCTGTACATCTTGAGAACAGATTTGAAGCACTAATGAATGGGGTTGAGGAATCCCCAAATGTGATTAAACATGGATCGGATCAGCCAGCAGTTAACATCGCTACTAACAGGTGCTCAAGGACGAGCAGACAGCGGCATTCAGCTCAGAGCACAACCGACCCCAGGACTCTGCTAGTGGGTGACTCTGTTATCAGAAACATTAGTAGCAGGACTACAACAACATGCTGCCTTTCTCAAGCAACGGTCTCTGATGTGAACAAGGAACTTAAGAACATTCTGATGAAGCACAAGACTGCAAATTGAATCATCATCCACGTGGGAAAGAATGATATTTAGAAAGAGCAGTCAGAACTCCTTAAGAAGGATTTCAGTGAACTCTTTGAAACACTTTAAAGACTCAAAGTTCAATCATTCATCAGTGGACCACTGCCAGCAAGGGGAAAAAACATGTTTTCATGGATACTTGGGCTGAACACAAGGCTACAAAGATCTTGCAGGATAAAAGGAGTGAATTTCATTGAAAACTTCAATCTTTTCTGGGGCCATAGACAACTGATTAAACTGGATGGCCTCCGCCCAAACAAACTTGGTGCTAGAGTGCTTAAGGACAATATCTACTTCTCCCTCTGTCATCATTCAGCAGAGTGTGTCAATCCATTCAGCACACACACACCGGGTCCGAGTCATCATGTGGTTGACGTATCCTACAAGGACACTGATAACACCATGCAGCCAAAACACAGAGCTCCTCACAGACAGACTGTGATATTTAAAAACAGCTACAAAATCAGCACCCAAGGACAGCTTTCTGGGAATCAGCCAGGGAAGCCAGGACAACATATCACAGCCACCGGAAACACCAGAGACACAGCCCCACTCACCGGACACATTATCCCTCTCTCCAGCATCTCCACTTCTGTGCTTCTCACAGAAAATGGAGGAATTGGTGTATGCTGGGACTAAACTCTCTCACTCATTCGCTGATAGCCCTCAGATATCAACAAAAAAAAATGGCGGACCCTACACTATTGTAACGGGCTCCTCACTGGCCTTCCCAAAAAGACCATTAGACAGCTCCAGCTCATCCAGAATGCTGCTGCCAGGACTATCTTAGCAGATCAAACCAGTCCTCAAGTCCTTACACTGGCTTCAATTTATATTTAGGATGGATTTCAAAGTACTTTTACTCGTATATAAGTCACTAAATGACCCAGGACCAAAATATATTGCAAATATGCTCAATGAAAATATACACCTAACGGACCACTCAGATCACTAGGATTGAGTCAGTTAGAAATACCAAGGCACTTGACAGCATTTGTGACCTCTTGGGGCCAAATCAAAGTTTGACCTTTGGCCTATCAAATTCTTCTGAATAATTTAAGTCAGAAATGCAGCACGTACAATGATTACTGTTCATATAGTAAATTATCACATTCACTGGACCCTTACCTTTCTAACTAAACCAGGATTTACAGCTGTGGATGTGTTTATGACTCATTATTACAACAAATCTGGTATGTAATGCGTTTTGTTTCTTCATGTTTTGATGTGTATTGCTTACACTAATCTAGCAAATAGTTTCTTTATAAGCTTTCCATTGAAAATCTGTTGTCGATGCTTGAGGCTTAGATCTTTATAATGATATATAGTTTGTCAAGATTACATTTGTCCCATTTCATTTAATCTATTCATGCAAACAAGGGGAGTTCAGGACGCCGAGGTTAAGCAAGAGGTACCTTACCTGGGTCGGCTTGTGTAGGCAAACGGAGTAAGAGCAGATCCAAAAGATCTGGAGGCTGTGAGGGTACTCCATGACAAAACACCTCAAAATGTTGGAGAAGTTCGCTGTCTTGTATGCTTCCTGAGTCATTACAGAAGTTACATTAAAGATTTTGGTAGGTTAGCTAAATCTATTTATGAGCTGCTTCAGGCCTAACACAGCAGAAACTCCATCACAAGTAGGAAGAAAGAATGAAAGGAAGGAGAGTCCACAGCTGCCATCTCGACATCTGGTTGTGTGGGAAGACAAACACCAGCAAAGCTTGGACACACTCACTGACATGCTCACCAACATGCCTGCTTGCATACCCTGACTTTGACGCCCCATTTATAGTAAGTGACACAATGAAGGTGCTAAGAGAATGACACAAGCTGGTCCTAGAAAACAACATTCTGTATAGGAGGACAATGCAAAGGCAAGAACTGGTACTACATGCAAAGTATCGGCAGACGGTATCAGCAGCTGCTTAACCATATGTGTCATGTTGAAGCAGAGAAAGTACTACAGTTGGCTCGAGAGAGGTTCTACTGGCCTGGGATGTTGAGGAGTGTGGAGGAGTATGTGACTAACCAGTGTCCATGCATAATACAGAAACAGCCTGTAATCTATGGGCATGCACCAATAGGATGAATCACCTCAAACGCCCTCCTGGAATTGGTGTGCTGTGGGGGTATGAATGCATCCTTATCGTAATTGACCCATTCACCAGATTTTCTCAGGCCTATCCTACCAGGAACAAATCAGGGAAGACTCCAGCCGAGAAAATATTAAACAACTTCATACCTCATTTTGAGATCCCCCACAAAACTACTCCATGCGTGTGATTGAAAACTCCCTCGTCCACACCCTGCAGAAAGCTCTCTGGGATTGGTCACTCCAGGACTACCCCATACCAACCCCAAGGTAATCCTGTAAGGAGACTGAATCGAACTTTGCTCCAGATGTTGCAGACGCTGACTGAAAATGTTCGAAGGAAGAGTTCAAAGGAACATTTGCCAAAGGTGATCCAAGCCTACAGCTGCACCAAACATGAGTCGGTGAGGTACCTTTCTACATAATGTATGGTTGCCATCCCTGACTCCCCGTTGACTTTTTGCTTGGGCTGGTGCAGGAAGATGGGTTCACCACCCCACGTGAGTATGCTGAATGCTAGGCAGTTCAGATGACTGAAGCCTATAGGATTGGAGCGTAATAAAGAATGCTGCGATCCAAAAGCCAGCTGTATCATTCTAAGGCCCGGAGACTGTGTCTTGGTGAGGAATTTGTTTAGGTCCGAGAGGTGGCCCAGGGAAGCTGTGCTATTATTGGGAGCCCAACATTTATGTGGAGAAGGAGCAGTTAGGTGACAACTTTGTAAACCAAGTGCATCCTGAAAAAGATGACAGCAAGATTAGAACACTGCACCGAAACCACCTCCTACTTGTGAATGACTTACCAACACTGAAGAGCCTGGACCCAAGGAGACATGGTGTTCCTAAAAGAGGAAATGTTGGGACAATGGGACAACTGAAAAGAAAGGTGACACAAAAATAAGAGATAGGAGAAGATAAAGATGAAGAGTCGAGTTTTGAGGAGAGGATACAACTGGAGTATAATAAGCAATGCAAAACATTCAGGATGTGAAGGAGAGGATCCAGAAAGTGGGGTGCCCCAGAGACGACTTGACACAAAGAAAACAGATAATCCACTGGGGCTGGCACAAGAGGGACTACACATACAGTACAGACCAAAAGTCTACAATTTTCATAGTCATGAAAATAAAGAAAACTCTTTGAATGAGAAGTTGTGTCCAAACTTTTGGTCTGTACTATACACACACACACGCACGCACGCACACACACACACACACACACACACACACACACACACACACACACACACACACACACACACACACACACGCACACACACACACACACACACACACACACACACACACACATAATCTAGGATTCATGATACTTGTCTCTAGTGTCAACTACTATTATCACACATCTGAAACTTATCATCTTAATCAATTTCAATCCAACGGTCACAATAGTGACCATAAAAAGTTTTTAATTTATAAAGCTCCAAAAACCTTAATAACTGATGTTTTAGTGTACTTCCTGCAAATATAGAAAAAAAAAATAAAGGGTCTCCATTAAAGTATTTCCTGATTGTACCTTGAGAAGATAAATGCTGCATCAAAGCTCCAAAACTAGAGACTAGTAAAGTGTCTTAACATAAATATATGACAAAGATTTTGGTACACATGATATTTAGGGTGTCTAGTATTAATATATGCATTTACATATATTTAGTTTTGTTGAGTGTGGTCATAGAATAAGTAAACATGTTTATGGTCACAATAGTGACCGGTGGGATAACAGTGTACTTATATATACAATATAAATCCAATTGCAGTTGTTAGTGAAAATGACAATAAAATATTGTACTAAATTAAAAATGTTACAAAAAATTTTACAAAAAATGTACAGTAATGAGGTTGTAATATTCTAAGCATTAATATAAAATGTAATGTTATATTTGACAAAAGTCACAATTTTGACAAATCTGTGTTGGTGATTTTATTCATTTATATACTTTTTAATCTCAGTGTTCCTATCAATGTTGCATAAGTTTTTCTTAATGCATAATCGTAACCATAGAATGTGAACAAACAGTTTAAAATAGCTGGGCTAAGATTTCTAACCATTTTTATGACTGCAAAAATATATGTTAGTTCAGTACACACATTATCCAACCGGTCACAATTGTGACCGGACATAAAACCAAAAGTTCTACTAAATTTAAGCTTATGAAATTAGCTCTAGGGTCTGCTTTTGATCTGCAGCATAAGTCTCATTTTGTGGAATTTTATTAAAAATAAATAAATAAATAAAATTAACAATTGGTCTTGTTCAAATCTAGAAAGCTTTTTTCTTTTCGTTTTTTTTTTTATTATTATTATTATTCTGTAAGAATACTTTAGGATTACCATCCAGTATCAATGGAATCTGATCCAAACTCTGTGTGTATTATCCTTTCTCTATTTCTCAGTTGTTGTCTCACTTTCTCTCTCTCTCTTTCTCTTGACTACATGCTTCAAAAAGATTGCTGTCATAATACGATTGGCCCCCAAGAAGAATAAATACTTGGATGCATTTATTTGCTCTACTTCCACTACATCTAAGTATTTGTACAAGTATTTGCGATCTGCCACTACTCACTTGCTTTTCATTTATCAAATGACCCACCAAAGAGACTGCATTAACCATGCTATATCTCCTTATTGTAACTCACATCTGTGGTTCTGGATATCTCTGTAACATCACATTACACTGTGATTTGATTTAATGTATTTTTATATAAAAAATAAATAAATAAATAAATAATCTTGAGTCAAGAACCGTTTCTGTCAGACGCGTCCAATTCAAGAACCAAGGAGCTGATGACTGCACATGTGTGGTTCAATGTGAGAGCGTCTGAACTGAACTGATTGTTTTGGTGATTGATTCTGAACTGATTCTGTGCTAATTTTATGAGCCCAGGTAAACCAAAGGCTTCAATCAATGGCAATCATCACCAATGACGCTATTACGTCGAGCGCAAAAGAACCGGTGAACCATTTTCTTCAACCGGTTTATTGAATCGAACTGTCCCATATAACTACTGGTGATCCGAAAACTGATGCAAACGGTTCTTGACTCTTGTACGAGTCAATGTTTCGTTCATTATCTGACTCGGCTTGGTGTTCATCTTCAGTTCTTTCTTCACAACAGTTCAGTCAGTGTACTGTTTGAGTAAATTAATTACTCCGGGATATTGGTTTGTTTTAAAGGTCCCGTTTTACGCACTTTTTTGAAGCTTTGATTGTGTTTACAATGTGCAATATAACGTGTTCATGTTTCGCGTGTAAAAAAACACAGTATTTTTCACACAGTTCACCTATCTGTATACTGCTGTTTTCACTGTCACAAAAACGGGCTGATGACTTCCTTGTTCTATGAAGCCTCTCCTTCAGAAATACGTAACGAGTTCTGATTGGGCCAGCGGTACCTGTGTAGTGATTCGACAGCAGCTGAGAGCAGGCTGCCCTCCTGGTAACGTGATTGGGCTAGAACGCACGTGCTGGAGATGTATTTATAATCACAGGAGCGTTTTTACTGACGAGATGCGCATGAAAACCGCATTTGTTTTTTTGCACAGCCCTAACATCTAGTTAACAAAGCTAAACAGCGTTGCCCTTTGTGTAATAAGTTACAGAAACTGTTAAACCCACCAACTTAAATAATAAAATACACTTACCAGTTGAGGTCCATAAACAACGCCTTCTCCAGACAAAGAGGGAACTGCTCCATCTTTTAAGAATAATCTTTGTGCAAATCCAGCATTAAACTGATTAAGATTGAGAAAGTTTCCCTCAGCCAGCTGTCCTCAGCAAAATGAGCTGCACATAGTTTTACATGTGCATTATAATTTTCGGAGACCGAGTTAAACATAAATTGTAACCATTAATCTCAAAGTACAGCGTTCCTGGGAAGCCCAAACAAAGGTGATTGGACTCAGAGATGAAAAAAAACAGCGTTTCAATGACATGGCGACAAAAACAAACAGCTCTTCCTTCTTCTCCGTCGGAGCGCAACAGGGCCACGCCCCCCTGTTTGTGAATTCATGTGGGCGGAGGTTAGTCAAAAAAACTGTTTTAGTGACGTTATTACTGCAGGAACTAGAGGGCTGTAGTCCAAACGGGTCGTTTTCTGTAGGCGAATTCTGTTAAATAAAATATCTCGCTTGGCATTGAACTTTGAGCTTTAGAATTTTACAGATATCATTTATACTCTAACAACAACATTATACACTAGTGTCAGCCACATTAAAAAAGTTAACTGCTAAAATCATTTGTGGATTAATGCGTATTGGAGACGCAAACAATTTAAAACGATTAAGTTCGATTTGGTGAACTGTTGCAAAAAGATCCGGTTACATCGAATTTTTCATTTGCAAACCAGATATCACAAACTGCTTTGTTTTGAACTCTCTCACAACAGACACGGAAGAGAAAATGCTGAATAAAGTCATAGTTTTTACTATTTTTGGACCAAAATGTATTTTCAATACAATTTTTTTAACTGACCTTCTGATGTCACATGGACTACTTTGATGATGTTTTTCTTACATTTCTGGACATGGACAGTGGACTGTACACACAGTTTCAATGGAGGGACTGAGAGCTCTCGGACTAAATCTAAAATATCTTTTATTCTGAAGATAAATGAGGTCTCACGGGTTTGGAACGACATGAGGGTAAGTTATTAATTAAACAATTTTGATTATTGGGTGAACTAACCCAAGACTCGTTACGCACGTCAAAAGTTCCTGCGGAGCGAATGGGGCATATAGCACGGCGCTGTAGACGTGAATACACCTCGTTTGCGCGTATTGAGTGTCTGGTGCGTTACGTGCTAATTATTTTATTTGGTGCTTTTTGTGCATTCACGCGTTTGACTGTAATTTCAGTTTACCAAACAAAGCATTAGTGTGTCTGCTGCTTCTTTATGCAAAAGCACATATGCCAGTGGTATTTGGATCTTTATAACTAATGTGAAGGGTGTTACAAAACGCACAAAAAAATGTTGAAAATAAATTTGGTGTAGTTTAATTAAGCTCTATGTCTTAATGAGGTCTGAGTTTAAATAACTGTGTCCTTTTCACCAGGAAATGACTGAGACGCATTTATTCAGTGCCACAGAGATGAAGACAGCGGGGATCTATGTTGTGAAAGACACTGCCAACAGTGAAACCTCTTAGTCAGAATAGTCATCGAGTGTGTGGTGGCACTTTGAAATCTTGAGAATGTAGACCTTGCGTCTGCAATGTTGTTTGGACTCTTTTATTCATTAAACGTGCAGTACCCTATAAAGCTCCGGTACACTTTTGAGGTAATTCAAAAGATAGTCATGGAGGTGGATGCAGGTTAACTGTCAGCAAAGGCTCAAAACTTGAAAATTAAGCTCCACCAGTAAGGAGAGCTCATTGTTCTTGACTCTTGGTTTGATTAGGACATGACTGTTGGGATGCACCTTTTTGTCTTTTAATTACAGTATACATTCCTTGTGTGAGTGGTGTTGCAGTATGGTTTTGTTATCACCAATCCAGTGATATTCAAGTTGTATAGTTTTGATTACTGTACAGTACACCAGGCACATTTGGATTTTACCATTCCATTTTGCTCTGTTAATATAGCATTTTTCCAAAAGCTTAAGCTTCCCACAGTACATTTACGGTGGTTTTTCTGGTTGTTGTTTTTTTTTTTTTTTTTTTTCATAGATGCAGATGCATTTTGAAAAAAGCTCTGGCATGTTTTGGCCAAACTAAGCTACATCTGGAAAGAAGCGCATTATTCTTAGTTTGAGAAGCCCACGACTGTTGTTATACTTTTTTGGGGGCTCTTAGATACAGTATGCAGTACACCCCAGTACACACCCAAGTTTTACAGCTTTGATTACTGTCCAATACTAGGCACATTTTACTAGTCAATGTGTTAATATATGTCTTACATTGTTAACAAATCTTGACATCCTCATGGCACATTATGGTGAACTTTTAATTTCTAGCCACACTGTGCAGTACATTCGTTTGTTGAATAAAATGTCAGAATTGAACAGGCTAATAGTTTTTAATGAAAATATATTGTTAATGTTTACAATAGTAAAGTGCAATGTCAACAACAATACATTTGATAATTGCTAATTTATTAACTAATTTGTTTGTGAAGTCATCCAGTTTATGGCTATCCAAGAAATATTGAAATCAAGAGACTGGACTGACTAAAGTTTCTTGAAGACGTTTCATTTTTCATCCAAGAGGCAGAACTAAATAAGCCTCTCATATGAGATGCCAAACCCCTTCAAGAAACGTTAACCTGTCCAGTTGCCATTGATTTCCACTTTCCGCAGTTTACTATAATTTGTGTTATTAATACACATAGATTGCACTTTCAGCAATGAGTCCCATAATGGGGGGGTCTGGTTAATAGGTTAAGCTTCCTGGTCGATGACGTCACCCACCTATGATGTTTCACCTTTCCATTGGACTGATTACTCAAGTGATTCAGAGTGTGGTCATGCAGAGGGAATTCCCAAAGTGTTTTTGACATAGCATCTCGTTCCCTCGAGGAACCATGGTTACATACATAACCTGAGATGTTTAAAGAGGTCATATGATGCGATTTCAAGTTTTCCTTTCTCTTAGGAGTGTTTTTGTGAATTTGTGAATAGATAAGATTCCTAAAGTTGCAAAGACTAAAGTCTAAAACCAAAAGAGATATTCTTTATAAAAGTTAAGACTCAACCACACTCCTCAAACGGCTCATTCTTACATGCCCCCACATGTCTACGTCACAATGTGGGAAGATTTGCATAACACTGCCCGAATGTTTTGGCAAAGAAAGAAGGCATAAATTTGATCCTTGCTGTAGTATTGCTGCTGCTGCCATGTTGTGGAGACAGATGCTGTGTGTTTTGTTGTGAAAGCGAAAATACTTTGTTTGGCCTTCCAAAAGAGGACACAACTTGAAATTAGTGATTAAATTGTGATTATTGTTTACAACACTGTTTCAGAACAGTTCAACCCAAGTATTTAGGTGTGTGCAACTCATTTTATGGAGGACTGTATCCTGATCCTGGGAGAGAAGACTACAATGTCAGCTGTTCTGACTCACAGTCTGTAAGTACATTTCTATATGTAAAGGATTTTCCACTGATTATTTAAACGAGTTTTGAGCAGTTTAGAGTAGGCTATTTGTTTGTCATTTCCCCAATCACAAATGGTTTAATGTTTACGCAGCACAATGCAATGCAACGTGTAAAAATGACAGAATAAGTCATTATAATCCATAATTATGTCCCCACTTGATGCAACAAATGGCTTGTTTGTAATGGGTTTTATTGTTTTTGTCTTGTGCGCCTGTGTTCTGACCGGCACACACCATAACAGTATACATACAGACTCTGGGAACGCCCCATAGAACACCCGTCACCTGAATTGGAATACACGGGACAATCATTATGAAGAGTTGCTGTGACGTTTTCTGTACAGCCAATAAACTAAGAAATTCTGAATTGAAGTTCTAAATCCTTCCTAATAGACATACAAAACCAGAAAGTTTGACAAAATGGCTACAAGCAATAAGTTGTGAAGAAGAAGGGAAGTTGTGGAATCCCAAGAGCATGTTTTTGTGTGCAGTCAGCATTTCATCACAGGCAGGCTACATTAACATTGTGTTCATTATTAACGTTATCAAAACTGTGTAAGGTTGTTTCAGAAAGCGGCATGCATATATAATTAGCATTATCATTCTACCTAAAGCAAAACTATGTAGCCTAGTGTCAAACCTAAACTCACATGAAAACACGTCTGCTAAGAGGTGTAGTCTACGTGATATGCAGGTATACGCCGTATACCCACTAGAATACGCCAAGGATTTACGTATACCCACTTTAAAAAGCGTGAGGATACGTAAAAATTTCATTTTGTGTCAAAACTTTCACTCTTTCATTCATAAATTCACCCCGTCTGTGTTTGCGAAGCGACACAGATTGAATCGCAGAATCCAGTCAAAAATGGAACTTGCTATATAAAGCAGAACATCACAGAATTTGGCTATTTTTTTATGAATAAATCTAAAGTAGGTCTGTACAATGAATTAAATATCAATATGGACTAGTGTATATGAATATTAAAGTTAAACAAGACTACAATCGTTCTACGTATCTCTGGGAATGAGCGCTCAATATGAGCATTTTTGTCATTCAAATACACACAATGTTCGCTGTGTTTTCCCCCACGCTGACTCCGCCCTCAACATGCCCCCAGCTATGACTAGATGCCAACTCTATGTATACATACAGTTGGCATCTAGTCATAGTTGGGGACGTGGTAAGGGTGGAGTTGTTACATATCCTCACTCTTTTTTATAGTGGGTATATATGGAAATCCTTGGCCTTTTCTAGTGATATCACGTAGACCAGGGGTTTTCAAACTGTGGGTCGCGACCCACTTGTGGGTCACAGAATGGAACAAGGTGGGTCGCACAAAGTCAATTGGCTGCAGCTAAATTTGCGTTTCAATGACACACACACACCAGGGGGCGTTCCCAGACCAACCGTCTGTATGTTTGGCAAGGAGCATAACATTTCCTTTACAAACCTGACGCATTTGGCCAATCACAACACACTGTATTGCTGGCCAAAAAGAGCACACCTCACTTTTCAGACCGATGAGCTTTGTCAAAAAGCAACATGTTTCAGAAATGTGGGGCACAGAGGAGACACAATAATGTACAGTATATGGAATATTTTTAATATTAATATTTTTACCTTAAACCACATAAACACGTTTCATTACACCAAATACACCAAATAATGTTCTTTTTAGCAACATCATATGACCCCTTTAAAGCATCAAAGAAAGCAAATTAGTAAATAAATTCTCTGTGTTTTGACCTCATCTCTTGATCAGTGAGAATACATAGTGTGGGGAGAATGTCTTATCAAACTTCTGAACTTCAAAACGAACTATATGAAGAGAAAACTCTGACATTTGTACACAGAAAGCATTTCATCATGAATTATGGCTAAACTATTCAAAATTCATGAAAACTGTGTTTGTGATGCTGCAATAAAGTGTGCAGCTTAATTGCTGCTTGATAAATGCAATTTTTTAATTTTATTTTTATTTTTTTATTTTTTCATCAAAATATACTAACAGTAGTTGCGTGTTCTCTCATATATTAACACACTAATTTTAATATTAACAAAAAAAAAATAAAACTATATATATATATATATATATATAGGAATATAAAGCATTCTGGTGTAATATGTTAAGCCTGCAGCATTTTCAAAGAAAAAAAAAATGCACTGATAATTTAATTTAATCCATTTTATTCATCACACAAAGCTACTTTATACAGCTGTTTTTAATCTTTTATTTGAACTTTTATTTATTAATTTATTGATGGTTGAAAAAAGGTTTCTTTTCGATTTCCACAGATATGAAGAACAGTGTGAAAATATTTACATTATTGATTTTTCTGTGGATTTTGAAAGGCTATTGCTTTAAATTTTCCTCCATATTAAGTAAAAAAAAAAAAAAAAAAAAAAGTTGCTATTTTGCTATTTGAATAAATGTATCAACTTTTTATTACTTTTTTTTTAATCTGTGAAAATTTTCAATCCAAACCATCACAGAATGTCCACTAGACTTTTTTGACAAAAGAAACCGGATTAAATGACTACCTTTATTACTCTTTCAAACAACCTGACCTCTTTTTACCATCTATGAAAGACTGACCTTTAGATGTCAGTTCAGTATATGGTCATGTATTGGCCAAAGACTAGAAAGGCTTCTTATGTGGGTCATTTAACAGCAGTTGCCATCAACATAAGGATGGACTCCTGACAGTCTGAGGTCTACTACAACAGTCAATAAGACTTCATATTAATGCTCCCTTCTAAAGGAATTAACTGTGATGACAAATAATGCATTGCAAAACTGATATACATCATAACAATAACATTTAATAATTTATAATGTATGTGATAAAGCAATAAAATGATCAATATATTAAAAGGTGGGAGTATGACATTGTGTTTATATTTCTTACGGTAATGTTTTGAATCATGTTAGATTCCCTTTTAAACTCTTAAAAAAAGGCAAGAGACATAACTCTTGTATATGAGATATGAGATATTGCAGTGAAAAAATAAACAAAACACAAACAAAAACAGCCTATTGCAATACTGTTTTAATCTCAATCATCATGTTAAAGTCTAGTTTATTTAAACATTGCTGAGTTAAAAAGGTTGGTAACACTTTAGAATACTGTTCCATCATTAACAAATAACTACATAAGAACACATGAGTAACATAATATTAGCACTCTAGTCATGGCTATTAACTGACGAGAAACTGTGATTAAAGAATTAGAAAGTAACAGTGCTTAGTCGAATGTGGTTGTTCACTATTAGCTAATCAGTAAGTTACATTTTTCATACCTTCCTAAGATCTACTAAGAACCAATGGGGTATGGCCTCGAGACGCAGCGTCTCGTTCCCTCGAGGAACCAGGGTTACATATGTAACCTAGAGACGTTCCTCTTCAGGAACTCAAGCTGCGTCGAAACGCTTTGGGGAACGAGTACCAACGCTGCCAGACTACCAAACCCCTGCCTAGTGTGTATCCGAAGAGCACAGCTTAGGACGAGGGGAATGAAGTGCCTGGAGTGACTGGCATGTCTAAGCCATAGAATCTTTCAAAAGTAGAAGGCGTGGAAACCCCGTAGGCATTGCAGATGTCCAGCATGGATGCACCTGCTAGAAAAGGCCTTGGAGGCCGCCATACCCCATGTAGAGTGAACCTTGGCTCCCGACAGCGGGGGACGACCAGAGGGCTCAGAGTGGCGTTGATAATCTCAACTATCCAACGACTAGTGGTCTGCTTAGAAGCAGGGAAACCCCTCTTGGGGGGACCGCAGCATGCAAGCAATTGGTCCATTTTCCTCCACAGGGCAGCTCTGTGGGCGTATGCATCCAGCGCTAGGGATGTAACTAGGGGGTGTCTTCCCAAAGACTGGCCATCGAGAAGGGCGTGGTAGGCCGCAATAGCTGCCACGTAGACCTTCAACGTGGAGTGGGTCAACCCTGCAGAGAGCCTAGCCTGTAGAAACTCCAGAACTGTACCAACCAGGCAGTTTGCTGGGTCTAACTGGCGGTCTCTGCACCATGAGGTGAGGAGTTTCCACCTCAGGGTGTACAGTTTCCTCGTTGAGGGAGCTCTGGATTGGAAAAGGGTCTCAACAACCTCGGTTGAGAGACCGGCTGCTAACAGTTGCGCCCCCTCAGGGGCCACACCCACAGCTTCCACAACTCCGGGCGAGGGTGAATTATCGTACCCTGCGCCTGCGAGAGTAGGTCTGTCCTGATCGGTATCTCCCACAGAGAGCCGTCGAGGAGCGAGACTAGATCTGAGAACCATACTCGGCCTGGCCAGAACGGGGCTACTAACAACAGACGGATCCCGTCCCGGCGTACTCTCGCCAGAACTCCCGGGAGCAGAGCGATAGGGGGAAATGCGTACAGACGAAGCCTCGGCCAAGTCTGTACCATGGCGTCCAGTCCCAGAGGAGCTGGATGAACTAGAGAGAACAAAGGGGGCATTGTTCTACTTGAGCCCTGCCAAATACTCTCCTTATCTGCTTCACTACTTCTGGGTGAAGTCTCCATTCCCCGGGCCTCAGCCCCTGCCTCGACAGTATGTCTGCTCCCGTATTTTGTTTCCCAGGAATATATACTGCTCTTAAAGAGAGGAGTTTGCTTCTGGGACCACACCAGGATCTGGTGCGCCAGGGTTGTACAAAGGGCGCGAACGCAGACCTCCCTGGTGGTTGACTATTGCTTACTTTTCAAGGAGCTAATAGTGACAAACAACAATAAATAAGACTGACAAGACAGAATGACATCCATATACAGAGCGCTTGCTGAAAACGCAGAAGCTGAAGCCAGCTGTGCGGCTCGTGCCTTTATAGCTTCCTGGTCGCTTATGTCACCTCGCCCGTGACGTCACACTCTTCTATAAGACAGATTAGATATCATATTCAGAGTCGCTCACGCTAAACGCGTTCCCCAAAGCGTTTCGATGCAGCTCGAGTTCCTGAAGAGGAAACAAAAAAGTCCTTCCTGTTATCTGTCAGTAAGATGATCTTGTAATGGCAGATGGTGATGATGATGTTCAAGTCTTCTTCATGTGTATAGTAGTCAGCATAGTGGAGGTAAGACCTTACAGCAGCATCTTCTGACCTCCGTTTTATTTTGAAAGGGCAGAAAAGGAGCTGTTTGTTTCTTGATCAGACAGTTGCCAATGATCTTTTATGTTGCTGTTGTGCTTCATAGATCATTGAGTCTTATCACTGTACAGGTGGAAGACAGCAGCATAGGGTGGATGAGGGCATTGTTGCATTAAATAGTGCAGACAAGACCTTTAAACAGAATTCTTTCCCCTCATTCCTGTGTTAATGTGTATGGGTTCCTTTTATTAATTAATTAATTAATATATATATTTATTTATTTATTTTATTTGTTTTTAAGCTATCAGCTCTACTACCAGGTTTCACTGTGGTGCTATACACTGAAGTGTTATCGCTTGATTAGAACTTTCTTCCTCAGTTGGATAGGTTTCATTTCAACCAGGTTCTTATTGTTCCTTCAAAAGTAGACTTGTCTGACTTGTTCATACACTTGCTTTGTGGTTTACCAATATTTACCAATAAAAAGTAGTCAGTGTTTTTTTAACCTAGCTCATGAAGACAATAAGAACCGACTTTAGCCATCATTCCCATCGTATCTTATTGAGACATAACTGCATCTGCCAGTATATTTTGTTTTGTTAAAATAACATAAAGCCTTTGGGACCAAAACTACTGAAACAGCCAAGGATTGTTGCACAAAATGTTGTTTTATACAAGCTTTTTTATATGTGCAAATGTACCATAGTTTATAGCCTGTATTGATTAAATGCCATCTTGACAAACATCTTAATGCATCAATATATGTTCCTTGAAAAGATTTCCTTAGGCTAACATATGGATCCTGCTCCAACATAAAACTCCTCTATTCACAAGTACTGTACAAGTGCTCTATAAAGTCAAAATATAACTTTCTTTTTCCTTATCTGGATAAAAAAGTTCAACCATTAAGTGAGTACAGAACAAACTAATTTGCTGAGTTTCTGGCTATTGAACAATTTCCGTAGCCAGAAAAGAGACTATTGTATCTCCCTATATAGGTAATTATGGTACAATCTAATGAAAATGGCATCTGAGTCTGTGCGTTTTCAGATGAATAGGTTAGAGGAAAGCAGATCAGACTGTCTTGAATAATGTGGTAACCAGTCCTTTTTTAATGGTAGCTCATAATTTCACAGATCAATGAGCATTACCTGCAGCAGTAAAAGAGGGTAGAATTTGTATGCATGCCAAATTCAATATTTTCAACCTATTGTTGAACAAGGACAAAGCCATTAGAAATTTGAAATTAAAGTTTTGTTTTATTTTTTTTTTTATTTATTTTTTTCTCACAAGTAAGTCTTTTATGTTGCACAGACAATGCACTAACAATATTATAAAGTTTATAAATAAATATTAAGGAAACAAACCATTCAAGGCAGACATAACTTAGATTGCTGTTTTGAGCAGATGCTTCATTTAGCAGATGCTTTTATATTTACATAAAATAACAAATATATAATGTTTGTATTCTTTGCATTTTTTATCAATACTGCTTTTATTAATGGTTTTATTATTTAATAATTCCATGAATTAGATTACATTTTGATATCTTCATGACTTTCAATTCAACATCTCAACTTCATTAGCAATATTATATTATATTATATTATATTATATTATATTATATTATATTATATTATATTATATTATATTATATTATATTATATTATATTATATTATATTATATTATATTATATTATATTATATTATATTATAAAATGTAGAACAGTGTTCTTACTTAGTTCTAAGAGCCTTGAATTTGAGACCTCAGAAACTATTCGGACAAGCATGGACTGATTTTTTTTTTGCTCTTGAAAGGTGTAAGTTTGCATGATTAGGTAGCAGTTGAGATAGGTCAGTGAAGTTTAGCGTCAAACACCCACAGGTTCCTGGCTGACCTAGCAGATCTTTGTGCTGTTGAGCCAAGCTGTAAAGTGATATAGTGGTCGATTGATGGCTTCATCTGGGCCAAAATGTCTGAGAAGCAGGCAGAGATATGTTCTGAGGTCATAGGTAAAGTGTTAAAGGGTATAGAGTTAGAAAGCTGTAACTAAGTATATATATATATATATATATATATATATATATATATATATATATATATATATATATATATATATATATATATATATATATATATATATATATATATATATATATTTAAAGTTCACTTTTTTATCACCTACTCACCCTCATGTGGTTCCAAACATGGCTTACATTTTGGCTTCAGTGTTGTTTGCACACCAACATTCTTCAAAATGACTTGTTTTGTGTTCTTCAGGATAAAGAGTCACATTCATGTTTGGACATGAGGATAAGCAAATTATTTCCTTTTTTTGCGTGAACCATCCCTTTAAGTGTTTCGTTCTAAGCCAATGTTCTAGGTCTTTCTACCAGTGCTCAGACATATTTCAACTAATATTTCAAGATAGTGAATTAATCAAAAATTAAGTAAACTACAGTTTCCTTTTCAAACTGACACTCTGGGGGCTGAGACAATGAAACTGTTGTGTCACCACTCAGATTCACTCAGGCGGATATGTGGGAGAACTGTTTTGTTATTGTGTTACAAGGGAGTCACATGATACTTTTAATAAGAAAGCAGTTTGGAGAAATTAATCCCATTAACATAGTCCATATCCTCAAGACACGATGAAATGATGTTGAACTGCAGAGAAAGGAATATTCACTACTAGCCCCCCACCCCACCCCCAACCGACCATCTTGTCAACATATGTTTACATGTCCTGGAGGAAACCAACCAAAGTGATATAAAATTCAATTTGCACATTGCCTAAAAATAAAACAAACAAAGTTTTTAATTATATGAAGGAATAGTGCATACCAACTTCTCTGGCTCAGTGACTTGAGACTCAATATTCATAATTTTCACTTGCCAAGGGCTCGACTGGTGCAAAAAAAATATTCAAATTGACTTTCGAAAGCCAAATTAAGGGTGGGAAACACAGAAGAGATGCTTATCGATCAGCAAGGCTGCACCAGATTTGTATAAACACACTATATCTTAAGCCAGAGCCTTGGATAGGGGAATCCATCACTATTGGCAGGTGATGTTGATGATCCAAGAGAGCGTGGCAGGTTTATGGACAAGTTTTAAGTGGGCTGTCTGGGCCTCTTTAAAGCCACATCACTCAGTCACTGCAATAGGATTAGGCCACATATGCGTCGGTAATAGACCACTTAGACGACTGGAAGGGATAATGTACATTTATAGCTACTGTATAACAGTGCACAGGTACATACATATACATATGTATGCATTCATCATGCAAAAAGCATTGAGACCAAGATTACCCTCAAGTCTACTGAGAATATCTATTATGCACAAACAACTACTGTTTAATGTCTAGACAAAAACGTGTATTATTTTACAAAGGCATCACCCTCATTACTTTGGAATACTCTGTTGTCTTAGCACTGTAGATATGCATATATGAGAGGCTACAGTAAAAAAACAGCTTTTAGTTCACAAAGGAGCACTGCTCTCATTTCCATAATTGCTGAACTTGGCTGCTGCCAGGTATATTCACCAGATACTCCCACTTGCATTGCCCTGCTATTTAATCCTAAGGCCCTGTCAAGCGAGACTGATGAATCTTGTCAACTCAAGAAAAGCTCCAGATTGGACTAGTCCAGCAATTTAATATAAGTACTCAATTTGAGACTGAAATGCAGCCTGGCTTTTGCAGCAGGGTGGCAATGTAGTTCTGCGTGTGTATATACATATATTTATTAAAATCAATGATTGTACAGTCTCTTAACATCTAATTGCCTTTCTAAGTACTTTTTGAAAATCTGAAAACTACCTACATCACATTTAAATAATAGTATTGCAATACCAATCTGAGTTGAACAGGGTATCATAGAAACTTTGAGTGTTACATCTTTCATGTAATATGTTGCATGTCAGTGAGTTAATAATTTAACAGTAATAATGTTGTGTTAACAGGTCGCGCCGATAAGTATATCAGCAATTTAGAAACATTTAGAAAATAGTGGTAACGTATTCTATTGTATTCTAATAAAACACCATTGTTTTTTTTGTTTTTTTTTTTGTTGTTGTTTGTGTTTACAGAAGGCAAAAAATCCAAGATGTTTGGAACAACATGAAGGTGAGGAAATTATATAATTTTAATTTTGGGATGAACTATCCCTTTAATGAAGGGCTGTTTATATTTTACTACAGCTTAAAGACTACTTCCAAGAAACTTGTAAATTGTGACTTTTTTCATCATGAATTTATAATAAAAAGTGTCCGCAGCAAACATTTAGTATGAAGGCCTGTAAATTAGGAAGCTTCATCAGTGCACAACCAAATCTACTTTTATCATTGCAAGCCAGAATCTTTGTGGTGTTAGATCTTAATGTGTTGACAGTTAAATCCCTCAAGCTTTTCAAACTTTGCTCTGGCATTTGGATCTATCCATTACCCTGACACCTAATTTCTTTCTTTAAGTGACCTAGAAAGTGGATGAAGTGGAGATGCATACAGAGCCGCTATGCTTTCAGGATCGTACCACCTGTGCGAAGAGGCTAACCTCTCCACTGCAGGGACATGGTGTTTAGTGGCTACCTTGGTTATTGATGAGAGTCAAATCCTATCTGAATCCCTGAGCCATGCCGCTCTTTGTATCTAGGACAAATGGTGTTAAAGTGAGAATGCTTGCTTGAAACAATGCATTTTTTTTCCTTTCTCTCTCTCTCTCTGGTTGATTCTCCAGTAGAGAAAATGCATTTTAAAGACAAAAGTCTGCTCAGAAAAGTCGGAACAGAAGGTCACTGGGCAAGGTATGCAATATAAGCAAAACATAGTATCTCAGTTTGTGCCTCCTTACAGCTGTACAAGGGATCTTGCTTAAAGATCACCTGCTTTTTCATGGCATTATTTTTTTGTTTTGTTTCTGAAGCATTGTTGGACAAAATTAAATTACTAAAACTTTTAAAAGTAGTCCAGTTAACATTTATGTTTAGAATGTGGCTATGAAGTTGCAAGTCATTTTTAAATCATTATACAGTATACTGTAGTGGTTCTAGTGTTGTTATAGTAATATTGAGATACTATTATACTATTTCATATTTTATTTTATTTGTGTGTGTGTATTTATTTCATTTTTATTTATTTTTTTATTTTTTATTTTTTAATGACAGAAATGGCTTTTAAAAAATGTAGGCAGGTTTTAATGTGCAGATGTGAATTTGGATTTCACAGTGAACACGTGCAGTCAATTCTTAACATATTACATGCTTTAAGAATCACTGATCTATTGTAACAATGTTTATTAATATTATTAATTAACTTATTATAAAATGTTAACAGAGAAAGTCATGGGGGCAACAATGTTCATATCATAATCAATTACTGCGCCACCCTCTGGCTTTTGGGTCTAGTAAAAATGAGAGTTTGCTTTTCTGAGATGAAGGCTAAGGGTCAAGTCCTCAGGTGTTGGTTGTAATGTCTCTAACTGAACTGGTCTAAAATCAGATCTGACAATCACAGCATTTGCTGTGCATCCTAAGTTGCATATATTCCGTGCCATGGAATGGTTTCTGCCCCATTCCCTTCCCTTTCCTTTTTTTTTTTTTTTTTTTTTTTTTTGCATATTTTCCACACTTAAAGGATCATCAAACAAATTTTTATATAACATAATGATAATGCAACTAAATAAATTATATAGTTTGTAAATGATTATTTAATTTTAATAAGGGAAAAAAACTGTCCAAACCTAAAAGCACAATTCGCCCTGTCGGGTGGAGGCGGTATTAGGACAAAACTGCATCGCAACGTATGCATGCATGCATCGCTCCACCGTGGGGACCCATGTACCCCATTACAGCACCACCAATGAGGATGTTGAGGGAAGAGGAGCCCACCAGATGGATTCTGGCAGTAAAAGGTTCTATCCAAGGCCTGGTGAACTCATCATGCACTTCCGGGAAGAAAGGGACAAGGGCGGGGTGTTGTGAACCAGCACAGGCCACCCAGAAAAAACGATCATCCAGCCTGGATGGGTCAGGAGGTGGTGGAGGTTTCCACAAGGTGGAGGCGGCAGCAAAGCCAAATCTTCTTTAGAGAGCTCTCAATCTGATGCAGCGATCAACATCCGGTCATCTGGGGGAGCCCCACAGGATCATGCTGGTACGTTCAATTGGCTGCTCAACTGGATCGGAGGTGCTAGAGGAGTGGTGGGCCCCCAGGGGTTGGTTCCCTGAGGAGCTTGCCACCACTGAAATCCTCAAACCACACATGGTACTGCTGGAAATAGCACTAGTTCACAGCAGAGGCAATGGAGCTCCACATCCCTGGAGGAAACGGAGCCTGGCTCATAGCTTCAAGATGATCATCTTCCCGCAATAGGAACATGACTCATCTGTGAATGCCACCTCAGTGTGTTTAATGCCCTGACACGTGAGGCAGTGATTGTGATCATCACCCGGTGCCAGGTAACGACCGCATCCAGAAATGCAGGGGTAAAACTGCATCTTTAAAAAGACGATCCGTCGTCTTTACAAAGACACACCCTCTTTAAGAGAAACTAAGCGGCGCATATTGGACTGGCTGCTTGCAGCATAACAGTGGGGTAGTGCAGCCTGAAGTCCACAACGCACTCAACTTGAAGCACCGTACCGCAAACACCAGAAGCTTCCAAGAGGATGTTGAACTCGTACTCACTTAAAGACACCTGATGGAGCAGAAAAATGTTGTCACTCAGCTCCAAAACAAAAAGCTGGTATACACTGCACCTGTTGTCTTCTTATACTCATGATGTGATCAGCTGCAGCTTGATGCAATAATCGCATGCCATTGTGCACTGGCTCGTTTAGTTTACACTTGAAGTAGATTGGTCTATCAAAGCGGTATCCAAATTTGTCGGTCATACCACGTGACACTGAGAGTGACCGACTGAAAGGGAACTGTGATTAACCACATTATTTTAGAATCCTGAGTTAAATTTCTCTAGCCACACCCAGACCTGATTACTGCCCGACCTGTCGAAATCAATAAATCACTTAAATAGAACCTGTCTGACAAAGTGAAGCATGGTTAAAGAGCAAAACATCATGCTGTTATCTTAAGAAATTCAAGAACAGATGAGAACAAAACAGTTGACATAAGTCTGAAATGGGTTATAAAGCCATTTCAAAGGGCCCATTTTCATTAGTGTGATTTCATTTTAAAATGGTGTTTTAAAATGAAAACGTTCCTCGTCTACACAGGCGTTTCTACTGCGTTTCAAAAATGATCTCCATTTACACAACACAATTGAAAACGCATGTCACATGACCATTCATGCAGTAAGTAGATCCCTATTATTTAGATGGCAGACACCTCTACGAGCTTGGAGCAGTTGAATGGGGAATCTACCTATACACATCTATCGGTACAACAATGACCATGATATAATTGTTTACACAATTGTCAAGGATGCGTAGAGAGAATGTGGGCAGCCATGCCATTGTTTTCAAAAGTCTCAGTTTTATAGTAGTGTAAATGGTTGGCGCAAGCATAGCAAAAGTTATGCGTTTAAAACAAAAATGCACTAGTGTAAATGGGGCCTAAGGCTTTGGGACTCCACAAATGGGGAAAACTTGGAACAGTGGTGAACTTTCCCAGGAGTGACCGGTCTCCCAAAATTAATCCAAGAGTGCAATGACTTTGTCTAAAACAAAGTCAATCAAATAATGTCAAGTTCAGTTTGGATTCCTCCTGTGAATCCTCTATTATGCTTTGAAGTTTTCCTTTTTGGACAGTTATATGTGGCTTAATTTTCCTCATATTTAGATGCATACCATTACTGCTGTTAATAAACAAGTCAAATCCTATTTGGCAAGAGAGTTTCATTTGCATGTCTGAGGTGAACATGAATGGCTGTCTGATATAAATAAGTGCCTCATTAAAACACTGGGCTCATAACAGTGCTGTATATACATGATGTTATTCTGTACTTCCCAAAGTCAGTATCTTTGGCAACAAACACCTAATGTTTTTGAGAAGTATGTGCTCAAGGTTAGCTGCCTTGTGGAGAAAAATAAATAAATAAAAATTATAAACACAGTGTCACACGCGGTGGGCTTGATTGAGAGGAGGCCGGCTTGTGAAGCCCCGTTCACACCGCTAGCAACAGAGCGACATAATACCATGCATTTTCACAGGAGAGCTGGCGTCTTCCGGTGACAGTGACTGTTGGCGATGGAATGTGGGTGTGTCAAAGTGATGCAAGTCATGCGACAAAAGTAAAAATTTCATCTGCTGGTGTTGGTCCATTGTGTTTTTTGAAAACCGAAGTCACTGCACCCACTGTTGACCCTCTCCCACATCAGAAAGATGTGAAACCCGTGGAAGATTGCGTGGCCTCTTGGATGCCGAAGAGGATGTAAGGCAGCATTTGGTCCCAATCACGTCTGTCTTCTGCTGCCACACGTCTCAGCATTTTTTTGAGGGTCTGATTAAAACGTTCAACCAAGCTGTCCATCTGGGGGTGGTAGACTGTGGTCCGGAGTTTGTTTCACTTTGAGGAGCCAGCTGAGGTCCGCCATCACCTGGGACATGAAAGAGGTTCCCTGGTCAGTCAGAATTTCAGCTGGGATGCTGACTCAGCTGCAGAGGAGGAACAGCTCATGGTCTATGGCCTTGGTGGTGGCCTTATGCAGAGGAATAGCCTCAGGGTAAAGGATGGCATAATTGACGATCACCAGGATGTGTTCGTGTCCCCAGGCAGACTTTGGCAGCGGCCCCACTAGATCCATTCCGATCCACTCGTGTCTGTGGTGACGTTCGTTAACAGGTCAGGCACGCCTGGCAGAACCACTTCACCTCGGCATCCAGGCCGGGCCACTGGAGGCAGTCACGGATCCGTTGAATGGTGTTCTGGGCCCCGAGGTGGCCGCCCATATGGGATTTGAGTGGGCCAGTTCCATCACCATCTCTATATTCATCCATGGCACCAATAGCAAGGTTTTTTTGTCCCCACTCCGCGGTGTGACATGGTAGAGTAGGCCTTTCCTGATGATGAAGAGGAAAAGGACCTCTTTCCCCTCAATGACCCATACTTGAGCCCAACAGGGCTTCAGCTGGTCGTCCTTGTGCTGGGCCTTGCTGAAGTCGCCCCCCTCCGGACACCTGCTGGAAGACATCAAAGTAGAGATTATGATCACTTGGGGACTCACCCTCTCTGGCGGTGTCTGAGGACAGCAGCACAGGATGACGTCAGCCTCCCTTCATCCGTAGGGGTCTTCGGTGACTCGGCAGACAGTGCAGCCTGCCAGCCACATCCGCATTGAAAGGTGGGGGGGTTCGGTGGGCATGGGCTCATCCTGAGGCGTGGGAGCCGATAGCCTTCATCGCTCTTGGACCACCCTCCGGGGAAACGGTGGTGTTTGCTCCACAGCCTCTCGTCGTTGGGCCACATCCGGCAGATTGATGGCTTCCACCAGCTCGCTGAGAGTCCTAGGATTTTGCATTCCTGCCACTTGATGGTGGGGGTGGGACACGCAGGAGTTTTTGCTGGCAGGTGCTGACCTTGGTTAGATGGTTGAGGAGTTCTTCCATTATGAAGGGGGAGGAGCATCTGCCTGCAAAAAAAGAGGGGGGAAAAACAATATATATATATATATATATATATATATATATATATATATATATATATATATATATATATATATATATATATATATATATATATATATATATATATTGTTTTAGGGTAAGGGCGGCTATCGGTGATTCCTTATGTTTCTGCCCACATTCTCCACCAGTGTAACGGGGTGGAGATTCACACGACAGTGAGGAGTGCAAAAAAGGCCTGTGTGTCGGTGGCGGCGGCTTATGTAGCAATGACCGATCAGCCTGCGATGAGGTTCCCAGGTGTTCCTTGTGTGTTTCCAGGGCAACGCTGATGAGGCTTCGGGACACACGTCACTATATATATCAAACACACACTTAAGTATATTCTTTCAAAGTGTATTATTTCCATTTTAAAAAAACTATGCTAAAGTGTTTCTAAAGTGTGTCTATGGAATGCAATCAGGACTCAGTGGCACAAAATAACGAGCTTGATGTGACTATTTTTGCATTAACATACTTAGTTTAGCACCTGATGACCAATAATTTGGTGGAGTGTGTTATGTGAATCACTGAATTGGCTAGTCTCAAAAGAACAATAAATGAGTCACATAATGTGCTTTTTCTTAGTAATTTAAGGACTGTTCATAACAGTATACAATGCACATTAGGGAATTTGTTTTAAATATACTAAATAGAATCATTCTAGCTTTGTTAAATATCTGTAATGTAATAGTCTCATCTCATTTCAGCCTAATGACAAACCAGTATTTAGACAAAGTTTGTGTTCATCATTTTAAGTGGTTATCATATTAAGAGATAGCCTACCAACAGCTAAGCAGTGCTGGTACATGCTGTTTTCCTGATTACAAGCGCAGCTTTAGAGGTGACAAAGTTAGTAACCTACTTCATCTGTAAGATGCTGCAATCAGTTTGTATGTTCTCAGTGCTGCTTCCCCCTCACTCAAGACAGTGATTATAAAACATTAATCAGCTGCAGAGGAGAGATTTAAAATGTGATATAGACCATATAAATCAATGTGAGAACCTTCAAGTGGGGGAGGCAAATTATTGGCCTCTCTAGGAAGCCATCTGGTGCGCTTCAAACCTAGGTTGTGCAGTAATGTAAAATGTATAAATGGAACGTATGTTCGGCTAAATGTCACTTATATAATCTTTCAAAACAAACCAAATGTTCTAGATTTAAGATCCCTTCAAAAGTAGGTAAACTACGTTGTTAGCAGGGTAAATGGCTGTGAATTAGTCAACAGAGAGTATCTTGTCATATTTCTAGTGATGTGAAGTGTTTCAACAACTTAAGAGTTGGATGTGAAGTTATAATGCTGTGCACATTATATAAGAGATCGATCAAAGCGTCCAGGCATCTTTGTTGGCACAGAGCCAATAAAAGGAGGCACATGTGTGACATGTGTTTTCCAATATCTCAGAGATGAATCTTAGCACCTCAAGGGCGTAACCATAACATTTCTTCATAACAGAGACATTTAGGGAATATGAGGGCACTATTACCTTGCCAGCTTGGCTTCTTCTCCCCGAGAAGTCAATATGACAGAATATTATTTCTCTTCCTGTGTTTGTGCACTGCTATGTGACAACTTCTGTGGGAGCATTAGATGCAACATATAGTAATTTGGTAACATTTTACAATAAGGTTTCATTTAGTAGCACGGTAGTTACTTATTATTCTTCGTTAATGTTAATTCTAAGATTCAGTTATTGTAAAGTGTTATTGGCAATTTAAACTGGGTAGTTAGATTTTGAGATGAAAAATTATTAAATTAGCAAATAAAAACATTAATTTTATATATTGAGATGCGTGGAATCTCATAATACCTTTAAATTCTGATTATTTTGACAGTCTTATAGAATAGAAAAGATTGCCAGCATGCAATGACTGCTAGAATTTCTTGTCACAATGACAGCTTGTCCAAATGCCTTCCTCTGGCTAGATGGTCCACTGCATAGCCCTTCATTAAATGTCCGACAGCTTAATTACGGGAATTCGAATGAGATCCCCCGAATTGTACTTTGACATTTTAACTGCTTTGAAAGATTTTTTTTTCCTCAACCGTGATTGTACCAGAAACATTAGAGCTCTTGGAAAGTTCATTATAAAGGATAAAGTGGAGAATAAGCAGTGAGAAAAATTTTTCTCATGCAAATATTATCTGCATGCATTTTTTATGATGACCCTAGCCCATAATGCAAAATAAATAAATAAATTAAATAAAATAATAAATAAAATAAATTATTATTAAAATAAATTAAAAATGACAAGCCATGTCATCAGAACAAATGTAACTCTTGATTTTCATTAAAAAAAAAATATTTTAATAAAGATTAAATTCAAATTCTTATTATAATGCAACATTATGCAACATAGATGCAAAATTTTTAAAGTTTAGAGGGTCTTGCTTAAAACAAGATCAAATATCTGACATTGGGGTCAGAAAATAATATTTATTCAAAGAGAAAACATTTTTTTCTTTAATTGGGTAAGTCAATTAATTTTGATACTTTATATACTGTAATGTCATTTTGCTTCTCAAGTATGTGTCTTGATTTAAGAATCTTTATATATTTTACTGGGGAAAAAAACCAGGACACATCAATATTGAGTAAGATTTATTTATTTATTTGCACTGTGTATACTTGCATACTTGTCATGCTGAAACATTAAGAACAAATGCAAATTGATCACAAAAGCACAGGTAAAAAAAAAAATATTAGCAAAGATCTTGCAATTTATTCAAATTCAACAAACCTATAGAGAAGGAAAGAGTCTAATCTGAAATTAATGCTTAAATATGTTTAGATATTTATACTAAAAGACAAGCAATACAGTGTAAGAAAATCTTAATGAATTAAAAAAAAAAAAAGTTTATGGAAATGCAGCATTTTCAGAACGTTTAAAGCTGCAGTTGGTAACTTTTGATGCTCTTGTGGTTAATAAACAGAACTGTTGCGGAAGGACATTGTAGCTGGAGCTACTTCTCTCTGTTTATGTCTATGAAGAATCACAAAGGTACTGGGTTACTCCACCTCGGTACCCCTGAAGCAATCTAAAATAGTCAGAATATAAACACTTATTATAGGTGTACCCTAGTGATTCAGGACAGGCTAAAACGTACTTGGTTACGAACGTAACCTCGGTTCCCTGAGATACGGAACGAGTACTGCGTATGGGAAAAGCTCCTTTTTTCCTCGATACTGAAGCCTTTTTTCAATAACGCAGTGCAACTGCACTGCCATTGGTTTAATCTGTAAACTTTTTTAAACCAATGACAGCGCTGCGTAGCTGCGCGAGCCTGTGGCGATGCAGCGCGCCAAAGCCCGCCAGAATGGGCGGGGCGAATGGCTATATAAGCAGGCAATCGCCAGAGGAAATCAGGTCATACGACTGAAGCGACGACACTGAACCCGCAGCCTCGTGGCACGGCATATAACGCAGTACTCGTTCCGTATCTCAGGGAACCGAGGTTACGTTCGTAACCGAGTACGTTCCCTTTCGATACTTCACTCATACTGCGTATGGGGAACGAATTCAACCGCGCCGTGCCACGGTAGGGAACGACAAGACTTAACTTGAACACCCTGGGGTCCAGAGGATAAGTGAGAGGGCCGGAGCCATCGAACCCTTGACGTTACACTGCTGAGAGGGAGCTAGCTCCCTGGAGGTGGTATGATGACAGAGTCTGCTAGAGGCTGTCGTATCAAACCGAAAGAACCCGAGCATGCAAGGTCGGGATATCCAAGTTATAGAACCTGACAAATGTGGACGGCGAGGACCAGCCGGCCACCTCACAGATGTCCTTGATAGAGACACCACTAGACCAGGCCCATGAAGAGGCCATCCCTCTAGTAGAGTGGGCTCTAACTCCTATGGGGCACTCAAGGCCCATAGAGGAGTAACAGAGCGATAGCTTCAACTATCCAACGCAAGAGGCGTTGCTTTGAGACCGAAGACCCTTTGGTGCGGTCACCAAAGCAGACAAAAAGCTGGTCAGATTGCCTGAACGGCTGAGACCGCTCAATGTAAATTCTCAAAGCCCTCACTGGGCAGAGTAAATCCAGCTCTCGCTCACCTGACAACGGAGGCAGAGCTGAGAGGGAAATTACCTGTGCTCTGAATGGCGTCGAGAGCACTTTAGGTACGTAGCCATGCCTGGGTTTTAAAATGACCTTAGAGTCATTGGGCCCAAACTCAAGGCATGCAGGGCTCACCGAGAGGGCCTGCAAATCGCCAACACGCTTGACCGATGCTAGAGCAAGTAGCAGAGCGGTTTTGAGCGTTAGGGGCCGAAGGTCAGCTGACCGCAGCGGTTCAAAGGGAGGTCCTTTGAGTGCTCCAAGGACCGTGTGAAGGTCCCAAGTGGGAACGGTAAGAGGGCGTGGGGGCTTCAACCGCCTAGCACCTCTCAGGAAACGCACAATGAGGCTGTGTCGACCCACTGATTGGCCAGCAATAGGAGCATGAAATGCTGCAATGGCTGCTACGTACACTTTGAGTGTGGAAGGGGTGAGACCCTTTTCTAGACGCTCCTGGAGAAATGACAGTATCGGAGATACATCACACTCAACAGGGTCTTTGTTTTGTGCTAAGCACCAGTCAACAAAGACTGACCATTTTTGGGCATAGAGGCGTCTTGTAGACGGGGCTCTTGCCTGAGCAATGGTGTGTAGTACGTCCCCGGGGAGGCTCAGAGGCTCCCATCGAGGGACCATACATGCAGAGCCCAGAGTTCTGGCTGTGGATGCCAGATTGTCCTGTTCGCCTGAGAGAGGAGGTCCTGCCTCAGGGGGATCGGCCATGGGGCTTTCATGGAAAGCCTGAAAAGCTCCGAGGACCAAACTTGGGTCCTCCAGAGTGGGGCCACTAGGAGGACTCTGTGTCTGTCTTCCCTGACTCGTCTGATGACCTGAGGGATCAGAGCAATCGGGGGAAAAGCATAAAGAAGGAGGCTGGGCCAGTTGTGGGCCAGTGCATCTGTTTCCTTTGAAAAATAAGTTGGGCAATGAGAGTTGCTTTCTGAGGCGAAGAGGTCGACCTCTGCCTTCCCGAAAATCTCCCAGATTTTGAGAACTGTCTGGGGATGGAGCATCCACTCGTCCGAGGGGACATTGCTCCGTGAAAGCATGTCTGCTCCCAGATTCGTCTTGCCAGGTATGTGTGTCGCCTTGAGCGATCGCAACCTGGGTAATGCCCATTCCAAGAGGCGCTTTGCCAGTGCGCAGAGGCGGCTGGACGAAAGGCCGCCTTGGTGATTTATGTAGGACACCACTGTCATGCTGTCCGACTGGACTAGGATGTGGCGCCCTTCCAAGATTGCCTGAAAGGATTGAAGGGCTCGTTCTACTGCCAGCATCTCGAGGCAGTTGATATGAAGATGGCTTTCTTCGTGCGACCACGAGCCGAAGGCTGGTCTGCCCTCGCACAGAGCACCCCAACCCAGGTTGGACGCATCTGTTGAGAGTACCGTCCTTCTGGAAACCGCCTGTAGGGGTACTCCACGACTGAACCAAACAGGGTTCATCCAAGGCTCCAGGGCTGCTAGACAGGCCTGGTTGACCCTGATGCGAAAGCGGCCGTGCCGCCAAGCATGAGGTGGGACCCGGAGTTTCAGCCAGTACTGCAAGGGCCGCATTCGTAGGAGGCCGAGCTGTAAGACTGGGGAGGCGGAAGCCATCAGCCCTAGCATCCTCTGAAAGAACTTCAGAGGGAAACAGGCTTTGTTCTTGACAGAGGCCGCGAGCTGCTGAAGTACAAGAGCGCGCTCTGGTGATATGACCGCCCTCATATTGACGGAGTCGAAAACTGCTCCCAGGAACGTAATACGTTGGCTGGGGAGCAGTGAGCTCTTGGCGAAATTGACCCTGAGTCCTAGGCACTGTAAGTGGCTCAGGAGCATGGATCTGTTGTGGTCTAGCTCGGTTCGTGACTGGGCTAGAATGAGCCAGTCGTCGAGATAGTTCAGAATGCGAATTCCCATCTGTCTCAGAGGGGAGAGCGCCTCATTCATGCACTTCGTGAAAGTGCGGGGAGCTAGAGACAGCCCAAAGGGAAGGACTGTATATTGGTAAGCCACACCCTCGAACGCGAACCTCAAGAATCGTCTGTGATGGGGGGCTATCTGGATGTGAAAGTAAGCATCTTTCAGGTCCAGCGAGAAGAACCAGTCCTCGGGGCAAATCTGCGTGAGGATTTGCTTCAGTGTCAACATCTTGAACTTCCGTTTCATGAGGGAAAGGTTCAGGTGTCTGAGGTCTAAGATGGGTCTGAGACCGCCATCTTTCTTGGGGACAAGGAAATAACGGCTGTAGAACCCCGACCCGCTGTCTGAGGGAGGAACTATCTCTATGGCTCCCTTCCTTAACAGCGTCATCACTTCGGTGCGGAGGACCTGAGCATCGTCCGGCTCTACCGAGGTGGGAATCACTCCGCGAAAACGCGGGGGTCTTCGGGCGAACTGCAGTGAGTATCCGTGTTTTATTATCCCCAACACCCACTTGGACACTCCGGGGATGGCCTGCCAGGCCTCGGCCCGCGTGACAAGGGGCTGGATAGTGTCGGATGGCAGACCGCTGATCAGGGGCCTGAACACCGACGAGTGTGGAAGAGGAAAAGTGCTCTCTTTTTGAAAATGTGAAATATTTATTGTGTTCGCCATAACAACGGCGCTTTGCGTGGACGCAACAACAGTGGGCCCAGGTCGCACAGCAGACAGGCGAGAGAGCTTCTGGGGTGGTCCGGCCGCGGCGGGACTTTGCCCCTTCCTCTTTCTTCCCCAACGATCAGGAGGATTTAGAGGGCGTCGGGTCCAGCACAATCCTTTGCCGGGGGCCCTGGCGTCTAGGCGGTTTAGCGCGCCTAGTGGGGAGAGCTGGGTGCTGCTCCTTAGGGGGTGCCGCCTGGGGGGTAGAAGGGGCAGGTTTGCTCTGGTGCTGAGTCGGCGCAGTCCTGGGGCGACTCGGGGCAGAGGTGGAGCGCTTGGGCAGGAAGTGTCGCATGGCTTGGGACGACTTCTGTGCTGCAGTGAAGCGTTCTGTAAACCCTTCTACCGCTGGTCCGAAGAGGCCGCATGGAGAGACTGGGGCATCGAGAAAGGCCACTTTGTCGCTCTCCTTAATCTCTGTTAGTTTGAGCCAGAGGTGGCGCTCCAGCACAACCAGGTTGGCCATGGATCGTCCGATGGCCTGGGCCGTGGCTTTCGTGGCGCGCAGAGCCAAATCAGTGGCGCTGCGGAGGTCACGGAAAGCAGGTTCACTAGAGCTAGACTCATCCAGGGAACGGAGAAGCTTTGCCTGGAACACCTGCAATATGGCCATGGTGTGCAGAGATGAAGCGGCTTGGCCCGCAGAAGTGTAGGCCCTGCCAGCCATGGCAGAGGTCGTCCTGCAGGGCTTGGAAGGAAGGGCTCTCTTATTTTTCCACCCCACAGCCGCGGGGGGACAGAGGTGAGCAGCCACGGCCTCATCCAGGGGCGGCAATTGCTCATAGCCCTTCTCCTGAGAGCCATCTACTGAGCTGAGAGCTGCAGAGGAAGTGCGTAGGCGGGCCGAGTAGGGGGCGCGCCACGACTTTGTCAGCTCGTCATGAACCTCAGGGAAGAATGGGGCAGGTCGCTGGCGGGGGGCCTGGCGGCGTCCTGGCAGGTACCACTCGTCCAGCCTGCTGCGTGTCGGCTCTTCAGGGGGGGCCCACTCCAAATGGAGTTCCTCAACGGCCTTGGAGAGGATGCGGAGAAGCTCGGCATCCATCCCAGCTCTGGCGTCGATGGGCTCCAGTGACGGCAGGTGGGCGGGGTCAGAATC
Source organism: Carassius auratus (assembly GCF_003368295.1). NCBI lineage: Eukaryota > Metazoa > Chordata > Actinopteri > Cypriniformes > Cyprinidae > Carassius > Carassius auratus. The sequence goes on from NC_039248.1 coordinate 21,948,951, forward strand.
GCCGGCCCAGTCCTCCGTTTCAGAAGCCGCGAGTGACATGGAGTCGTCAAGCGGCTCGTCCTCCGATCCGCCAAAAGAGACGAGGTCGCTCGCTTCAGCCGAGGGACGCTGCTCTGGGCGTGAGAAGAGGACAGGGGACGGCTCTCTCATTGGAGAGGGTGAGGCACGCGGGCGCTGAGCCGGCGTGAGCTCACCCAAATCCGGGCGCTGGGCCCCTCTTCCCCGCTGTCTTTTCCTGGCCGGCTCGCGGGAGGAAAAAGACGGGAGGGCGCGAGGGGCGGGATTACTTTCATTAAAGAAAGCAATCCGCGAGCGCAGAGAGGCGAGACTCATGCTTTCACAAAAGCAGCATGAAGTCTCAGTGAGTGCAGCCTCAGCATGGGGTTTACCCAGGCAGAAAACACACTCACCATGGCCACTCACCAAGCGGGCGGCCCGAGATCGGCGCTGAGAGCGGCTGTCTGCGAGTACGCCGGCGCTGCAGGCGGTCGGCGGTCTCAGCTGTTCCGCTGCGGTGCCTCTTCGACGGCGAGAGCTCGTTCCAGGCGAAGGCGTTCAGCAGAGATCCAACGAAGTGAAGTCGTCGCTGAAGGAGTAAGATCTGATTTCCTCTGGCGATTGCCTGCTTATATAGCCATTCGCCCCGCCCATTCTGGCGGGCTTTGGCGCGCTGCATCGCCACAGGCTCGCGCAGCTACGCAGCGCTGTCATTGGTTTAAAAAAGTTTACAGATTAAACCAATGGCAGTGCAGTTGCACTGCGTTATTGAAAAAAGGCTTCAGTATCGAGGAAAAAAGGAGCTTTTCCCATACGCAGTATGAGTGAAGTATCGAAAGGGAAACACGGTTACGGACCGCAGCCCTGATTGGTTGTTTCTCTTACTGCTCCCGGTAAGAAACGACCAATCAGAGCTGCGGTCCGTAACTTTTTTTTGTGTTCAAAGTATATAAAATGTATATAATAAGCGAGTACACCGTGAATCCATTTTCCAAACCGTGTTTTTAGCATGTCCTGAATCACTAGGGTACACCTATAATAAGTGTTTATATTCTGACTATTTTAGATTGCTTCAGGGGTACCGCGGCGGAGTAACCCAGTACCTTTGTGATTCTTCATAGACATAAACAGAGAGAAGTAGCTCCGTCTACAATGTCCTTCCGCAACACGCAAGCAGTTCTGTTTATTAATCGCTAGAGCGTCAACAGTTACCGACTGCAGCTTTAATCTATCTAAATATATGTTGTCAAGATTTGTTTGCTTTCCTAATGCCTTTGTTCTGTGCACTGCAGGGCCATTACAATTTTTGAGCTTTGGCACTTTAACCAAAGCTTACTTGAAGCTAAATATAATTCAAATGTAAATCCTTAACACACTTTACTTCTTTTTACCAGTCCGGCTTCTTTTTAGCTGAGCCTATTGTTGTTACTTTGATCCTCAGGACTAATAAGACTCGGAATGGATATTAGCAGTGATTTCACCCGTCAAACATGGCCTCCCTTAGAGAATTCCAACCCATCTCCAATGGCCTCCAGGTGCTTCCAGTCAGACTTGACAAATGGTGTTGCTGGGCCGTGCATCAGCAAGCCTAGGGCTAACTGACTTATCGCCCTGCTATCCCAAACTATTACTTTTAGGGACACTTGGTCTATCTACAGGCCTTACTCACATTTAACTTTCACATCGGTGAAGTTGAAGTGACTTGAGTGTCAACAACATAATAACAGAGTAAGAGATGATTTCTTGTGAGGCTGACACCACTTGTGGCACAACATTTAGCATGTCGTTGCACTGTAAACAAATTTTCAAAGTTGTAAATAAAATAACAACAACCTTTTCAGTCTTACTATAAAATGTTGTGTTTAATCCAATGTTTTTTTTTTTGTTTGTTTGTTTTTTTGTAAAGATTCCTAGCCATTTCTGAATGTCAGTAGTTTCTTAACCAAATGTTCAGTTATCAATGATAATGTTCCTATTCAGAGTAATCCACCTTTTCTGTCTTTTTTTTTTATTTTATTTTTTTTTTATACAGCATAATGCACACTTCTTTACTGTGCAGTAGTGTAAAATATAGTGTATAAATTGAGCACACTTCAAACTGCCATCACTATAATACTTCACTGCTAATACATTAATTATTTTATTTTATTAATAAATAAAATGTTTGAAACTTGCATTTAATCATTTGTGGATTTCTGATCTGATTTGTCTACACAAAGTATTTAATTTGAGTGGAAGTTTGTTTTTGTTTTTTACTTTTTTTTCGAATAATAATAATAGTAATTAATAATGTAAATTGTACATTATAATTTAAAAAGGGATATAATACATGTAATGTTATAAACAGCATACATTCCTGCAAAGCAATTGATCACATAAAAACTATTGGAAAATCATCATTTTGGGACATGTTTGTGCGCTCATGTTTGTGCGCACAAGTCTGTATGTATTTTCCTCAATTTTAGAAGCCGATGCTAAATTTCTAACTAAGGAAATGGAATGGCCCTAAGCAAAATCTTCATGTTTTTCTTATCAGTAAACTGGAATGTGTAACCGTGCCATTCACATGATCTACTGTATGACGCACTACTGACTGCTATTTGGCACATTTTCTAGTCCTATTTAGAAAAAGAAGTAAATTTGAATAAACAATTTCGCAGTTTGAGATTTTCCAGTCTAACAAACACAAGAATTAGGCCTGACAGTAACAACCTGCCTGCACAACAGAGATGTCAGAGGCAAACTTAGGTGTTTCATCATCCCTTTAGAACAAAATCTGTTTTACTTTTTGGATAGTATGTATTCCTCTAGAGTTACTACTGTGTTTATTCAGGGATCAAATTCTCTTCACTTTGATCATCCTTCTGATGATAATAAGCTTTTTCCTCATATGATTTTTTTTTTCTATTTAAACAGACAAAATTCACAGAACTGCGGTTACTATAGACAAACCAGTTCAGCCTCAGGTAAAAATAAATTCTTGACACAGAGGCAGGCCTCCCTTGCATAACAAGAATGCAGGATGACTGTATGTTGCATGACTTAACCAGACACAATGTCTTAAATGTGCCTATTGTGACATTTTTTTTTTAACAAAATGCATCTTAAAATGCATTTATTTTTACAAATCTTACCATATTCTTGACAACAAAAAGAATATGTAATTATGCAGTCCATATTTGTCTGTGCCATTGCATGTCCACTGCTATTTGTCACTTGAAGTTTTTATTTGGAAAGCACAATGTACTGCTTGCCTATATTTAACCCCCATTTTGCCCGCTGTCATACTGAGTTTTTCCTTGTGCATTACGGATTTAATACAGAGGAAACAACTGTCTTCGAGGAGTATGAGACAGACATTCAGCATTAGCTAGTTCACTGTGGGACTGAAGTCTCTGGCTGCAATTTGCTATGGTAAAAGAAATAGAATTCTTTGATTGGTATAAAATACACATGAAGGTTGTACAGAAAGTCTTTCTCACTGAACTCGAGAATTAGGTGTAACCAGCCATATCATCAGTCACTGTCATTTTATGTTTTATATATATATATATATATATATATATATATATATATATATATATATATATATATATATATATATATATATATATATATATAAAAGAACCCTTGGATTTTCTTTACCGGAGTTTATAAGCACACAGATTTGATTGGAAAATATATTTAAAATGTACAGGCAACAGTTTGCTTACTTTTAAACCACAGAGGAATAGTCTAAACTAATAGAGAAAGGCACATTGGCAAAATAATCAAAGCAATTTCAATTAATCTGTGCTATGCTAAATTGTTGGAGCTTGACATTGATTTTTCTGGTACCTTTCAGTAAGCTCACTAGAGATTTACAGCTTATATGAATATATCTACTGGATGCACATATTAAATGCATGTATATACATTGCTTTTTGAAATTACATTACGCAACACATCAAATATAAGCTAATTCTTTTTGGGCATCTGAAAAATGACACAAGATTTCATTATCTTTAGATAAACAGACTCCATTACGCACTAAATGATCTTGATATATTGCGATGGTTTAACAAATAGCCATTTGCAGTAAGTAGCTGTAAATATCAGTATTTTCCATGCTTCCCAAAAAGCAATTGCCAAGCTATATCAATAATGAAGCTACAACAGTGGAAACAAGGTTATGTTTCTCAGTTGAGGTAAAATGACTGAATGGAGCATGTGTAGAAAAAATATTTGGGCGAGAGTGTAGCCTGGAGTCTGTCTGACTGTTTGCTTCATTTGCTTGAGTTAGGGCATCTACTCCAGCCAGACAAAATATATGGGCCATGGGCACATATCTTAAACAATCTGTCATATAGGGAGGTCACAGTCAAAATGACCAGGTCCAATAATAACTATTTCTGTAGTGTAAACCGTATTTTATTTAGCCAGTCAGAGTATACGAAATGCATTGTGGCACAGCTGGCTACTTAAATTGAAGCATTAAATTAAAGTAGCAACAAGACATTTTAAACAAAATAATAAAAAATGTATTTATTAAATTTAAATGTTTAAAATATAGTATTTATTTGCGTATATGCTATTGACACTTTTTCTAAGTTTTAAATTTTAACAGCACTGTAACATTCGCTTCTGGCAACAAGTACACTCAGATTCCTTTTCACTTGATACTTTTTATAAACAGCCCACCAGCATAGTTATGTGAAGTAGGCCAACCAGCATTTCGCCTGCTGCTGTAGCTCTCTTCAGGTTTTTCTCTCTGATGGAGAAAAATGGCAGTCTGTGCAAACTGGGTGTGTTTTAATAATATCCTATACTGGCTGGAGGTAGCAGTGTGGGTAAATTGATTTAGGAAGTTCATGCATGAGACGGAGTTGCTTCCATTTCTGGCAGAGTCAGACTGAGATTTGTCTCACAGTTGAGCAACATCTGCATTCCCCTACGGTATGGAAGACAAATAGATTTTTTATCTTTTCCAGCTTGTCAACAGTGTGACAGAACATTATAAAACAAAATACAACCACTGAATCCACAGGATGTCTCAGGCTGTACCTCATTCCACTCTCTAGTCACCTATGATGAGATTCAGTATTGTGAACACGAATTTGGCCGCTAAATCCACTAAACACTTGGACACTGATGATTCAATTACCTGCGACACAACTACAAGGTCGGTTGTTAAAATCTAGCTATATAACACACCATGACCAATATCCTTTGTTTGTTTAGGGGATTTTGTGCATGCGTTGAGCTGTTAAAATTACAGTGCCATTTTGAAATATGTACTTGTCCTCTGATTCTGACTTTTATTAAAGCAAAAATGCCAAGGTTGTCCAAAACTAGCAATTGTCAAAGACTGAAGAAAAAGACTATTTTTATTTCTAGATGTATTGTTAATGATGCATTCTGGAAAAAGATAATTTTTGACATTGGGACATGACTAGATTCCCACAAATTCCCTGGGCAATGTACTGCTGATCTAGGGAGCAGATTGAGATGTACTATATGTAACATATTAAAATAAAACACACATTTTAAATCTAATGTTAAAATTACCATTAAAAAAAGAAATTTATTAATAGAAAATTATTGTTATTATTGGATTTAAAAAAAATAATAATAATTTTCCTCGGGACATCCAAGATTTAGATGAGTGTTTTTAAAAAAGAAAAAAGGCTGAAAAGCGGTTCTTGTAAAAGAAAATCCATCATTAAGGTGTTAACTTAAACAGTTGCTTCTGGCCAAAAGCGGAAAGGATCATAATCCATAATAAAGCTTCATACGGTGGAAAAATGTCCAGTCCCTGCACGTTGTCCTTACATCATAATGTATTGAGTAATTTAGAACTGTTTTGGATTGTTTTCACTTGTAAACAGTGCTTGATCTGTGCATATTGCTCTCCTGACTAGATGGCATTTTCACTGCAGAAATAAAAATACATAAATTACTTAAATTACAGCAATAGCCTGAGGATAAGTAAATTTTCAGCAAGTTAAAATTTTGGGGTGAAATAATCCCTTAAGGTTGTTTTTTTTTTTTTTTTTTTTTTTTTTTTTGTGGTGGCTGAAGGTTGGCATAAATGTGAAGGCCATTGTATTTAACAAAATTATGTATAATGGTTTGTCAGTAGCAACTGTGGCGACGGGACGTGACGTCTCTGTTCCCTCCTTCAGGGAACGAGGGTTACCAAACATAACCGAGACGTTCTCTTTCAGATGGTCACTCTCTACATCATGTCAGTGACCGCAGAATTGTGATTCCTACCAAAGCACCATGGGTGCTGCCCCTTCCAGTGGCCTTTGCGAGCCACCTGCACCCCTATTCGGTGTAGGTCGGGGCTCGGAACAAGTAGTTCCGCTCACCATTGACAAAGCACTACCTAGGTGAGACTGGATAACACTGGGAAAACGTACCCGTTCAACTGGGAACAGGGAATCTGCAGAAGCACCATCCTCCCTTTAGGAGTTTTAAGAAGCAAATACACATATAGCATCCATTTAGGTGTATATGGAGAAATTTGAGTTGACTAAAACCCTCTTGGAAAGGCAGAAATCTGCCGGGGAAACACGGGCTCCAAAGCTATACTGTGGACTATACACACATGAGTACCACTTAGGTCTCAATATGGAACCCAGCCTTCCATGGTTCTCATGGATTCATCATGAAGACCTGGCGCCGGATGTTTCGCCATGTCCAGCTGCCAAGGGTGATGGAAGATCTCAACAGGGTCTACAGTACAGACACTCTGAAGCAGTTTTAGCAAGCTGACACTAACCGTGGCCTCTCAGTGCCAGTACCTGTTTGAGTTGAGAACACAGGAGTATACCGGCTCTACACGAAAGCTATAAAATCTATCGAACGTGTTGGGGGTTGCCCAGCCCACAGCTCTACAAATATATGTCGGTGAGGGGCCACGAGCCAATTCCCAGGAAAATGCAACACTTCTAATTGAGTGAGTGAGCAACCTGAATGGACAGGGCACACCCTGTGCCTGATAAGCCAGGCTTATGGTATCCACAATCCAGTAGGCCATCCTCTGCTTGGAGATGGCATTCCCCTTCTGCTGGCCTCCATGCAGGTCTACTACCCTCTTGATGAAGGCCAGTGCCTGCAGGAGCAGAGTTTTCAATGAAAGAAACTTTAGCTCAGTTGAATGCAAAAGCTCGAATAGGTCTTCTCGGCAAGAAGAACACCACTTGATGAACAGGTTCCATTTCAAGCTGTACGCGTGTCTCATAGATGGTGCTCTTGCCGAAGTGATGGTGTTCACTACCTCCTGGGGTAGGTCACCTAGAACCTCCGCATCTCGTCCACGGACCAGACATGGAGTTCCCAAAGGTATGGACATGGGTGCCAAAAGGTGCCCCGTCTCTGAGTCAGTAGATCCTTCCTCAGAGGAATCAGCCAAGGAGGGGCTATCACATGTAGCACTAGTTCGGAAAACCAGGTCCGAGTGGGCAGTATAAGGTGCCAACCACGACTTATTGAGCTCATCATGAACTTCCGGGAAGAAAGGCACTGGGGTGGGGTTGGTTCCCTTTGGGGTTTGCCACCACTGTAATACTCAAACCACCTACGCTACTGACGGAAGTGGTTCTTGTCTGTCCACCAGAATGAGCCCCAGATCGTGGCAGAGGCAATGGGACTCTGCCCCCCTGAACGTAGTGGAGCCTGGTTCGCAGCTCAGATGTGATCTTCTTCTCGCAATGGGAACATGACGCATCCATGGAGGCCACCTCAGCCTGCTTGATGCCCAGACATGTGAGGCAGTGATCGTGACCATCACCCAGTTTCAGGTAAGGACCGCACCCAGAAACACATGGGTGAAATGGCATCTTTATAAGGACGATCCATCGTCTTTAAAGACGCACCCATGGAGCTCTTTTAGATGAAATTGCTCTTTAGGAACTTTTAGGGCTGAGATGCACAGGGGAAATGGCCATTGGCAACTCAACAAGGGGTAGTGCAGCCTGAAGTGTGCAATCCACTTGACACTGGAATGACTGCCACTGAAGTGCCGTCTCACCAACACAGGATGCTTCCGAGAGTTCCCAGTAGACATAGTTGAGCAGAATGATACTGTCACTCCAAAGCAAAAAGCTGGTATGCATTGCACCTGCTGCCTTCTTATATTCATGCTGTGATCAGCGGCAGCTGGGTGCAATAATTGCATGCCAGTGTGCATTGGCTTGTTTAGTTTACACTCGAAATAGATTTGTCTATCGAAGCGATATCCCAGTTCGTCTGTCACTGACATGATGTCAAGAGTGACCAACTGAAAGGGAATGATGTTCAAACATCTGATACTTTCAGCAACTGTAAACATGATGAAAGACAGATTAACTGCAGGAACCAAAATGTTAGCATTATCTCCTAACAGAAGTTTAAACGTATTTTCATTGTTCACTGGCCAACAGAGAAAATATTGCTACCACATTATTTTCCATTTTATACACTACAGTCTTAAGGCTGAAAACACTAGAGATACTACATTAGCTTAGACTCTCATTAGCCTGTGGAGTTGCTATTGAAGTGTTGGACATTTTCATTCTCACCTTTACTTCAACTGTAGAGTACAGTCAGAGCCCATGGGAGAACACACTGCGAACAGGCTGAGCACAGTGTGTCTAGAATGAGTGATGATGTAAATGCACGGCCTGAAATGAGCAATATCACATCGGAAAGCATGTGTTTCCTTGCCCCCAAGATAAACATAACTCATTATATCTTAGCAATGATATATTATATATGTGCTATAATGTGCTGTACTTTTTAACATTTGCATTCAGATACCATATTGTTTCTGTTTCCCAAGTGTGACACTTTTAAAATATGTGGTATTGTTCAGAACACAGGGGATACATTCATTAAAGATTTGTTATAATAAAAGATTTGGTCATTGTAAGCAAAGGTGGGAGGGAAAAAGCTTTGCATATTTGCAGAGAAAAGTTGGCATTGGTATTAAGGTCACATAAGTAAACCTGACTTAAACACTTCTGGGTCCATGTGAACCTTAATAACAATTCAATTCATGGATGGTCTACTGTGCAAGCCAATGGAAGCATTACTGGAATCAAAGTGACCTAAAGGTCTGAAACTTTCATCCCTTGACAAAGAAATCAAGATTTAGTATGTAGGGCACACAGAAAGAAGGAAAGGAGAGGTCCTTTGCTTTCTTCTCTCATTGTTAAGGCCTTTTATGAAGAACCCTGCAATCCTTTTTATCTGTACATTTGCATGAGATATTTTTGGCATGAAATGATAATAAGGGTTACTTAGCACTTAATGCAGAATAACAAATCAATTATGTCTGACTCTGTATTTTTCTGAGTTAATTTACTGTATACCTTTCCCAATAAATCAAATACACATTAAGAAAGTACCCAATCCTACCTTTGTCTTCAACAAATCTATTTACAAGAGCAATTTTTACATACTTCTTTGCAGAGTTTAATTGTGGCTGTGTGCTGGGGAATAAATATATAGATACAAACGCACAAAAATATATAAATTTCCTTTTCAGAAAAATATATGTATTGAAAGGAATACATACTTTCAATTAGCCCTAAAATATGAATTTTGTAAATCAGTAGTTCCCATTCAATCTTTCACTCTCGATGTCACGTCAGTGACTGACGAAATTGTGATATTGCTTCGATAGACCAATCTACTTTGAGTGTAAACTAGATGAGCCAATGCACATTGGCATGCAATTATTGCACCCAGCTGCCACTGATCACAGCGTGTGTATGAAAAGGCAGCAGGTGCAATGCATCGGCTTCAGACCGAGCGTTAGTATCGTTCTGCTCAGTCGTGTCTTCATGCTTCATGTGTTGGCGAGATGGTGCAACAGCAGTGGCCGTTCCCATGTCGATAGGGTTGCGCACTTCAGGGTGCACTACCCCCTGTCTTGTTGCAAGGGGCCAATTCCCCTGTGTGTCTCAGCACTAAAAGAGCATTTCCTAAAGAGCAGATTTCTCTAAAAGAGCTTCACGGGAGCCTCTTTGTAAAGATAATGGATCACGGCCATGGGACGGTCGACCCAGAGAGAGGTAGCTGCTTTCTGGGAGATGGTGAAGGCACCTCTCCCTCCCCTGGAGGAGGGCCAGGCAGAGAATCTGGTCTCGACGAGAGCGCGGTTTTCTCTATCTCTGGGTCCCAGGAGGGCACAGAGAGTTGCAGACAGACAAGCACCGGATCTTACTTATCCACCTCCTTTGCCAGATGAAAGCAGCTGGCAGTTCGAGAGTGTCGAACTGCCCTTACTCATGCACCCTCTGCCAACCTGTGGAACCAGGTGAGCCTTTCACCTCATCCCCTCTCCGGCCCGTTCACAAGTCGCCCGAGTTGGGTCCCTGTGTTCCACCTTGCTGCCCCACTGCAGGTACGGCTGCGGTTCCACTGGTCCTGCTTGTACAGTTTCTGTAGCACCTGGTCAGGGCTACCCAGCTTAACTACAGATCATCAGCCTTGGCTATGCAATTCAGTTTGCCCTCCAGCCGATATGAGGACAGGGTTTTACAGCCCTTACTTCATGGTACCCTAAGAAAGGCAGTGGTTTGCGACCGATCTTAGATCTGTCCGTCCCCGAGATTGGTTTGCAGCGATCAACCTGAAGGATGCGTACCTTCATGTATCGATCCTTCCGCGCCACAGACCTTTTCTGTGGTTTGCATTCAGAGGACAGGCATGTCCCTGTCTCCCTGTGTCTACATAACCATATCTTATCATTTTTGTCTTATCACCTTAGACTGTCACATTTACTTGTAATGATATTCTTATCTACCAGAAAAAAAAAAAAAAAAAAAAAGATTAGTGACGTTAAAGAAGTCATATTGTGAGAAAATGATGAGATCTTCCAGTAAAAGACTTCATTGCACATATACTCCAACTTTTGGAACTCAAAACCTGTTTCCAAGTCCAAAAAGAATGTTCTATAAACTAAGCTGCGTGTTTTTTTAGCTCCTCTTCACTTACGCCACTATGCATTGTATTATAGATCGTATTGACAGAAGAGTTGTTTGGTCAGTTGCTTAAAATCAGTAACAGCACATGTTTTAACAATCTTGTTTTTCTAGGAAGGGCCCTGTTCTCCTATTTTTTTTTTTTTATTTTTTTTTTACAGATGCTGCCAGGTATCATAAAACATTCTCCAAACTCTGAGCCCTGAAATACATCTTGCATGTACATAGTTGACCTGAAGATCAAGTCCACAATCCTACCAGCCCACAATCTTGTCCAAACCAATGGACAATAACTTAATGGCTGATATAATGTCAAATGTGCAGCCCAACATTTTTTTTTTACAGATGCTGCCAGGTATCATAAAACATTCTCCAAACTCTGAGCCCTGAAATACATCTTGCATGTACATAGTTGACCTGAAGATCAAGTCCACAATCCTACCAGCCCACAATCTTGTCCAAACCAATGGACAATAACTTAATGGCTGATATAATGTCAAATGTGCAGCCCAACATCACCAACCATGGAAAACTTTCATGTAAAAAGTTCTACCCTGCCCAATACTGTGCACTCAGCATGTTCATGGAGTACCTGAAAAACCTGTGTTACCAGATGATGCACCTACTTGAATGCAAAATCCAAACAATCCTCTTGTGCAATCAACTTGTCAAAAATGCAATAGACAGTTTAACATGATGGCCTCTAATTTTTTTGAGTACTTAATCCTAAAACATATATACCTTGTGCATGATACCATTTTAAATAAATTACATCACTTAGAGTGCTCTGCTTAGTAAGAATGTACTTAGTCCTTACTTTTGCTGTTTGCCAATACAAATAACTGATTTTAATAAACTGCTACTCACTTGATTTCAGTTGTTGTGGTTGTTGTATACAGATTTCCTAGTATTTCGGAACTGGTTCAAGCGGTAACACTTTAGAATAAGGTTCCATTAGTTAATGTTAGTTAATGTATTAATTAACATGAACAAACAATGAATAATATATTTATTACTGTATTTATTCATCTTCGTTAATGTTAGTTAATGAAAATACAGTTATTCATTGTTAGTTCATGGTAATTCACAGTGCATTTACTAATGTTAACAAGCACAACTTTTGATTTAAATAATGCATTAGTAAATGTTGAAATTAACATGAACTAAGACTTATAAATGCTGTAGAAGGATTGTTCTTGCTTAGTTCATGTTAACGAAAGTAGTTAACTAACATTAACTAATGGAACCTTATTCTAAAGTGTTACCATTCAAGCATAGTCTGCAGAGAAATAATATACACTAGCTCTCAACAATGTCATTAGGTATAGAAAAAATATCTCAACGTTGTCAGATTAGTTGTTAGATAAGCATCGCAACACAGGCAGGTAAAGGGACACAGATTTAAACTGTTGGGCCTCTTAGCCATCAAAAATTAACTCATTATCCAGGATAAGTCTCTCAATAGCACCTTAGTTTAACAAAAATATCCTTCACATGCCACTGAAAGGTATACCCCCCCCCCCCAAAAAAAAAAAATAATAATAAAAATAAATAATAAAATAAATAAATTAGTTTATCATTTCTAGAAGCTGATATGGTTCCTGGTTGCAGATTTGCTCGAGTCCAATATACTGCCCATTTATTTTGTAACATTGACAGGTACAGTTCCAGCAAGTTCAACTCCTTTGGTTTTGGGAGAGGCTTTGTTGTTCCAATTTATCATTTTCTTTGACATGACTTAAGGTGAGATGCATTCCAGAGTCTACAGGTCATAGTGTATTTCCTTACACGCTTTCATGTTAACTTGAGAGATAATGACATTGTATGGCATCCTATAAATTGGATCTTATCAACGCATTTGACATTTATAGGGCTTTTTTCCCTACTTCATGCTCCGCTTTAGTCTTGTTGTATATGTTGTATGATCCAGTTTGTACAGATACAAATAATTCTGCCATGCCCTATGAACATTACAGCTTCTCATAATCCTAGGTTGGTATTTTCCTTTTCAGTTTAGAGAGGTTTTGCTTTTGTGTCAGTGTGGGAGAACACATTTTTTTAGTTTCATGTATAGACAGGGAAATACTGTTTGGTTTTGTAAACATCAAAATAATTTATGGTCATTGAAATACACAACAATAATTTCTGGAAATTATATTTTGAATATTTTAACTAAATTTATCTCAGATCAAATTCTAACTCTTGCAATCTATATGCTAAATTCATTGGATACTTCTGATAAAACAAACTTTACATAAGTTGTTGCCATCTCAGTTTCATGGTAATTTGAATTTATATGTTTTGGCATATATATATATATATTTGTGTAATCTCATAAGAAACAGTTTTCAATCTGTTTTCATATGAAGTTATTACAAAATTGTTAACTTAAAATATAATAATAATAAAAACCTTTGAGGAAGAGAGCAAAACGTGTTGTTATACACAAAAATTCTTAACTTCCGCCCTAAGATCTGACATGTTCATAATACAACTCTGGGAGTTCAGCCAGATGAAACTGAAAGAATCACAAATTCCAAATGATCTTTAACCAGCTCACTAGTTTTGAACAGATAGGAAGCTGGATTTTCGGTTAATAATTCCTTCATTTTGGCCTCTCACTCATACAAAGATATCACACGCTGTAGAAGATTTGGAAGAGAGTAGACTGATAGTATAAACTACTTTAACAATACATAATTTGTCCTTGTTGGTGCTTGATAGCCTCTGTACTTTTACTGTACTTTACTTTTGTTTATGGGAAAGAATACACTGATGGTTTTGTGTGCCCTTGTGTGTGTGTCTGTGTATGGGCATGCCTGTCTGTGTAAAAGATCAATCATATATAAGTGTCTAACAACATGAAGGCAAGTATATATCACCCTTTTCAAGACAAACCCCCCTAACAAGCTAGAAGGAGCAAGAAAGAGTCAGTTAACTTCTTTTTCAATTAAACAAATCTTTTTGGCAATCAAAAACTGGCAAAAATAGATTATGATCAAATGAAAGAACACCAACTTCCACCCAATACTTTAGAAACTAAAAGCAGTGCAATACCATGCCCAGGTTTTATAGGAACTGGTTTTATATTAGCTTATCATTATTACAAGTCTAATTTGACATTTACAATTAATAATATTGTAACTATGATAGAAATAATGAGGTCACATTACATAAATGCAGTCCTCTGATCATATTGCGCAATACCATGTGGTGTTCAACAAAAAATGGCTGTAATGGTGTGGTCTAAGGGTGTCTGTTATCACTAATGGGTTGTCACTTTCATCATTACTGATCTTGCTCTTAAAGAATTACTGGAATGCAGCATCAGAGAATACATCCTGTAAAGGCATCGGCCTGACCCTGAACAGAAACTATGTAGACTAATGGTGTACATAACACCTAACATAATGGTCTGACATTCATTTCTTTGGTTGAGATAAAAGACATCTTCATCGATTTTTTTTTTGTTTCGAAACAGATGCTTCTGTATTTATACATCAACAAATGCTGTGACAGTTTTGAGAAAAAAAAAAAAAAAAAGAAATGAAAAGACTTGATTTTTGAAAATAATTAATTTATTAATTATTAGTTTTTTAAATAATTAGTTTTTTAAATAAATAATAAATAATAATATGTAATAATAATAGTTCAAAGCATGAATATTTTTTAGTCAAATAACATAAAAAAGTAAACATAAAAACTCTTTGCAAAACGACCAAGAATGAAAGAGAACAGGCACCTTTGTTTATAATGCTGTGTGTAGAACAACGTTAGCTGCATTTTTTATATTTACTAAATATTTATAAAATTTAAATTTGTCCCCTATTTGGACAGGTATGTTCGTATCCAAAATGAGGAGATGTGAACATCATGTAGCACTGAACTCTCTCATGCAGTGCACGTTTCATTCATACTGGAAGCTGGAGAGCGCTCTCGGCAGAAAGTCTAAAACGGACCCATATAAAAGTAATAACTTCTACTTGCAGGAAATCCTTAATATGGACAAAAGGATCCAGCAATGCTGTAGCTGAGCTGAATAAAAAGCAAAAATATTTTTACTGATTAAATGTGAAGACAATAAACACACGATTGTAAAAAAAATATTTGGTCTATGTGTGTTTTTTAAGTTATCTCCAGGTAATAAATAAATACACTATATGAATGATGCAGTACTGATATGTTATTTAGCATAGAAACTATAAAATATATTTCCTGCCTTATTCTGTGATAAAAATGGGAAAAAGCTGTTTGTATTAACCTTTATAAACCAATCATAAATTGTAATTAGGAAAATATTGAAAAAAAATATTATAGTCCCCTGCTGCAGCCAGAGCTGGGAAGTAACGGATTACATGTAATCTGGATTACATTATCAGATTCCAAATCTCAAGTACTTGTAATTAGAGTAAACTACTTTTTTTAAATACTTGTAATCAGACTACCGTTACTTTTTTATGAATTACATGATTACATATTATTTACACAATGGTAATAAGCTGTTCGCAATTCATTGATTCTCCTTTAAGTTTCCTTTTGTTAGCGTTTTTATTTTTCCTGATAAACCTGCTGCTTATATACGTTCGTGATTATTTGAGTTTTTCCTGCGGAGAGGGGGAGGGGTGGCAAAATTGCTCTCAGAAGATATCAGCAACAAGATTATGGAAAATAGCGGGGAAAGCAGCCTTTAATCACTGGATGTACAGACATGATTTAATTTTTAAAGAAAGTCACAGGAATATGTCACTGTTCAGTGTAAGCTCTGCCTACCACGGATTAATTTGCTGTCCACGGAAATCTTTGACCTAGCAAAGTTATTGCTGGGAATTTCATGTTCTTTAAAATATTGTTTGTAATGTTGATTTTTCTTCATTGTTACTACCTTATGCACTTCAAGGCCCTGTCCACAAAGAGACGCGATTGCTGTAAAAGCATACATTTTGTATCATGTAGGGGTTTCATCCACACGGATCCTGCATTTTGTCCATCAATTATTTATTTTGTTATTGTACAAGTAACGTAATAGTTACAGTAAAGATGATTTTAATAGATATGAATTACACCACATGCCAGTACATTCTGTCACTGTAGCATTTTTTTTATCAATAACGTTACCTGTGAGAAAATAACCTAACGTGGCAAATGGACTGTTTCAGTTTCAATAATAGCACTTATAAACAAAGTTATATTGCTCTTTGTACTAAGGTAAGGATTTTTATCATGTGTGGTGACCGAGATTTTGGCAGTACAATTAAATACAATCGGATTTGTGTTGTTAAAAATATATTTAGTCATTACTTGCAAATGTTCGTTCAAATTTACTTTTAGAACGATTGGTTTGAGCACGTTAAACAACACGGCATTAACCATAAACACGTAACACTGCACAACATTAACCCAACAAATCATTTAACATATAGCTGTAAGCTGTCACGGGATAATATATGTCTCCTTGTTAGTGCATCCGCCTCCCATGCCGAAGACCTGGGTTCGAGCCCCACTCGGAGCGAGTTCAAGGAGCGTCAGAGAGGACCCGGGAGAGAGGGGTATTACATAAAATAATACGATCAGATATACAGGTAATACAAAAATGAAATAAATTACCTCATCCGTGATCATGATTCGTTTATCCAATTTAGATAGATTGCTATGGTGAAAACCCATTAAAAACGACATCTCCCATCGTCACCTGCTTCATAGCGTCATCAAGCTTCGCCTTTGTTATTGTTGGAAAAGCGCCCTCTTGTGGTCAATTACAAAAATCCCATATTGCAGCTTTAATACATGTATTGCTCCATGTTTGTATGTATACCGCACCCAAGGTTTATGTACATAGTCCATGTCTTCTCCGTTTTTAGTGTGTCTCTGTGGCAGAATTACAGCGCCACATGTTGGTCTGGCATGTATGCTACATAGTTTTGTGTCTTTTCCTCATTGTTACTATGCACTAAAAATGTTTTGATGTGGAAAAAAATGTCATTGCTTTGTGAATTTAGTCTTTTTCAGAATTCATGTTTGCAATGTAGCTATTGTTTGATGTTTTTCATTGATACAGTCATATACACTTCTAGTGTTTTATTATTTGTATTTTTTTTATATTTGACCTAGCATTGATATTGCTGTTAATTTCATGTTTTTCAATATTGTTTTTTTGTAATGTAGTTGTTTTCTAAATTTACTTCTAAGTAAATATGCTTTAAAATTATAAAATGTGATTGTTCCATTCAGTGTTACTAGCAAACACTAAGAGCAAGGTAAATTAGTGTTAGTATTTTTTAAGTATTCACTTTCCTTACATTGCACTTTGAAAAGAACCTATTGTGGCTCTTGTTGGTGAATTAAATATATTTTTTGGAATTAGGCTAATTCAATGTATTTGATATCAAATAAGAGTTAGCACAAATGTAATCTAAATGTAATCCAAAACTAATCAGATTACGTTACCAAAAATGCATAATCTAAGAGATTATATTACTGACTAAAAATTTTGTCATGTAATCTGTAATCAGTAACTGATTACAATTCAAAAGTAATCTACCCAGCTCTGGCTGCAGCTAAAGTTACACACACCATAAACAACAGCTGTGCATGCTCTCTCCGTGTCATTCTTGTAAAATTATATTTATTTCATAAGTAAACAAGCACACTGCTCTTCTGAGAACTCCACTTACCTGCAGAAGTTACTAAAGGTGTCTGAATGTGGGGTATCATCCTGGATGAAATCATCTTGTGAATGGTCATCATGTGGATCATAAAAATGACTGCTAAATTATAATTTAAAATATTAGCATTTTAATCTTTATTTATTTTATTTTATTATTTATTTATTTGTTTGTTTTATATATTTATATTTTGAAAGATACTAATCTGGGATGTTTGTTGGAATCTCAGAGTCTGCTAATCTCAGAAAAGGGAAACCCAAGGTTTTCAGTTCCAATAAAAGACTAAACTAAACCTCTCAATAAATTCCATAGTTACTTATGCTGTGAACCAAGCCTGTCCGGGAGCAGGTTTTCTTTGATAAACCCAGAGTTATCACAATTAATTTAGTCGTCTTTATTACCTACACATAAAAAAGCAACACTTATTATTTTAACTGTTGGATTTTAATATTGGTAACTTGGCCATCTCCTCTTCATCTCTAATTGATGCTGGTGCAGATTATCCCCCATTTTATGAGTCTCTTCCTTCTTGCTGTTGGCCAGTGGCAGCCCCGGGACCATATGCAAAAAAACAAAACAAAAAAAACGTACTCGGTTACTAACGTAACCTCGGTTCCCTGAAATACGGGAACGAGTACTGCGTCGAAGACGCATATGGGAAAAACCCCCTTTTTCTCCTGAACTGAAGCCTTATTCAATCACGCAGTGAAACTGCACAGCCATTGGATCGTGCAGTGCTATTAAAACAAACCAATGGCTTGGCAGCGGTGCTGCACGAACCTATGGCAGCGAAGCCCGCCAAAGCCCGCCAATATGGGCGGGGAATCTGGCTATATATTGGCCGCTTCGCCACAGGAATTCAGGTTACTTCGACTGAAGCGACGACTGAGTTGTGCAGCCTTTTTAGCATGGCAAGGAACGCAGTACTCGTTCCCGTATTTCAGGGAACCGAGGTTACGTTAGTAACCGAGTACGTTCCCTTTCAATACTTCACTCGTACTGCGTCGAAGACGCATATGGGAACCCAGTTCAATCACGCCATGCTAAGAAGGGAGGACGACCAACGCAATCAAACTTGATTTGTTAAACCAAGATATGATAATAGCAACTAGGGGCAGAATAAGCTCAATGAGGTTACATCTGGCCTAGCCTGATCATCCCGTGTTCGTATCGCCTCAGTAGCCAAGGGACCGAGTGCATACGAGTAGAGTTTGAGCCTTGGGCAAGAATGGCCAAGAGCATGCAAATGAGGAACAAGAAGGTGACCTTCACACAGAAAGTACCCTAGCATGAAGCGCTGGGACGTCTAGATTGTAAAATCTAGCAAATGTGGACGGCGAGCTCCAGCCAGCCGCCTCACAAATTTCTGCGATAGTCACACCATTAGACCATGCCCAAGACGAAGACACTGCTCTCGTCGAATGGGCTCTTACTCCAATTGGGCTTTGCAGGCCCAAAGAAGAGTAGGCTAGCTGGATTGCATCCACAATCCACCTTGAAAGTCTTTGCTTAGAGACCGGTAACCCTCTGGTGCGGTTTCCAAAGCATATGAAGAGCTGTTCTGATCGTCTTATTGGTGCAGAACGCTCTATGTAGACTTTTAGAGCCCCCACTGGGCAAAGTAGATTCAGCCCTGGATCCTCCTCTGTGTTTTGTAACGCAGAGAGGGTGACCACTTGTGCTCTAAAAGGTGTGGAGAGCACCTTTGGCACATAGCCATGCCTCGGTTTCAGGACGACCCTCGAGTCGTTAGGCCCGAATTCTAGGCAATTAGGGCTCATCGAAAGTGCTTGCAAATCACCCACACGCTTAACAGACGCTAGTGCCAATAGCAGAGCGGTCTTTAGCGACAGGGCTTTAAGGCCTATGGACTGTAGCGGTTCAAAGGGGGCCCCCTTCAGGGCTCTCAGCACCGTGGGCAGGTCCCAAGAAGGGACGGTGGGAGGGCAAGGCGGATGAAGCCGTCTGGCACCTCTCATAAATCGGACGACTAAGTCGTTTCTGCCCACCGACTGGCCTGCTATAAGGGCGTGTGATGCCGCTATAGTTGCTACATAGACCTTGAGCGTGGAGGGGGATCGTCCCTTCTCCAAGAGCTCTTGCAAAAATGACAGTATCACTGATACGTCACAAGAGGTCGGGCTCTCACCATGGTCTGAACACCATGTGGAGAACACAGACCATTTGGAGGCATAGAGGCGTCGTGTAGACGGAGCTCTAGCCTGTGAAATTGTGTCTAGCACACGCTCAGGGAGTCCCGCGGGCTCCCGTCGAGCGACCAAATGTGCAGAGACCACTTCAAGCAGAACCCTGCATCTCTGGTCCCTGAACCGCCTGATTACTTGGGGAATCAGAGGGACCGGAGGAAAAGCATAAAGAAGACGGTTGGGCCAGTCCTGGGACAACGCGTCCTTGATCTTGGAAAAATATATTGGGCAATGAGAGTTGTCTTTTGAGGCAAAGAGGTCTATTTCCGCTCTGCCAAAGACCTCCCATATCTTCTGAACCGTCTGCGGGTGGAGTCTCCACTCTTCTGAGGAGACTCCGCTTCCCTTGTTCAGCTTGCCCGGAAGATGCACTGCTCTCAGGGACCCCAAATTGCTTTGGGTCCATTCCAGCAGTCGCGACGTCAGTCTGAAGAGACGCGTCGACGACAGCCCACCTTGGTGATTTATATAAGAGACCACCGTCATGCTGTCCGATCTGACCAGCACGTGGTGGCTCTTTAGGTCTGACAGGAAGCTCTGGCAGGCTCGTTGAACTGCAATCATCTCGAGGCAGTTGATGTGAAGCCTGCTCTCCTCTTTCGACCATTGGCCGAAAGTGGGTTTCCCTTCGCACAGCGCGCCCCAACCCTTGTTGGACGCGTCTGTGGAGATCACTTTCCTTCTGCAAACCATACCAAGTGGAGCACCCCGTTCCATCCATTGCATGTCCCTCCAAGGGGTCAGGGCCGAAATACAGTCCTGACTCACCTTGATATTCAAGCGTCCGTGACGCCATGCATGAGGTGGAACACGTGGTTTCAGCCAATATTGGAGGGGGCGCATACGAAGCAGCCCGAGCTCCAGCACCGGCGATGCCGCCGCCATAAGACCCAGCAGCTTCTGGAATGTCTTTAGGGGTCGAGAAGCACCTATTTTGAAAGAGGCCGCAAGTCGCTGTAGAGCCGCAGCGCGCTCCTTCACCATTGTTGCCCTCATTGTCACTGAGTCTAACACTGTTCCCAGAAACGATATCCGCCGGCTGGGGGACAGTGAGCTCTTGACAAAGTTCACCCTGAGCCCCAGGCATTCCAGATGGCTGAGGAGCACAGTTCTGTAACCCAATGCCTCCCCCTCTGACTGAGCTAGAACTAGCCAGTCGTCGAGGTAATTGAGAATGCGGATGCCCTTCTGCCTGAGAGGGGAGAGAGCCGCATCCATGCACTTTGTGAACGTGCGAGGCGCCAGAGACAGCCCAAAGGGGAGGACCTTGTATTGGTAAGCCACGCCCTCGAAGGCAAATCTCAAGAACGGCCTGTGACGGGGGGCTATCTGGATGTGAAAGTAAGCGTCTTTCAGATCCAGCGAAAAGAACCAATCCCCTGAGCGTATCTGCGAGAGGATTTGTTTCAATGTGATCATTCTGAAGCGCCGTCTCATGAGGGCACGGTTCAGATGTCTTAAATCGAGGATGGGGCGCAGCCCACCATCCTTCTTGGGAACCAGGAAGTAACGGCTGTAAAACCCTGAGTCGCGGTGTGCTGGGGGAACGATTTCTATAGCTCCCTTCACCAGCAGATTTTTCACTTCGGCACGAAGAACGTGAGCGTTCTCGTTGTGCACTGAAGTGGTGACCGCCCCGCGAAAGCGTGGTGGCCGTCGTGCGAACTGAAGGGAATAGCCGTGTTTTATTACTCCCATGACCCAATCTGATACCCCGGGAATGGCTTGCCATTGTGAGGCCCGGATGGACAGAGGTTGTATTAACTCGAGTGATTGACCGCCGTGGGGGGACATAGCACTCGTGAGTGTTGTGTGAGGAGAACTGCTCTTTTTGTGAAGGAGTGTGTTTTTTATTTTTTGCACTATAACAGCGCTTTGCTGTCTGGGAGCTAACAAGGGCCCATTGTTTGCAGCAGGAACAACTTCGTCGACATCTGGAGATGGACGGCAGAACACACGGGGCAGTTTGGGGGGTGGTCCGGCTGTGGCGAGACTTAGCCCCCTCCTCTTTCTTTCCTGTCGATCAGGATGACGGCGGCGGCGCAGGGTCCAGCACTATCTTGGGCCGGGGTCCCATGCGCTTGGGATACTGATACCGTCTGGTGGCCGAGCGAGAACGGTGTCGAGGCTCGGGTTTCACCGGCTGGGCTGCGGTGGTAGCAGCTGGCGCTTGCTTAGGAGGCTGACGAATCGGCACCTGTCTGGGGCGACTGGCAGCAGATGAAGCGCGCTTCGGCAGGAAGTGTCGCATTGCCTGGGACGACTTCTGCGCCTCTGTGAAACGCTCGGCGAATCCCTCTATCGCCGGGCCAAAGAGGCCGCTGGGGGAGATCGGTGCGTCTAGGAACTGGGCTCTGTCAGCATCCTTGATCTCCGTAAGGTTGAGCCATAAGTGGCGCTCCAAGACGACCAGGTTAGCCATCGAGCGCCCAATGGCCTGGGCGGTGCTCTTGGTAGCACGCAGCGCCAAGTCTGTTGCACTTCTCAGCTCCCTGAGTGTGGCGACATCTGTGCCAGACTCGTCGGTGGCGGCGAGAAGTTTGGCCTGGAAGACTTGAAGCACCGCCATAGAGTGGAGCGCCGCGGCTGCTTGCCCTGCCGATGAGTAGGCACGCCCGGCGAGCGCCGACGTCGTACGGCAGGGTTTGGACGGATGGTTGGCCTTGGCTTTCCATCCAATAGCTGCTGGCGGGCAGAGATGCACGGCCACAGACTCGTCCAGCGGCGGCAGCCGTTCGTATCCTCTTTCATCAGCGCCGTCAATTGAGGTGAGGGCGGATGAAGATGAAGTACGCAGGCGCGCTGAGTAGGGGGCGCGCCACGATTTAGTGAGCTCGTCGTGGACCTCCGGGAAGAACGGAGCAGTTCGCTGACGAGGGGCTTGCTGGCGCCCCGGCAGAAACCATTCATCCAGACGGCTACGGGCTGGTTCCTCTGGAGGAGACCAATCCAGACCCAGCTCATCCACTGCCCTGGAGAGAACGCGGATAAGCTCGGCGTCCATCCCGAGTTTCGAGCGGTTTGGTTCAGATGACATCGAGGGGGCGGGGTCCGGCGAGCCCGACAGCTCCTCAGCATCTGAAGCGGCTAGAGACATGCTGTCCTCTAGCAGTTCCTCCTCAGTCCCTCCAAACAAAACCAGATCACTCGCGGCAGCAGAGGGACACTGGTCTGGCTGTACAAAGAGGACTGGGGAATCCCCTCTGGGCGGAGAAAACGAGGCACGCGGGGGCTGAGCCGGCGTGAGCTCGCTTTCATCCTGCTGCTTTAATCCTCTGCCCCGCCTTTTCTTCCTCGCCGGCTCGCGGGAGGAAGAAAAAGGGAGGGCGCGAGGAGCGAGATCGCTCTCTGACGATTCGCGAGCGCAGAGAGGCGATATTCATGTTCTCGCAATGAGAACATGAATTCCCCGCGAGTGCTGTGTCAGCGTGGGGTTTCCCCAAGCACGCGACACACTCGCTGTGCCCGTCATCAGCGTGCAGAGGGGCTCTGCACGAGCTGCAATGACGAGACGGCATTTGCAACAACGCCGTAGAAAAAGGCTCTTTTAGAGAAATTTGCTCTTTCAATATATCTCACCGGATGGCCGCAGGGAAGCGATGAATCTGCGGTGGGGACCGGCAGTCGCGTTCCAGTGCGAGGCGTGTCAACGGCGAGCAGTTCAGCGGAGATCAGCGAAGCGATGTGACGTCGTCGCTGAAGGAGAAATAATCTGAATTCCTGTGGCGAAGCGGCCAATATATAGCCAGATTCCCCGCCCATATTGGCGGGCTTTGGCGGGCTTCGCTGCCATAGGTTCGTGCAGCACCGCTGCCAAGCCATTGGTTTGTTTTAATAGCACTGCACGATCCAATGGCTGTGCAGTTTCACTGCGTGATTGAATAAGGCTTCAGTTCAGGAGAAAAAGGGGGTTTTTCCCATATGCGTCTTCGACGCAGTACGAGTGAAGTATTGAAAGGGAACAAAACACGTACAGCTCGGTTCACTTCACCTAGGCCCTATTGTTGATTTCTGTGAAGTAAATAAAGTTTTGTGGATCATGCTTCACAAGCTGTTTTATTTATGGGTTAAATGCTTGGAAATAACATTTAAAGTTTTCAAGTCTATTCATTATTTGTAGCATGCAAGCCACCCAATAATCGCAGCTTTGTGCTTTGTAACTACAAAGTGCCTGCATTAAATATTATGATAAAATATATAGAATAAAAGGGTTTTTACAGTCTTTTATTTGTAGTGAGATCATGCGACAGTAGTAGCATATGAATCAATTATATTTTCCTTTTTAATATTTGCAACAAAAAAAAAACATGAATATTTGAATGCATGTTAAAAAAAAATCAGAACAATTTAATATAAAAGAATGTCTCATGAAATCGATCGATTCAGTTTCAAAAAATGTCAATAAGTCTACTATAATATAAATATAATAATATATAATAAAATAATATAATATCATAATTTTTACTGTATTCTTTGCTGTGGCTGTTATTAAGCATCTCATCAAAAAACCACAACTTAACCCCAAAGAACTAGTTAATTATACACCAATCTCGAATCTCCATTTTCTGTCCAAGATACTAGAAAAGGTGGTATCCTCAAAATTATATTCCTTCTTAGAGAAAAATGGTATATGTGAGGATTTCCAGTCAGGATTTAGACCGTATCATTGTACTGAGACTGCTCTCCTTAGAGTTACAAATGATCTGCTCTTATCATCTGATCGTGGTTGTATCTCTCTTTTAGTTCTATTGGATCTTAGTGCTGCGTTTGTCACAATTGACCACAACATTATTTTGCATGGACTTGAACACTTTGTTGGCATTAATGGAAGTTCATTAGCATGGTTTAAATCATACTTATATGACCGCCATCAGTTCGTAGCAGTAAATGAAGAGGTATCATATCGATCACAAGTGCAGTATGGAGTACCTCTAGGCTCAGTACTAGGGCCATTACTCTTCATGTTTTATATGTTACCCTTGGGAGATATCATTAGGAAACATGGTGTTAGCTTTCAATGTTATGATGATGATACTAAGCTATATATTTCTTCGCGGCCTGGTGAAACACAACAATTTGAAAAACTAATGGAATGCATAGTCGATATAAAAAACTGGATGACGAGTAATTTCTTACTGATAATTTCTGAAAAAAAAAACAGAGGTGTTAATTATAGGACCTAAAAACTCTGCATGTAATAACCTAGAACACTGTCTAAGACTTGATGGCTACTCTGTCAGTTCTTCATCATCAGTTAGGAACCTAGGTGATATTTGGTCGCAATCTTTCCTTAGAAAGCCACGTTTCTAGCATTTGTAAAACTGCATTTTTCCATCTCAAAAATATATCTAAATTACGGCCAATGACCTCATTGTCAAATGCAGAAATGTTAAACCATGCATTTATGACCTCAAGGTTAGATTATTGTAATGCTTTATTGGGTGGTTGTTCTGCACGCTTAGTAAACAAACTAAAGCTAGTCCAAAAAGCAGCAGCAAGAATTCTTACTAGAACCAGGAAATATGACCATATTAGTCAGGTCCTGTCATCGCTGCACTGGCTCCCTATCAAACATCGTATAGATCTTAAAATATTGCTTATTACTTATAAAGCCCTAAATGGTTTAGCACCTCAGTATTTGAATGAGCTCCTTTTACATTATACTCCTCTACGTCCACTACGTTCTCAAAACTCAAAATCAACTGCGGTCGGCAGATCCTTTTCCTATTTGGCACCTAAACTCTGGAATAACCTACCTAACATTGTTCGGGAGGCAGTCACACTCTTGCAGTTTAAATCTAGATTAAAGACCTATCTCTTTAACCTGGCATACACATAACATACTAATATGCTTTTAATATCCAAATCCGTTAAAGGATTTTTAGGCTGCATTAATTAGGTAAACCGGAACCGGAAACACTTCACATAACACCCTATGTACTTTACATCATTAGAAGAATGGCATCTACGCTGATATTTGTCTGTTTCTCTCTTGTTCCAAGGTCACCGTGGCCACCAGATCCAGTCTGTGTCCAGATCAGAGGGTCACTGCAGTCACCCGGATCCAGTACGTATCCAGCACCTAGAAAGGACCTCTACTGCCCTGAAAGACAGCGGAGACCAGGACAACTAGAGCCCCAGATACAGATCCCCTGTAAAGACCTTGTCTCAGAGGAGCACCAGGACAAGACCACAAGAAACAGATGATTCTTCTGCACAATCTGACTTTGCTGCTACCTGGAATTGAACTACTGGTTTCGTCTGGTCAGAGGAGAACTGGCCCCACAACCGAGCCTGGTTTCTCCCAAGGTTTTTTTCTCCATTCTGTCACCGATGGAGTTTCGGTTCCTTGCCGCTGTCGCCTCTGGCTTGCTTAGTTGGGGTCACTTCATCTACAGCGATATCGTTGACTTGATTACAAATAAATGCACATACACTATTTAACTGAACAGAGATGACATAACTGAATTCAATGATGAACTGCCTTTAACTATCATTTTGCATTATTGAGACACTGTTTTCCAAATGAATGTTGTTCAGTTGCTTTGACGCAATGTATTTTGTTTAAAGCGCTATATAAATAACGGTGACTTTGACTTTGACTTTGAGAGAGAGATCGCGCTGGCGCCTCAAGCTTCCGCATTTTTTCTTCTTTTTTTTTTTGTCATAAATTTTATTTTAGGCAAGTCGTGTTGATTTGAGAAGAAGACTAAATTGATCAAACATATGCTCACTGCGCTTCCTGCCGCTGTCCACTTGGTCGTTCCTTAAAATAATAATAATAATAATAGGCTAACTGATTTTAACAAACATAAAATTTTCCAAACATATTTCTAAATTAACTCAATAAATAAACTTAAAGAAAAAGGAACACTTTGCCAATTAAAAAAACAAAACTGAAATATTGTAATTGCTGCAACAGCATCTACTTTTACATTATACTCCTCTACGTCCACTACGTTCTCAAAACTCAGGCAATTTGATAATACCTAGAATATCAAAATCAACTGCGGGCGGCAGATCCTTTTCCTATTTGGCGCCTAAACTCTGGAATAACCTACCTAACATTGTTCGGGAGGCAGACACACTCTGCCTCCCGAACAATGAAGTATGGAGTTTATGTGTGTATGTATGTATGTTTGAACGTCTTTGCAATGTGCATGCTTATTTTGTAGCACAGTCACCACTGTACATAATCATTACATAAAAACCCAGATACTGTCTTTCCTTAACAAACAACAAACTATGTGTCACAAGTATGTGCGTGTCTTTGTAGGAGGTGCTGCTTCATGATGTAATGACACACCTCAAGACCGCACTATAAAAACAATATAACAAAAGGGGAATCACATGTTCCTACTGAAAGCAACCGACCACTTCTCTTCAGGAAAATTGGCAAGACTTAAAATGGCCAAAAACACCAATATTCGAATCAGTCTCCCAGCAGTCTGCTTTGTCTGGCAGATTGCAATGATTATCCTGTTTGGTGTGTTCATCCGTTATAATGAGGAGTCTGACACTCACTGGATCGAACACAGAAGAAGGAAAAATATTTCCACAAATTCAGAGAATGACTTTTACTATAGATATCCAAGTAAGTAACAAACATGCCACAATGTTTTGCTGCAACATTCTATATTTACTTATATAGCATTGATTAATTGTATACATTTTGAGGTAGCAATTTTCTCTTCTCTACTTTTTTTTCTGTAGGTTTTCAGGATGTGCATGTGATGATCTTCGTTGGTTTTGGATTTCTAATGACCTTTCTGAAGCGTTATAGTTTTGGTGGAGTTGGCTTCAATTTTCTCATCGCAGCTTTTGGAATTCAATGGGCTCTGCTGATGCAAGGCTGGTTTCATTCCCTGGATGAAAATGATGGAAAGATAAAAATTGGGGTTGAGAAGTAATTCATTTTTTGTATTCTACTTTATGAATTATGACATCATGAATCATCACTGATATGTTCACCTACATGTTTAGGTCCCCTTTATAGCAGGGTTCCTCAAATCTTGTACTAATGATCATGAAGACATTGATTAGCATGTTTAGGTAAACTCAGAGCTAAACTCTGCAGGAAAGTGGATCTTGTGGGCAGATTTGAGGATCCCTGCCCTACAGTGTCACTTGACTGACATGCTTTTCTATAGGATACTGAATTCATGTTCCATTTTTGAAGCAATGCATAATATATACACCTTTAATCTGTTTACGTAAAATTTAACTTTATTTTTATTTTTTTTCAATTCAGCCTTATTAATGCAGATTTCTGTGTGGCCGGCTGTCTCATTGCATACGGCGCTTGCCTTGGAAAAGTTAGCCCAGTGCAGCTGATGGTTCTTACTCTATTTGGAGTCACCCTGTTTGCTGTTGAGGAGTACATCATTCTTGAACTCCTACATGTAAGTTTAAATCCACTTATTGTCTTCTTACCAACATACGAAAAGGAATTTGTCATTTTGTATTATTTCACACTTGCATAGGCAAAAGATCCTGGTGGTTCCATGGTCATCCACACTTTTGGAGCATATTATGGTTTGACCATATCTTGGGTCTTATATCGACCAATGCTATCGCAAAGCAAACCTTTACAAGGATCTGTTTACCACTCTGATGTGTTTGCAATGATTGGTGAGTGAAGAATGTCTCTATCAGCTTTTCTTCATTGCATCAAGAAGGGTATAACAAAAGGTTATACATTTTCCCTCTCTGTCATTCAAACCACATTCACTTAAAAACATTTAAATAGCTACATGTGCAATGTTTTTATATATATCTGTGTGTGTGTGTGTGTGTGTGTGTGTGTGTGTGTGCTCTTGTTTTTGTGACACATCAGGACACAACTCTGTATAATGACATGGGTATGACACAGGTATTACAAGGAGAGGGCGACTTATGAGGACATAACCCATGTCCCCATTTTTCAAGACGCTTATAAATAATACAGAATGAGTTTTTTTTTTTTTTTTTTTTTTTTTTTGAGAAAGTTAAATTGCATAAAATTTAATATATACAGTTTCTACAGTATAAAACCATTACGCCTATGGGATGTCCCCATTTTTCACAAACAAACGTGTGTGTGTGTGTGTGTGTGTGACCCCGGACCACAAAACCAGTCTTAGGTGTCAATTTTTCAAAATGATCATCTGAAAGCTTTCCATTGATGTGTTGTTTGTTAGGATAAGACAATACTTAGCCTTGAATATCTGCAAAAAAAAAAAAATGAGAAAATTGCCTTCAAAGCTGTCCAAATTAAGTTCTTAGCATTGCATATTACTAATCAAAAATTAAGCATTGATATATTTACAGTAAGAAATTTCCAAATATCTTCATGGAACATGATCTTTAAATAATATCCTAATGATTTTAGGGATAAAAGAAAAATCTTTTTTTGCCCCATATAATGTTTTTTTTTTTTTTTTTTTTTTTTTTTTTTTTTTTTGTTATTGCTACAAATATACCCCAGCGACTTAAGACTGGTTTTGTGGTCCAGGGTCAAATATATTAAATTAGAGTTTGAATCAAATTTCACACATTTGACAATGCAAAAAGTGCTGGGTTGTTATTTGTTGCTTATTTAGTGATTTGGAACAAAATAAGATCAAAAGTTCCCTTCACTTCAGGGGCTTTTCCTGTTGTATAGATTATCAAAAGGTTCAGAATTATTACTAATTTTTGTCCCGCTTCCTTTAACAGGCACTCTCTTTCTTTGGCTGTACTGGCCTAGTTTTAATTCTGCTATTGCAGATCATGGAGATGGCCAGCACAGAGCTGTTATAAATACCTACCTCGCACTTGCGTCCTCAGTTCTCACTACCTTTGCCATTTCAAGTATCTCACAGAAACATGGAAAGTTTGACATGGTATCTAAATCTCTGGTTGAAAATCTGAGTTGATCTTTAATTGTTCATAAAATAACTTCTTGACTTATTTAGGTACATATTCAGAATGCTACCTTGGCTGGTGGTGTTGCAATGGGAACAGCGTCAGAGTTCATGATTACCCCTTACGGCTCTCTGATAGTGGGATTCTGCTCAGGCATCATTTCCACATTTGGATATCTCTTTCTGACTGTGAGTTTTGCTGTGTTTTATAGTACTGAAAATGTTCATAATAACGTTGAAGTACAATATGCATATTATTTATTGACAATAAAATTAAATTGATTTAAGTGTACTTTATAATGCACTGCTAATTGTCATACTTTTTTTAATGTCCAAATTAATTTCAAGCAATCACTTTCTTATTTATTTATTTTTCTTTATTAGCCTTTTATGGAAAAAACTCTCAAGATACAAGACACTTGTGGAATACATAACCTACATGCAATGCCTGGAGTTATAGGTGGTATTGTTGGAGCAATTACTGCAGCTTCCGCCAGTGAATTAGTTTATGGAAAAGAAGGGTAAGTGTTTATATATATATATATATATATATATATATATATATATATATATATATATATATGTGTGTGTGTGTGTGTGTGTGTGTGTGTGTGTGTGTGTGTGTGTGTGTGTGTGTGTACACACACAAATACATATGTATACACACACACACACACACACAATCACACACACAGTCATAGTTGGCTTCTGTTTGTACTGTTGCAGTAAATATAATGAAAGCAAACTATTGTGTGATGTGTGATACCATGGTTTCTGTTCAGGCTGATTAATACTTTCGACTTTAAGGAAGCTGTTGCTAACAGGACAGTCAACATTCAGGGTGGTTACCAGGCAGCTGGTCTTTTTGTGGCAATAGCATTTGGCCTTGTAGGTGGAGCTTTGGTTGGTGAGTGCAAATAAAGTTAATCAGGTAAACTACTTTATGTGTTTTTAAAAATATGCATTACAGATGAGATTTTATGTTGTGGAAATTTCCAGGTGGCATATTAAAGCTGCCAATCTGGGGAGACCCAGCAGATGCCAATTGCTTTGATGATGAAGTTTACTGGGAGGTAAGAAAAGTGTTTTTAGATTAACTACATGGTATTAAGTTAAACAGAACTGATACATTTTAGGATTCCTGTCAAAAGACTACTTGCTTTATCAATTGGGGCAAATAGAATTTGTGGTGTTTATTTTTAGGTTCCTGAAGATGAGGATGAGAATATTCTCTCTAGACAGCCAAACTTGAACCAGACAAGAGACATGCCAGATGCGTGAGTATATCTGTGGGAAGTTTAAAGTCACTTGACATGAAATTAATATCAAATTGCATTTAAGAGATTAAGAAATTGTGGTTTAATATATTTAATGTAAATACTTTCTGTAAAACTGTTGTAATATTTTATGTACACAGATATCAACGGAGTCATGTGTAAGAAAAAGAAAAAGAAAACACCCTGAAAAACTTCACTTCCTGCAGAACTTCAGCTGTGAATGATGTTTGAATAAGAATTAAGAAGCGTTTACAGATTGAGACTAGATAAATAACTCAATGGAAATTTTTAAGTCTGTCATGTGCTTTGGGTTGTACAATGTCATAATCCTAAAGCAATTTGTCTGAAGCACCTGACTAACCAGTGTTGCCACTGCTACTTCCAAAAAAAACGAATCCAAACATGTTTATTTTCTTTTTTAAATGCTTTATATTCCTACACCAATGCTCTGAAACTTTCTTATCTTTCTTTGCAGTCTAACTATATACTGTATATCAGTTTAATATTAATTGCATTTTCTTTTTGCATTACTATAATAATGAATTTACAGAAAAATACAAGGTTGACTTTATTAAGCTATAGCATACATGAAAAGTTAACTACCCATGTTATTTAACCTCCCTAATATAGTCAAGGTTTTTTTTTTTTTTTTTTTTTTTTATCATATATCAGTTTAGTTGTTTTTTGAGCACTGAAGGACTTTGACTCTACAATGTGATTGGCTTTGACAGGTGAATTTGCATATTTGCCTGTGGCCTTTATTTAAAGGAACACTCCGTGAGCAAATAAACTTCCTACTGTCATGAATGTTGAGAGCTACATATTCATCAAAACTGTTTGTTCAAAAGTCCAGTTCATTAAAATAATAAGTAATCATTCCCATTAGATAGCATCAGATCAGTCTTGGAATCATTCTTTGCATTTATTGTCACTAAAATCGTTGTCTACATACATGGATAGTCTCTTGTTGTCTTCCCTTGTCTTTGTTAACAATTAACATTTCTAGCATTGGCAAAAAAAAAGTAACTAGTTGGCTTTTTATTTTATTTTTTTACACACCAGAAAAATGAATGTTTATGGATCAAATTAGGGATGGTGCAAAAACAAGCAAACAAAAAAATCATTGCAGAGCATAAAACTGAGAAAAGAGAACAGACTCTGTGGAACATATTAGCTACACAGCTGGTGTTTTTTGCACTAATTGACCTAAACTTTTTGCCTAAAAGGAAGCGCTTGGAAAAGTGGTAGCTAGGGTGGGAGGAGGTAACAAGTGAGGCAGCCTTTTCAGCCGCAGACTTTTCGATTTATAGTTGTACATTGGACACAAATGCTCTGTGCAGACTAGATAATGTTTTGATGTCTGCCTTTGAAATTGACCGACACAGCTTCAAACTAAATCCAAAATGACTGCCCTAAGATGTTTTCATAATTAAATAAAAATATTGCAAGCAATCGTAACAGACATTAAAATAGGTTATAGGCTACATGTTATTTTACAATAACATTGTTGTTTTTAAACAGTTCACCCAAAAATGAAAATTTTGTACGTAATGTAATCAGTGTTTTGTTGCTGTTTTTTTTTTTTTTTTTATTTACGTTCACCGTGTGTGCGCTGTCTTCTGAACGTAAACCACGCTGAGTAATTACATTGATTATGTTCTGGGGTACTCTCCAAGATGGTGTAAGACAGTAACATAAGGAGAAGAATTGTTGAATAAACTATGCTATTATTGTTTTTTTTTTTTTTTTGCACACAAAAAGTATTCGCGTAGCTTCATATAATTATGGTTGAACCCCAGAGGTCACATGGACTATTTTACCGATGTCCTTTACATTTCTGTGCGTTGATTGTGTTAATATCCTTGCTGTCTATAGAGGGTCAGACAGCTCTCAGATTCCATCAAAAATATCTTAATTTGTGTTCTGAAGATGAACGATAGATCTTACGGGTTGGAACGACATGAGGGTGAGTAATTAATGACAGAATTTTCATTTTCGGGTGAACTAAAATGGTATTACTCTGTTGTACAACTCAAATGGTACAACTCTGTTGTAAAAGCTAGTTTCTTTAAACTTAGACTACTTACCAAATTGAAGCCATTTCTATCTTTCAAAGATTTGGAGAGGGTTATACATGCTTTTATCACCACTCGCCT
The DNA here is from genome assembly GCF_003368295.1 of Carassius auratus. NCBI lineage: Eukaryota > Metazoa > Chordata > Actinopteri > Cypriniformes > Cyprinidae > Carassius > Carassius auratus. The sequence goes on from NC_039248.1 coordinate 21,982,089, forward strand.
GGATTATTGTAATGCTTTAGATATAGGAGTTAACCAGGCCTCTCTTTCTAGATTGCAAATAGTTCAGAATGCTGCTGCTCGACTCCTTACAGGAACCCGTAAACGAGAGCACATTATGCCTGTTCTTGCCTCTCTTCATTGGCTACCTGTTTGTTTTAGAATACAGTTTAAGATTTTATTGTTTGTTTTTAAATCTCTTCATGGTCAAGCCCCAGCTTACATAGATGATCTACTGAAGATGCATGCTCCTCTAAGGTCATTGAGGTCTGCTGACCAACTACTCTTATCTGTTTCTAGAACAAGACTTAAAAATGGAATGATCTGCCTATGCATGTCAGAATGACTCCCAGCCTTGACAATTTTAACTCACGACTTAAAACTCACTTTTATTCATTGGCTTTTAAACCAGCCTGAGAGTTTCATTTATGCATTTTATTATTTTAGTTTGTCAATTGTTTAAACTGTGTATTGTGCTCATGTTATGTGTTTTTAAAATTTGTTGCAGTTATGTCAGTTTCCAGCACTTTGGCTAACCTTGGTTGTTTTAAATGTGCTTAACAAATAAAATTGTATTGTATTGTATTGTAACTAACCAAAAACAGCAGACACCCTTTGTGTTATTTTTACTCTGTTTTACTAGTTTACTGAATCGTTAGCTATTTTGCTGACATCATTTATCAGTCTTCCTATTTTCTACATAGCCTATCTATTGTTTTTACATGTTCTATTTACTAATGCGAAGTTTCATTATTTTTTACATAATCATCATTATCTGCAGTACTATGTTATAACATTATACAGTCAGTTTACTTTAATGCAAGAGTTGCTTAGACATGGTCAGGCTGACTGGTTGGTGATAAACTTCAACTCTGATCAAAGGCTCTCATAGATAATGATTCCCCCTTTAGACAACCTTGTGATAATGCAAATGAATTGCTGTAATTTGATCCCTGTGTTATATATCAGAGCGGCAAATCTTCAAAGTGTTTGAAAATGAAACCTTTCCCCTTTAACGTGATCAGTCTAACATGTCTCTACAACTTTAATAAATAGTGTGTTCTTTGTTAACTTTTTGAGTCATCCTCTACTTCTCATTATCCTGTACTAGTGTCCATTCTCAAGTAGTGTATCAGGTTTTTGCTGTTGCCTCTTAGGTAATCAATGATGTATCTACAGTAGGTTATGCAATGTTTGCTTACTAGAGGCTTAGATGACTAAAACTCATGTATAATATATTTGAATATCTGTTTATTTTTGAAGTCTTACATTATATGTATTTTATTTATTGCAACTGCTTTTACTGCTTCTTCCAAAAGCATAATATAAAATATTAAGGGATTTTTTTGTTATTAGGTAAGCACTAGAATAATATGTATATTACCGCCAATAGGTTCAACATTGTTCAACATTGAACATTAAATATGTAATTATTTGTAACATATACTGGTAGCACTTTATTTTACCATCCTGTTCCACATGTGCATACAATTTCATTTTTATAGTAATAACAATAACTAGGTAATAACTAGGTACTTAACCCTGAACCTAACCCTAAACCTAACCTTATTCATGTGGTTACTTTATATTAAAATATTTTTTTTTTAGGTAAGTACACTGCAAGTATATTTAAGTGCACGTACTGTTAGATAAAGTCCATCCCATTTACTAGGAATTTCTGAGTGAAAATAGTTTCAAAGTAAATAATACACTTTATTTTCTAGCCACTCGCCTTTTAATAAAATCAGATGCACTATTGTGTATATGGTTTTATAGCTACCTGTTGATGCTGAGCATCATTTTGGGTGAGACTGTCATGTCATATCATGTCTGTCATGTATTAGGAAACAAATGAGTTATAGTGTAAACCATTAATTATTTGTTCCCAAAGCAGATGGTTTCTGGTTGTGCAGGTACATCCAGTCATGGAAAGTTACTGGAAACTACGTCGATCCCCATGCATCTGAGTAAGTCATCATCTGAGAGATCAGCACTCAGTCAGCAGTCAGAACGTATTTAAAATAAAATACTTCTCTCCAAATTGGATTTGTCAGAACAATAACTTATGTGCATCAGACCACCCTAAAAATAAATGACTAAGACCATGTATCAATATTAACAGAATATGGGGCATTTTTTATTGCCTAGGTTGAAGGGGGACTCCTAGTTTTATATAATGAAAAATAAGTACTAGCAAAATTGAAACCCAGAAGAACAATTACATTTACGCTGGAGAATTTAATAAGCTGTTGTGCAGAAATTATGAAAACAAAACTATTGCGAGTGCATTGTGTAAGTGAGATCTTCTTGTAATGGATGATAGTGTGCTTGATTAGTTCAAATAATTAAAATTCATTTGAATTATTTCAAGGGAAACAAATGGGGTAATCATTTATAATTATTATGTAGACTTGGATATACAGAGTAAGAAGGATGGTCCCTTTTTAAGATGTCTCCTATGTTGTAGACCTACACATGCTAGTCGCAATGAGACCTGATTGTGGTTCCTTGTTTTGTAACAGCTGAGACAAAAGAGGATTACATGAACAAAAGCCTCTGTGGATGGTTGAGGAGGATATCCTGAAGCCAACGGGATTTGTTTACATCGTTGTATCAACCACAGAACTAACACAGGAGCACTAAAATATGCAAATATGCTTAATAACCAAAGAGCTGCAGCCATGAAGAGCACAGTAGTTAACGCCCAATTCTCATTTTTCGGGAAGGCATCTCTGAATGTTTTGTAAATGGGCTGAAAGTTGCAACATAAGGGGTTAGTTCAATATTTTTATTCCCATGCCAGTGAAGACAAAATCCCATGCACCTGAATTTCAAGGTTAGCCTTGTAATATTTTAGAGGTCTTTCAGCAGCTGTGAGTGAAAGACTCTGGTCTCAGAGCAGTGGTCCAGGGGGCGACTGCAATCCAGCTGTGTTTTTAAATGAGGAACATCCATCTGAGCCTCTTTCCACTACTTATTGGCAAAGGAAAACAATCAGCTAGATAGAGAGAGAGCTCCACGCTGTGGTAAGAATTCAACACACACACACACAGAGAAAACATGTGCTTCCACTTAATGAGGAAAATGAATTCAAGAACATGATGGATTTGTTTTGCATGTTTTTAAAGATGAATCTGTGGGTTTCACTTTTTTTTGAAAAAGAAAAAAAAACAATCCATGGAAGACTTATAATTGTTGTTGTTGCGTTACACTTTATGGTTGAAAAGACCAATTATGAATTTATAATCAAACCTTTCCCTTGCCCATCTATTTGTATGTGAAATGGTACATAGTGCATAACACCTTCATATTATGTGTGTTTTATGAAATTTTTGATTAATACAACTACCTTCAAATGCATTAATGTAAATTAGCAGGTTTGTAATTGCAGAGATTTGTGTATTTGTCCACGCTGTTAATGTAATGGCTGTTCAAAGTGTTGTATAGCCATATAGTCGTTTGAGCATTTCAGGGGAAAACAAGGTTTGGAAAAACAACAATATACACAGTACATCCAAACAACTGCAGAACCTGGATGTTTTTGCCCATTTGTCCTTTACGCTTAAGCTTTTATATACATAATTTATAATATTTAATTAATTTTTTAATTGATTTTGAATGACCAATAATGCCTGTGGGATAAAGTGAAAGAAATCCTAAGGCTGTTTGAATAAAAATGTAGGAAAGGTAGGTAAGGCATTAGAACAATGGTGGTCTTAAACACTACGCAACGAAATAAATAATTTTGTGTATCTTTGAAATACAAATGTTTTTATATATTTTTATTTTTGTAATTAAAATCAAACTTGTGAGAAGCCAGCTGCATTGACTGCCTTCCTTTGTGTTCACAAAGACTCAGGGGATTCCTGCCAATCAGGTCAATCAGACTATGATGGTACTGTGGTGAGGGTGGAATCCAAACTTTCTCATCGAAACAGGAATCTTTTTTGTATGTTAATGAGTGAAGAGGCGGATGTAAATGAGATGATTTAGATATGGAGCTCCCAATCCAGCTCCTGTCATAACAAAAAGTTAATTAAGAAAATAATCATTCTATTCAGCACACTCATTCAACTCTCCCCCACATTCCCTAAAGACGAGCAAAAAGAAAAAAATCAACTTTGTGTTTTTATTACAAATGAGAACGCTGCATTACCCATTCAGTATGCATTGAGTTTGGTGCCGCTTATTCAAATCAGGATTGCCTGTGGAAAAACCTAACTCAATTACTTTAGGGAGCCCCAATCGTCTATGCAAATATGCGGATGTATACATAGTGTTTACATACAGTGTCAGCCTAGTTTCCCTGGATATTTTCATTGACTAATATGCCTTTAAAAGGCGTCCTTAAAACTGCCATTTACCTGTGAACATTTACGCTCGGGGCTGCTTAATTTTACCTTATTGCATGGCTCTCTGGAATACTTATTTTTGGTCAATTGCAACATTCAGCACTCTGATATTTATATTCAAGGAACTGAAAGCATCACTAGCAGTGGGGTTTGTTCATAAATGATTTGTTTATTTTGATTGAAGATTTCATACAACTTGTGTGTGTGTGTGTGCGTGTGTGTGTGTGTGTGTGCATGTGCAAAATACTTTTGTTCATGAAGGAATGACTTTGATCCAAAAAAAAGTAGTAGGGACTTGGGAGTTGAATTTCTGACTTTCTGGCTACATTGTAATGGATTTGTAACTTAGAACATATTAAAGATCTGAACTGGTTATTGAACAATTTGTTTTGTTATTGGTTATTAGTCCGTATAATTGTAAAATTGTGCCCAGTCTTTTCCACATTTAAATATAAGACTGAAACCAACAAAATTCACAGAACCAATGAGGGTGTTTCGGTTTTATTATTTATTCTCAAAAAGCTGTGGTTTTAAAGGTCATCATTTACTCACCCTTAAGTTGGAAAAGTCAGTGGTTGCCATCAAATGTTTGGTCACCAAAACTCTTTAAAATATCTTCATTTTTGTTCAACTGAAGAAAGCAACTCAAACAGATTTTGAAAAAAGTGGGTGATGTTAATGATGACAGAATATTTATTATGGGGTAAACTACACACTTCATAGGCCTAACATTTAAATTAAACTCTCCTCAAATTAATATCCACAAAAATACTTTGAATAAAGGCTTGTTAATTTTTGATGATCGAGATTTAAGAGTCCCATCACTAGGTAGTGATGATTAATTGATAGAAGTGCAACTACGTCTGTTTTTGACTGTATTGAAAAAGACATTAGAGGACTTTTTTTTTTTTTTTAAGAAAACTTGAAGATAATTTATGCTCCTCGTAAAATAATTAAATAAATTTAAACTCAAACATATTTCAAGACTATGTATTACTTTATTTAGCAGTTACCAGCTGATTGTACATTATCCTTTATTTGTTAACTTTCACAAAGATAACTGTTTCTTAGTTTGCTCATTTGGCTAATATACAACTTGCATGCATGAATGCATTAGTAATCCCACTCAAAGGAAGTCATATTTGTACCTTTTATGTAAGACTTGTGGTCTTATCTTCAGCCAGCTCAATGAAAATTTGATGCAGCTATCTGCTTATTTCAAAATCTGTTTTCAGATCTGTGGGATATGTTCACTAGCATCCCAACATCACATCAAAAAGACTTCAATCAAGCCTGTAAACATCTGACAAGATATTTAAGCATTGTGCATGCCATCTGTTGTCCTTGTCATCGCTTGTTATACACACAGATTATTCTTGTAACAGTGACATCACAAATTTGCCTCCCCTCACTACCAACTAGAAAGTGAATAATTGAAACAGTTGAAAGACCTCATGAGATATGGCTTCAGCAAGTTCATGTTCCAAGATTTCACAGTGCAAATATACTTATAACAGTTGGAGTGCAGAACCAAGGCACCAAAAAAACAAAACAAAGGAGAGCATGTGGACCAATTATTAGTCGTATAGATTAATGCTTGGCAATGTTCAAGTCGGACAGATTTTTGTTCAGAAATCCAATCCCCAGCTGAGCTGTTTGCTTCACAAGCAAATCCCAGCTGCATCGGTCTTTTACAACACCTGTTCAGGTTTTTTTTCTACACAAGCTGCGCAGGTTCTTCGCAGCTGACTCACAAATCACGTCAAGTGCGTAAGTGGGGTGGACAGATAGCCTTCTTTTGCACGCTAGTGTGCCATTCCTTCTGTGATCATGCATCCCCACGGCCCACCCTTAAACCTCCCAATTGGTTATTTCTAGTCTCGAGGTTTGCAATAGATAAATAAAAGGGTTCATTATGAAGAGTATGAAAGATTGTCCTAATAATTCAATGCATCATTGTTTAAAAAACACACATTACAAATAAATATAAAAAATGAGTCACCTGCAGTCTTCTGCCAATATGTTTGTGCAGTCTTGTATGAGATAGTGAAGTGCTCTGAGCATAAAATATTTCACATGCTCAGTATTTTAATGAACCTGCCTATGGGGTACAATGGAGATAAGGATTTTGATGAGAAAATAAATATCATAATTTGGAAAACTATCAAATTTTTCTGCCTGTTTTTCATAATAAAAACCAAATACGCAAATGCTATCTTTTTGTTTGTGTTAAATTACATTTGAATGAGAGAAGATGAAATATTAATGAATGGTATACCCAGTTTTACTTCCTTGTACTAAAGCTTGGAATTAGAAATGTGGATGGGGTTGAAGTTTAACAAGATTTGTGGTTATTCTAATATCTGCTGCAACCTAATGCAATACAATACAGTTATCCTCTCTTATACTGTATGAATGGTAAAGTTCAATCTATGTTCACAAACATTCAAAAGAAGTTTTTAATTTTTTGTCAAGCCTTTAATCTGTGTACTACGTTATATGATCAAAAGGTTTGACATAATCTCTGTCTGCTGGCATCTCGGTTTAAGACTAATTATTTTCATCAGCTAAGCATCAAAAGACGGTGATGCATACCAGATGTCACTGACTTGAGATTTATGTGCAGTTTGTTATGCTACAGATTCATACTTTTTAATATGAATTTAATTTGCTTTCACGTACCTGAGTAGCTTCAGAATAAACACTGCATTGCTTTTTCATCTGAACGTAAACTTTGGCGAATCATAATGCAGTAATTTACATGCCTTTGACATAGGAATTTAACCATGCGGCTCTGATTCAATTATACATTTCTCCATGACAGAATTAGATTTAAGCTATATGCGAGTTAATGCAGAGTTCACAATCATAATCGAACCTCGCACACTTCTGACTTTTGCAAATGATGTCAATCCCACAGAGCTTCATGCTGAGATTTTCTCATAAACAGTCAAGTATGATTAACTGTGTTTATGTACAAGGATGATATAAATCAAAACTGTGCTTATTTATTTATTTGTTAATATTTTATTTTATTTTGATTTTGATATTTACATATGTTGACACCCTGACTTACTCTAACTGGGTGATTTTTGGTCTCAACCAACTGGCTGAGAGCCATTGCTTTAGCAGTTACTGTACCATATACTACACTTACATAGATAGGATGGTTCTCTGTTTCTAATATGGTTATCTATACTCGGTTGTCAGTAACTATACAGAAAGAAAGATGAGAGATTTTATTATTTCCACCTTTAATTTCAGATGTGCAGAGAAATTCCATGAGAGTCATTATCTGTATTTATAAGGCAGATACCTGTCCAAAGAGATATGAATTGCATGTGCCAAGTCCACAGATGATGGGGTCACTGACGCTGTATGATTTCCATTTCACGTGCAGCATCTCTCTCCCTCTCTCTCTCTCTCTCTCCGTGTATATTTAAGAATGTCTGTGGCTCTGTTTGAAGGTGGTTAAAGGGCAGAGGTTTGGCCTCTCACTCTCCCTCTCAGTAATTGCATTTATGGAAATGGTCTTGGCAGCCTTTGCCCTTTACTTCTTATTTCCTACTGCAAGAAATCATGGAAATTCATGACTTAATAGAGGAAAAATGCTCCTTTAAGACTTAGTTGAGAAGATGGCACAGATATGTGGCATACAACTGCAGGAAATGGGGAAAGGAAAGCTGGGTCGCCAAAGCACATATTTTGTCTTTTGTTGATTACTGTCAGTTTCCCCACAGTGATTTATGTAAAGCAATTAGCATGAGTAATGTGGGAGCACACGCTTCTGTGTTTGTTTGTTCTCCCAAAAGAGCAGTGAAAAATTAAACACCTGCATGGATCTATAACTAGGCTACGCATTCTGGAAACAAGCAGCTGAGCACAAAAAGGCCTATGACAGCATTTTCAATTACACCAGATTGGATGTGCTTCCTATCACTCTTTGCATAAAGAAATATGAATTTCATTTATTATTTGTACATTTATGTGAATTAATGATAAGAAATGCAAATATCATATCAAATTAAATTTTACACTAGTGATGTGTTTACTTTTTAACAAGGCATGGTGGTATATGTAAGTATCTCACATGCATCTATTTTATACTACTTTACATAAATAAATCAAGTATTATATTACTGTATAATAAATGATATTGGAGTTCTAAGATAAGTTGAGACTAAAGGAAAAGCAAACAATAAAAATATGTTAGCTTTTGCATTGCATTTTGTTCTGTGATTAGAATTCAGATGGCCTCCTCAGCACAATCAGCCAAACATCAACGGAGGCCAAGGACTTTGTCTTGCCCTGATGTTGCATTCCCTTATCTTACTCAGTGCAACTGAAGGCAGCCTGTTCCCCTGGCAACACATCCTACTGAGTCTTTTTAAACCACCCCACTATCTTTTTCTCTTTGTTTAGTTCTCACTCTCATCACCATCTCTGTGGTACCCTTTTCTTGCACTGTTAGAACATCTTGGGGGTTCAGTGGGCCAGCATATGTCATTTCCTCTGACCAATTGAAAGAATTCACAGGTCATGCTGATGGATCTAAGCGCACCTCTTTTCTGTATTTCTTTAGATCAGACACCACAGAGACAGTTTAGAGCAGAATTATATTACCAAACAGATCTTTAATGATAATCATATGACTATAGTTAGTTTCACTATTTTTATACACACACACACATACACACACACACATATATAAAGGTGCACTCATTAAAAACAAATATTAGCGATACAGAAGCCTCATGGTGGCAGACATGTTAAGATCACATGTATCTCGGTAATATCAACACTTTCACTTTGTGTATATTATATCTTATTTTAAGTTCTGTGTATTTATTCAATTGTTTATACATTTTTGTTAATACAGTAGAACTGGCAACTGAAATGTTCACTTTTACATGATATTGCATCCACATCACTAGGTATCAGTATAACTCCCAAGAGGACTACTAGATTTGTGAGTGCAAATATCATCCAAAATCACATACAGTCATTTCTGAGAAGGTACTACTTTTTACTAAATAGTTATTTGCAACCAAGAGAAAAATATGTTCTGTCATCTTCTTACTCATTAACATATTGACACTTTGTCGGGACCCCTTGGAGTCACTTTTTGACCCTCAAGGTACCCCTTTAGTGCCATTTTCTAATGCAAAGGTACCTCTTTAGTGTCACATTTGACATGCAATGAACTGACACATCACATCCACACATTATTAACCACTGAGAATTGGTGAGTTTTACCATAAGTTATATAAATCTTGCTTCCTGTTTTTGATATTCCACCTCTTGGATCCCTTGGGATGTTCTTTTTGGAACCGTCAAAATATTGCTCAGATAAGGCTATTTCTTTGCCTGAAAAAAAAAAAAAAAATACAGTATGTCACTGCTGTTGTAAATGTCTTCTGGCCGTGTTTCAGGTGCACTATTGTGCATCAGGCAATTCTATTCTGAACTGAGGAAGAACTTTGAGACCTACTGTGCTTTTCAGGGTCCTCAGCTTAAGTGCTGATTTTATCATGTTTCCCTCAACTTGTTCTGACACCTTTTGGCCCAGCTGGGAATGGTTTTCTGTTTCATCATTCATTTGAATCGTTAAAAATAAACAGAAACATTTGGACAGCTGTTATGAGAATTTTACAATTTACTCTATACAGTAACTAACCAAATATGGCAGCAACTATCACCACTGCATTTGATTCCAGTCGCTCTCGTCTAGCGTAAATGAAATGGACTGCATAATTTAATGTGAATGTGGAACAGTATAATAAAACAAATAGCATTTGGGAGTTTGATTCTGCGATGGCCTTGCAGACTGTTGATAACGTTAAGCCTATGTGCCGCGTATGTTCTTGCCAAATAGCAGGTGGTACACAATTCAACCCATCTGTTCCTATGTGCTTGTATAAGGCGAGAAAAGTACAAAAAAAATCACTGAGATTAGGCATATTGATATTGCATTTAAAATGGTAATATAAATGTGAAAGAAGGAAAATAAAAGAAAAGCAATGCCACATTTGTAATGTAATCTGCTATACATAATATCTTGTTACATAAAATAGGTTACATAATACATAGATCTTCATCTATGTGACCAATTTGCCAAACAGAATGGGGAAGACACACGGGTCAGTTTATGTTGATAAAAGATAAACCTATAATCTAAATTCTGAAAGAATTATGCAGTTTCTCATAGAGGCAAATACAGGATTGGAAGGGGGTCAGAGGTGATCTTATCTAGTTTGTAGTAAAATAATTTTGGGAGGATGGAGAGAACTAGGTTATTCCAGGTCTGTAGGTCCAAACAGAATGTTCCTCCAAGGGACCCAGGAAAGATAAGACTGCTGTGTCCCCACTGCACATCAGAAATGGTTTTTGGTCCCAGCTGTGGCTGTGTGAACATACCTCATAGATTAGACTCAGCCAGCAATAGCATTCACATAACATTTCTTCCAGTCTCGTACAGTGGAAGAAAGGTTTGTTTTTATCCAAATATCTGTCTTAAGTCACTCCTTTACCAGTGTTTCAACAAACAAAAATAATGATAAAAAACATTTCTTCCTATATTTATTTTGTGAGACAGACAGTGCAAAGATATGACATGATGTTCTAAAAAAAAAAAAAAAAAAAAAAACTACATTCGAAAAGCTCTGAATATCTCAATGCCTGTCTCCTTGCTCTCCCTACAACTGTCCGAAATATCCACCTTACTGTCTCAAAATGTCCTCCCCCTGTCTTTCCTTCTCAGATCTCAACTATCAGTTACAGGCAACGAGACATTATTCCCTCTCTCTCATACTAATGATGACAGTGATGTAACCTTATCATGTATCTGTAACAATGGTCAAAATCCAGACAGGCATAAGCTCTAAGCAGGGGCGCTGCACAAGATCCCCGGGCCCTATGCATAGGCAGTACAAATGGGCCCCCATCCCCTTAAAAATATATATTCCAGACTTTTCAAGGGCCCTCTCTTCCTTTGGGGCCCTGGTAATCAGTCCAGCGCCCCTGGCTCTAAGAAATATACTGTGGCAAGTGTACCAGAGGAAATGCAATCTAATAGGGCCCTCTTGTGGTAGAAGAGTAATAATGAAAATGAAAACGGTTGATCAGGGCAAATTGTCACAGCTTGGCTATATTAAAAGGTAACACTTCAGTAAGTCCATTTTAGGTGTTCTAACTTTGCAGCTATGTCATCTATCAGTCTGCTTAATAGCTTCGTACATTTTTAGACATTTTACTGACTATAAGTAACTTTTCAAGTACGTTAACTAACCATAACCCTAACCAGAGGTGGGTAGAGTACCCAAAAACTTTACTCAAGTAAAAGTAAAAGTACTTCTAGAAATATTTACTCGAGTAAAAGTAAAACTACTAGTCTGAATAGTTACTTGAGTAAGAGTATAAGAGTATTGGATAAAAAATCTACTCAAGTAGTTAGTTACTATTTACTTTGGGTCATATATACTGAGCCTATTTTTATTTAGATATTTAGATAAAATGTATGTTATGTGTGTGTGTATAAATGTATATATTTGATCAGCCTTTACTCCATTTTATGTAATTTATTATAAAACCCTGTCTGTTTACTTATATAGGTGTCATGCCATGACATATTTTTAATACGACTGACTTTATATTAAATGTGAATTTAACATTGAAAGTTAATGCGATATAAAAATTGCTACTAATCTTTCATTGTTCAGAAAGAGAGCAAATAACATTCACATTATTAGAGATCATTTTCACTGACAGTCTAGTTAAATCACTCTCAGAAACTCCCATTAAAATCACTGAAACTGTTAACACTGTGAAATCAATATATTAATTATAGATTCGTACACACATCTGCACTTTGTTGTTTCTGATGAGAGAATTCGCCAGAAAGAGGTCTCCAGTCAGCGAGCGAGTGAAGGAAGAACCGGCATTTTAGCGATGACTCATCTGAACGCCTCTGATTGGCCATTGCATTCAAAAGCTCAACAGAATCTTGAGTGATTGGTTAGAATGCGCAGTGCTGTAAAACGCATCTATCTCTGGCTCAGCGCCAGCAAGCGATCACAGATCTGAAGTTAGCAGCTGATGATATGACTTGCTGAACGTACTCGCACCAGTGTGATTGTATTAAAATTAATAAAATCTTAATCAGCTTTTTTCTTTTTTCTTTTTTTGTCTTTTGGAAGCTGCATTCAACTTGACTCCCCTCTGTTATAAGCCACACACGTACAACAAACTAATGTCACAGTAGTATCGTGTACTGTAATCGAATGTAGCCCAAGGTATTACCTGTTAAACAGTAGACAGCACACGCGGTGTTCATCTAACAAGGATCTTCATCGCTAGCAAATAATAGCCTTTGCATATTTGCTTTCGATTCAGTGCAGTTCCACAACCAAGTTTTCAACGCTGCTGATGTTCTTAAACGTTACAACTCTGTGAAGTGTGTACCGCTTCAGACGCTCAGTGCGTGCGGCAGGGAACTGAAAGAATCATTCAAACTGATTCATGAACCAATTCACTCGTTTGCCAAATGGTTTGATCAAGCCTTTGAACAGAATTGACTCAAAAGAATGAATCATTCGCGAATTGGAATCGCTCATTGTCAAGAGAAAAGTAGACGGCGCGTTTGGAATAAACTGAAGCATATATAACATTTATTGCATTAAGATAAAGTAACGAGAGGAGCGTCGCCCACAGCAACGAAGTAAATGTAGGCCTACAGATTTTTCCCAAAAAATTTACTCAAGTAAGAGTAAAAGTATCCATCTTTAAATATACTCCAAAAAGTATTAGTTACCCCAAAAAATTACTCAAGTAAATGTAACTGAGTAAATGTAACTCGTTACTACCAGAGACAGTTTGTTACTACCCACTTCTGACCCTAACATATGAATAATCTTATCAGAATTAGTGGACATGTAGCTGCAAAGCTACTAGCTAGTAGAATGTCTAAAGTGGACTATCAATATAAAGTGTAAACATATTAAATAATAATATTATAATACATTTTTCCAATATTATTTATATTAATTGTATTTCAATTTTTCAATTGATATTAAAATATTCAGAGGTAATAACTTTATAAAATCATAATAATTGTATGTATATATATATATATATATATATATATATATATATATATATATATATATATATATAGAGTTACATTATTATATTATATTTAATAATGTAATATTTTTAATATTCATAATATTTAATATTATGTTTGTTTTTTTATTTAATTTTATTTATTTAGACATTTTAAAGGATAACATTCAAAAATATAATTAGAGTTTAAACTAGATGGTAAAAACCAACAAAGATACTGTTTTTTTAAGCAAACATTTATGCAACTGGACCTTTGACTCAAAGTACAGCCATTGGCCAAATCTTTAATACCTAGGAAGTCAATTTATAATTTATAGGCAAGGAGTTCATTTGTATGAAATGGGCAATAATAAACATGTCATATTTTAAATACTAACAAGTGTAGTTAAATAATTTAATACTACTACCGATTTTCAGTTTGTTGTTACACCACTCTAAAAGTATTTTAATAGGCTGCTAATAATAGGCTTTAGGTTCGGAAAGGGGAGCTGTGATTCAATGCTGTCATTGCACTTCACGCATTATTATTTATTGTAACACAGGAAAGCAGAACACGCATCAGCAATTTCCAAAACCATTTGCAGTTCAGGGCTGACCAGAGGATGACTCACCGAAAAGAAAAGTTGTTCCAGATACACAGGCAGTGTTGCTAATAAGTTCCTCTGACTCAAATCACATGCCTAGATGACACCTTCTGTTGGCATAAAATGAGCTGTTCTCTCCTGGTATTGTGTATTCTTACCATTGGCCCATGCTATAAAAAACAAAACTAATATTCAACAATTAATCCACATACATCCAGTCCATCAAATAAGGTAAAACAATTATTATTATTTTTTTTTTTTTTTGTGGATCGCTTGCTGATAATTGTGATGTTTTATCAGCTGTTTGGACTATTTTTCTGACGGCACCCATTCATTGCAGAGGATCAATTGGTGTTCAAATGATGTAATGCTATATTTTTCCAAATATGTTTTGATGAAGAAACGAACTCATCTTGGATGCCCTGGCTGCCATGACTCACTCACTTTATCTATATATCTTTATATATATATATTTATATATTTGCTGTCTTGATAACTCACTGAGGTTTGAGCTGTCTACCTAGAATATTTCCAGTTTTCTCTGGAAATATATGATTTATCCTTTATAGGCTTTAAGTGCTACCGAAAAGAGCCCTTGCATATGATAACACAGAATTGCTTACAAGCCTGGAAGCCCAAGAAGAGAAGAAAATGAGATGAGTGGAAATATGATAAGAAAGTGACAACACATGAAGAAAAAAAAAAACATCCATTCTTATCAACAACACAGTTATTTTTCTCGGAAGAATATATATATATATGTAAGACTGTTTATACAAATGATCATTAGGAAATGCCTGTAATATCTCATTCTAGCTCTGCATACTTCAGTATCAGGTGAGCTTCCTCTTATTATGGTGACAGTTTTAAAAACACATTCAAATATTATTCTGACGTTAGGTAAAATCATTCAACATGGGCTTGGTGATTGGGGATGCCTGTGGGGTGGTCAGAGTTTTTAAGTGCTTTAAGTGGCATAGTGTTCCTCTTTTATACTAATTCTTAATATGTTCCTTCTGCTCACTCTTGCTTTATATCAGTAACATATCATTCATAGACAATTTTTATTATTGTATGTAATTATTTAATGGCAATATGGCTGGATTTGATTTATGGTCAGAAAATATATATATTTTTTAATGATTTTATATATGTGTGTGCAGTGGCGGTTCTACATTGAAATACACCATGGGCGAGACCCCTTTCGAGCGCCCCCCCCCCCCCCACACACACACACACACACACACATACACACACAAAAAACAATAGCAAACAAAGTTCTGCACAAACAGCAATATTTTATTATAACATATGATGTGAGATCATTGCATGCATGTTTCCAATTTGCTATTCCTTCACTTGTTAAATTGATGTTCCTCGTGGAAAACAATTAGCAGCAGAAGCAAAAGAGGCTGTTGTTCCTAATTGAAGAAATCAGCCAACTTCTTGCCATCTTTTCACCACTTACTAATGTCTTATTAAAATATTAGTGGTGGCAATTTATCCCATTACTCTCATTCCTACGGAAAACAAAGCCAGGTGGCACTTTACTTGGTCCTCTGTGAATCGAGCTCAGTCCGAATCCTGTCAGTCAGATGTGAGGGCCAGTGGGGCTCAGTGGGGGTTCAGCTCCAGGCATTTCTATCAGACAGCATATTGCCATATTACTCAAAACACATAGCAGTGAAAAAACACAGTCCTACTCATAAATTATCAGAAATATTAAAATTACATTAAATTGCAGTTGTCTTGTAGCCCACATACACACACACACACGATATGCACACCTGAAAGCTCATGCTGGGTAGAAGTAGAGGCAAAGAGGTCTTCATCAATATCCTCAATATCAGATATTTGTGGAGACATGTGTAGCGGAGGAGGTGGTTGGCTCATCCTGACCAGTGGCAGAGGATGCTCCAAAATATTTTAGAAGTGCCCCTGAAATTGCAATTTAACTTCATTTGAAATCAAAAGACCATAGGATAATGTTTTATAAAGCTAAAACAGCCTAGGGTCAAATTGACTCAAAACATAATAGAAGGGTTACATAAACATGCTCTTACACACTAAATGTCTGTCATTACACGCTATATCCTCCTAGACCCGGAAAATAAAAACATTTATTTATTTCATTTTTTTCCCCCATGTCATCACATTTTTTAGAGCATAGAAACAAATAGTAAAAAAAAATACATTGAAAAATTATATTTTATTCACGTTATGCTATGGTCACTGGGACTCAGTTGTTTAAAAAATAAAATGACTTTAAATTATATGTATAGGCAAAAACAAAAACTTTTTGGGTTTCAGGATATTTTTCAACCAATATTTGTATATCAATCTAACTTTCATGGAGGTGCCATTAGGTTACTGCCCCAAATTATATGCATGACACACTTTTAGTTATGACTTGTAAAACTATACTTAGGAAACAATACTTAGCATACTGTGTAGCAAATAAAATGCCGTTGGTTATTTACAGGGCCTAATGTTAAACCAACTGATGGAAATGATAACTGAACTTTTAACAGTTTTATTGCACTCGACAATCAGCAGATTTCCCATCCCCCCAACTGTCACTCAGGACCAGAAGTCAAGACTAAACCAATTCACCTTGATGACCGCATAATCGTCTTGTATTACCTAGTTTAATTTGCAGGAACTATAGGCCTGTATTATAACATTATGAATGAAATGTGCGTTATTTGGAAGAAAGTCGAGGTGTGTGACTGACTTTAGCCTATTATTAATTATATTACTAGTGTGGATCCCCCGTCCCCGTCCACCCCCGCCCTGTCCGTTCCATTTGAGAGAGACCCAGAGGTGAAATGTCGCACGCGCCTCTCGCCCCACCCACTTACACTTCTCTCACAACAAAAAACTTCTGTTTGCATTTTCAGTGTACATTTTCAGCAAGCAGGGGCGCCGGCAGCTGCAGGGAGCGCCAATTTGCCAATTCCACACACAGTGAAATTATATAAATGACGAAAAACCGCTTCGCGACACAGAGGATTTTTTGTTTATCTGCTCGTGCTGCCGCCCCCAATGTGTCACGAAAAAATGACGCCCCGGGCGGCTGCCCGGTTCGCCCGTGCCTAAAACCGCTACTGTGTGTGTGTGTGTGTGTAGGATGAAGAGCTAATTTCCCAGAATTATCCAATTGATCAAAAGTTTACAATCATAAAGGATTTAACTTTATTATTATTATTATTATTATTATTATTATTATTATTGAAAACCGTTTGGTGGATAGATTTGTTTTTTCTTTCTTTTTTTGTGGAAAACCTCAACGATTGAACGATTGAAGAACAGATTTATTTTGTTTGTTTTGTTTGTTTGTTTTTTTCTAAATATAAATATTTTGTATCATTATAAATACTGTTACTGTTCTTTTTAATAAATAAAATGTGCCTTTAATGAAAAAATGTAATTATCTCTTAATAATAATAAGAAGAAGAAATAAATCTTACTGACCTTTAAAATGTTTGTGTATAGCTATATAGGCAAATCTAATCCTATCAGGAAATAAATATTTAGATTTAGTCACAAAACATATGCTGTTGGACTAAGTTGCTATAATTCTTCTGTTTATTGACTGTTGGTTGTGTTGGTTTGGTTTGGTTTGCTTGATTTAATCAATTCAGTTCAAGTCTAATTTTTAATTCAATCCACCTCTGGGGTAAGAGGGTGTTTTGAGGGCCTGGAAAAGTTTTGACATGCCCTGACATTTGTGCTTTTTTTTTGTTGCTTATAAACATATAAATGGCTAAAATCTAATAGCACTGTAATCAGCACAAACTGGGCTACAGTTACAAGTGCATCTCAGTAAATTAGAATGTCATGGAAAAGTTCATTTATTTTAGTAATTCAACTCAAATTGTGAAACTTATGTATTAAATAAATTCAATGTGCACAGACTAAAGTAGTTTACGTCTTCGGTTCTTTTAACTGATGATTTTGGCTCACATTTAAAAAAACCTACTTTTGCAAAAAGACTATTCTTGAAAGATGGAGCAGTTCCCTCTTTGTCTGGAGAAGGCGTTGTTTATGGACCACAACCGGTAAGTGTATTTTATTATTTAAGTTGGTGCGTTTAACAGTTTCTGTAACTTACTACACAAAGGGCAACGCTGTTTAGCTTTGTTTACTATGTTAGGGCTGTGCAAAAAATCTAATGCGGTTTTCATGGGCATCTCATCAGTAAAAACGCTCCTGTGATTATAAATACATCTCCAGCACATGCTCCTGCCCACTTGCTTCTCAAAAAGTGGAAGTCTTCTTGTGCCGCAGCATAAATGGCTGCCCACTGCTCCGGGTGTGTGCTCGTGTGTGTGTGTGTGTGTTCACTGCTCTGTGTGTGTGCATTTCGGATGGGTTAAATGCAGAGCACAAATTCTGAGTATGGGTCACCATACTTGGCTGAATGTCACTTCACTTTCTTAAACTAGTCCAATCGCGTTACCAGGAGGGCCGCGTGCTCTAAGCTGCTGTCGAATCACAACACAGGAACCGCTTGCCCAATCAGAACTCGTTACGTATTTCTGAAGGAGGGACTTTATAGAACAAGGAAGTCATCAGCCCGTTTTTGTGACAGTTAAAACAGCGGTATACAGATAGTTGAATTGTGTGAAAAATACTGTGTTTTTTTTTACACGCGAAACATGAACACGTTATATTGCACACCGTAAACACAATCAAAGCTTCAAAAAAAGCGACTTTTTAAAAGACCTTTAATATATATATATATATATATATATATATATATATATATATATATATATATATATATATATATATATATTTAAATAACTTGAGATTTGCTTGTAGACATGCATTACTTTTATCTATTCTAAACAATACTTTTATATAGACAAATACAAACCATCCTTACAACATTTAGATTGCACCATACATTTAGATGAAAGATATTTCATATTTAGATCATATTTTCCTAGATAGATCATATTTCAAAATGTTACACTCAATTTCACACATTTTAGTCTGGAATTATAGTTCTGGAAAAGTCCAACTAGTAAATGTGTTTATGTCACAACACCACTTTATCTAATGCAAATAAGAAACATTACTTAGCATGACAGATCTCTTCTGCTGGCTTGCACTCGTGTTCTGTTTGTGAGGTAAACATAAAGCTTATTCCACTCAACACGTCTTCTGAGGTAAATACAAGGCTTTTTCCTTTCAGCGTCTTCTTCCAAAAATGAAAACTATCCAATATTAACATATAGCTGATTTGTTCATGGTGATGTGGGCATTTACATGTCGCGTGTCTCATGTGGAGATTTGTTACATCAAAAACATGAATTTTCGCAAATAATATATTTTGTGTGTGTGTGTGTGTGTGTGTGTGTGATCTATTAGAGATAGATCAGACAGGAAAAAATGGACCTGTCATTGGTTTCATACAAATTACTTTATCACAGAATATTTTTTTCTAAAAGCCGTTGGCAGATACAGTGTAGACTGAGAGTATTTGTTTTCTTTATTTTACAAAAACACAAAGTTTTGTTGATATGGAGAGCATACATAAATAAAAGTAGACCCTTTACATATTTATGTGATGTATTCATTTTATGTGTCCAATCAAAAGTAACTGATCATATTGTATTTTTGCTGTAATCTGGTAAATATGAAAGTGCTTCCGCCCCGGTGCCTTTTTACAGACCCCAGTTTAATGCTTTTATGAACAACAAAAATCTGTCACAGGCAGGTATATATTTGATTAATTTCTTGCTTGCTGGAAAACATTTTATTAGAATATATATATATATATATATATTTGTAGCAAGATAAACTCCTTCTCAGTGGACTACTGATTTATGACATAGATTATTGTCGGCCTGTTAGCACTTTCCTTTTTGTTTTTATATTAATTTCACCTGGTTGTACATCACTAGTGTAAATCCACCTTCTGGTGCTGGACACTGTCATCTGAGAGGTATGCGCAGGGGCAGATTTAGTGAATTGAGGGCCCCAGGCAAAATATAGGAATGGGACCCTATACATTTTAACTAATTTTCTTAGATCAATCTTGAGGTACCTTTTTTGTTTTGATGCTTGCTGCTGCACAAAGGTTCCCCACAGTTATGTCCAATTTTTCAAAATGTTTCATGTACATTTTAAATGGCTTTAAATACATATATCAAGAGCATGCTGACAGATGAGAACAAAACAGGGTTGGATGAAGTGGATTAGAGCTCTGTAGGGGCCTCAAATATAGGCCCTAGCCCATCTTTTTCCCCCCAAAAAAGCTTATAGCATACTGCTGTTTCAGCCATTAATATAGTTTAGTTTTGTATGTAATGGAAAAGTGATTATATTTAATTTCAATTTTTTATAAAGTAAATTTAGATAAACTGTTTGCAGCATGTTTCATTATTTTCTTTGTGTTTATGTTTTTTAACGGCCATCGGCAAACAGTGAATTGATCATAGCCTGTATTTTTGATAAATTTAGCCTTCTCAAATCATCACAACTTGCCTAAAATAAAATCTAGATATAAAACAGTTCAAGCATATCACAATGTTAGTTTAAATTTTTAACCAATACATTTGTGTGGAGAGTTGAAGCTGAAGCACGCTCTGGCAGTTTTGTTTTCTTACAGTGGAAACTTAACATGAGTAATTTTTGCTCAAAGGTTAAAGAAATACATCATTCTAAAATGTAAAGGGGCTAGTTTTATTTGTGTGTACTCACAATATAAACGAAATGTTGTGCTTTTATAAAATAAAGAAAACACACATTCTGCCATTTGGGGTTTGAATGTGCTTCACAATGATGAACCTAAACTCAGTGAACCTTACAGACCTGATTAATATATATATATATATATATATATATATATATATATATATATATATATATATATATATATATATAATTCTGTTCCATATAACACACATATAATTCCGTACATTAAAAAATGTAAGAATAAAATAAGAATTATAATGGCATATATAGACTGTGTAGTTTTAGACCCACCCTAATTGCAAAGACGCAAAGAGAAAAAGATGTAAACATTTACAGCTGAAGAGTGAACATATTTTCAGAGTGCTGTGAGACATGGCACAACTTTTAATAGCCCATCTGTTGATGTATTATCAAGGGAGGTGGCTCATTTATTTCTAGAACAAGTGCAGTACACTCAGCTCTGAGCTTAATCCCAAATGTATGAATAAGGATTTGCCAATCTATAACCAAATTATACTCATATGAACAATTCTGTATTAACCTTCTTCCAGTTATACTATCAAACGCAAAATTTTTAGAAAACCGTGTTATATATAACCCTTATACAAATAATCTAATCAGAATTAGCTGACATAGTTGCAAAATTACTTTTATATTTTTGCAATATTATTTATATTAATTGTATTATAATATTGCAGTTGATATTAAAATGTATTTAGTGAAGTCAAGTCTGCTTTATTGTCAATTCTTCCACATGTACAGTACATACATACAGAGAATCGAAATTGCATTACTCTCAGCCCCCAGACAACAGATAACATTAACAGCAGAGCCTAAAAATATAGATTAAATATACAATATGAGAAACAACTATACAATAAGGGAATGTAAAAAAGACATAATAAAATTTAAAATAAAGTTAAATAAAATGTGTGTACAAGTGTGTGTGTGTGTGTGTGTTGTGTGTGTGTGTGTATGTATATATATATATATATATATATATATATATATATATATATATATATATATATATATATTAGGGCCGGGACTCGATTAAAAAAATTAATCTAATTAATTAGAGGCTTTGTAATTAATTAATCGAAATTAATCGCATTTTAATCGCATATAAATATTTGACCTGAGAACAGTGAGAAGTAATTTTTTTTTCACATGGATTTATAGTATACCATTGAATAATGACTGAATACATACGCTTAAGCAACAAAATATTGTTTATTTTTGTTCAACCAAGTCTAGCAGACCAGTGCAATTTTTGCCATGAAGTGTAGCAATAGCATATTTAGAAACAATTTAGAAATATTACATTTCAGAAATTCAGGAAGCTTATAGGTGCTGGAACCTTCTGTAAAGTGTTTTTTTTTTTTTTTTTTAAGTAAAAAACAATACTGTCAATTACATTCAGAACATTGGAAACACTGACTATTAGAAAACATCTCTCTGTTGCTTCAGAGGCCATAACATACTAAGTCCAACTCTCAATAACCTTGGCCAAAACAATAAAGAGTTCAACATAAACTGTTGCACCAACAAAATAATACATAGTTCAACATAAAGTGTAAAGTCCACGCTAGCTGCTATATGTTTTGCGATGAGGTGATACTTGAGGCTCGATGTGTGCTGCGGTGATATGCGAACGCTAGTTGGTGCTCCAGTATAATCGGTCCGCGGAAACTCATTCAGTGAGAAACGTTCCGCGGTGCAAAAATAAGTTATTAAAAATGCGGGATTTTTTTCTGTAATTAATTAATCTTAGTTAACGCGTTATTTTTTGTGTAATTAATTAATCTCAATTAACGCGTTAAAGTCCCGGCCCTAATATATATATATATATATATATATATATATATATATATATATATATATATATATATATATATATATATATATATATATATATATATATATAAATAGTGCTGTAGCATACCTGCATGTTTGTGCTTTTGAACACAGACCAGCTAATAACTTATAAACCATCTATTAATGATCAGTTTGATTTGTTTCATGATTTCAACTTTTTTTAAGATAACTTGCAGTACATTTGTAAATCATTAGCATACCACTCATTAATCATTTATGAACATATAGTCGTGTTTAGAATGGAGCCAAAAGAGTCTCAATAAAGATAAATGCACACACTACATTCACATATGCACACATAGGATTCATACATGCACACACATAATTCATAAATACACACACAGGATACACAAATGCGCACAAAATTCCCAAATGCACACACAAAATTTTAAAAGCACAGAAGATTCACAAATGCATACAAAATTCAGAAATAAACACACAATTCAGAAATGCAAACAATATTTACAAATGCACTCATGATTCACAAATGCACAGGACAAGATTCAGAAATCTATTTCTGATGCACACACACATATATCTTGATTTACAAACTGCTTGCGGTCTGTGAACTTCACTTTTTTTAAACAGGGAATGATCAGCAACCAATCAGATATCTCCCTTGTTTTAGCCAATCACAAGAACGCACTCCACGTGGGGGATTGTTTACTTATAAGCCAATCACATGAACACATTCACACAGCAAGATATGCATGTGGTGCAGCATATTATAGCCTACTTATTTATGAAAATACAGATGTTTAGAATGATTACAATTCAGGTTTATTTTTTTATTATTTTTTACAAAATATAAATAAAAAAATGTCTCAATACATATAGCCCAGTGACTGCAGAAAAAAAGTTAACCATGGATTCATAAATTTGCAATAGGCAATTATTTCATTTTATTGAAATATTTTAATGAAAGTAAAAAAAAATACACCTTTTTGAATATTTAAATATATATAAATGTTCTTTTGGATGCAATATAGAAGTCACTTTAATTATAATGTCCGGTCCCTACATGAAGAGAGAGTCAGTGGTCCGATGAGAGAGGAAAGTTACTCTCCGGCTGCGAAAAGTGGGTTTCCGGCTGCGTGAGGAAAGTGAGTCGTTTGCTCAACTTCGCTGCGTGAGGAATGTGAATCGTTCGCTGAGGAAAGTGAGTCGCTCGCTGCGTGAGGAAAGTGAGTCGTTCGCTGCATGACTCGTGAGGAAAGTGAATCGTTCGCAGAGGAAAGTGAGTCGTTCGCTGCGTGACTCGTGAGGAAAGTGAATCGTTCGCTGAGGAAAGTGAGTCGTTCGCTGCGTGACTCGTGAGGAAAGTGAATCGTTCGATGAGGAAAGTGAGTTGTTCGCTGCGAGAGGAAAGTGACTCTCCGGCTGCGGAAAGTGAGTCTCCTGCTGCACAAAGTGGGTCGCCGGCTGCGTGAGGTAAGTGAGTCGTTCGCTGAGGAAAGGGAGTCGTTCGCTGCGTGAGTCAAGTGAATCGTTCGCTGAGTAAAGTGAGTTGTTTGCTGCCTGAGGAAAGTGAGTTGTTCACTGAGGAAAGTGAGTCGTTTGCTGATTGGCTTAAAAGTAAACAATCCCCCACGTGGGGTGCATTATTGTGTTTGGTTAAAACAAGGGAGATTACTGATTGGTTGCAGATCATTCCCTGTTTAAAAAAAGGCATTTGTGTGTTGAGCCAAGTCAGAGGAGTCTCAAAATTCACACACAAATGCAGTGTAGTTCACAGACCGCAAGCAGTTTGTAAATCAAGATGTATGTGTGTGTGCATCAGAAATACATTTCTGAATCTTGTCCTGTGCATTTGTGAATCTTGAGTGGATATGTAAATGTTGTGTGTATTTCTAAATTTTGTGTTCATTTCTGAATTTTGTATGCATTTATGAATCTTCTGTGCTTTTTAAATTTTGTGTGTGCATTTGTGAATTTTGTGCGCATTTGTGTGCATATGTGAATGCAGTGTGTGCATTTATGTTTATTGAGACTCTTTTGGCTCCATAGTTTTGTAAATGATTAGTTGATCATTAACTAATAATTTATAAATAACTTATAACAGAACGTTATTATAAAGTGTTACCAAAATATTCATTAACAAACATTTTTGATGAGACATCGACCAGCTAAACCAAATATCTGATGATAAAAACTATGACAAAATTCATGGTGCCTCTTCGTTAACAGGAGAAGAAGGCACTATAATATTATTTTTTACCTCTTGTATACAATCAAGTCCAACTGATCTGAGGGCGTGTTGGTGTGTGATATGTGCGCGTGTTCTGGCTTAGTCTGCAAGTGATCTCTCGCACGTGTACATCACTCATTGTTTACTGTTTACCACACGATACGCCAACAATCTGCACTGTCTGAAATATAATGCAGTAATTGTAGTTAATTAATTGGTTTATAATGCACCCTATAATCGTTGCAATAATAATAAAAATACTACACATTACTCACTCTATTGACAGCATACCATTGGATCCCTCTGGCATTGGACGTCGCTTCCAGTTTATATGTGGCAAACTAAACAAAACGTGCAAAATGCAGCGGCTCAACAGCGGAGAAAACTCAGGATGTTCAGTCAGGCAGGTGTGTGATGCGATACTGTCAATATCCTCGTCATCGTCTTGTAGCTAGTTGTGGCATTGGTATGTTCCATTTGTGACAACATATGCTCTCCACTACTGTTGGCATTTCACCACACTTGCTACGCAAACACCACCAATTTTGAAGAGCTCTTTGTCTCCAGAACGCACACACGTATCACACGACCTCAGATCACTTGGACGCAGAGCCGGATTAACGCAAAGGCAAACTAGGCACATGCCTAGGGCCCGATTGGTGGGATGGGGCCCAGACAGAGGGACAAAAAAAAAGAATAATAATAAAATAAAATAAAATAAAATGTACAAATGTCCTATCTACAATTTATTTCAATATTTATCAATTAACTAAAAATAGTGACGATGTTTATCTTAACCATAGACTGTTACATTACGTCACATTAACGCCAGCCCATGACTGTATTTATATAGAGGCGCCAGCCAGTTAAGTCCAAGGAGACGTCAGTGGCGTTCAGAGGTCAGAGCGGGACAACAAAGCTAGCAGGGAGGTGTGTTTTGAGGAGGCTAACATTCAAGATGCATTCGGGGGCGGCAAAAGGTAAAACAAAAGAACAGAAGTTTCTGTCGGGCAGCCGTCCAACAGCTGTGAACCTGCTCGAGTCAGCAGAGCCAGAGGCCGAGCCAGGCCCGGAGACACGGCCCGAAGATGCGGTGGAAGATGCGGCGGAAAATGCCTTTAAACAAGCTTCATTCAAATTCCTCTATTTCTTATTGAATGTCTTTTCTCCATGCGTTTAATTTATCTACAGCAGACTCTTTAAAGTTAGACATTAAAAGACATTAAATTATAATATTTTGACAATTGGCCCTTTTCACCTCTTTTTTCAATTATTTCCTCAATTAATGACAGTTTGGGAATGTACATAATATCTGTAGACCTGGAAGACATAAAACGTTTAAGCTTTGAATATATATATATATATATATATATATATATATATATATATATATATATATATATATATATATATATATATATATATATATATATATATATATAAGTGTTTTGAGGGAATTTGGTGTTTATCACACAATTCTTGAAATGTAAGAAGTATTCCATCCATATACAAGTCTTTAATAGTCTGAATACCTCTAGTTTAAATCAGGGATTCCTCAAATCTGGCCCACGAGATCCATTTTCCTGCAGGCTTTAGCTCTAACCCTAATCAAACACACCTGAGCAAGCTCATCAGTGTCTTTGGGATCATTAGAAAATCACAGGTAGGTGAGTCTGATCAGGGTTTGAGCTAAACTCTGCAGTGCATTGGCCCTCCAGGGTAAGATTTGAAGATCCCAGGTTTAAATCCTCCATCCTTATATTTATTATTATTTATTGTTAGACAGTTTCTAAATGGTCTTGATGAATGTGAAGGGGTTATGTTTGCCTTCTTGTTCTTAATTACAACATTTATAAATGCTGTGAGCTATTGTGTTTTGCAGAAAATCTTAATTACAACATTTATAAATGTTGTAAGCTATTGCATTTTGCAGAAAATCTTATTCGCTCTGTTTACATAGTTTACTGACACCTATTGGTTATGTACTGGTTATTTACTGGTAGCTACTTCTGCCTTAACAATGACACTCCCAATGGATGAGGATAATTTAATAGCATTTAACAGAGCAGTGTAATGACGTTTAAATAATGAATATCAAAAAATAGTCTGATAGACTGTTTAATATACAACACAACCAATTTGTAACCAAAGATTAGTCTATGTAAAATGTGAATTTACCTTTATTAGTAACTTTAGTAAGTTTCAGATTTAAATTCATTAATAACATCGATGGTGAGGGGGGGCAAAAAATGCAGCCTGCCTAGTGTAGTCCATTTATTTAATCCGGCTCTGCTTGGACGTGGTTGTGTGCAAGAGGTAAAAACGATATAAATACTGTTTGTTTTCTCAAGCAAACCGCTTGTTTCGTGTCTTAGGTCATCAATGTGTACTTACAATGGGGAATTGTTTAATTTGGACTTCTCTGTGCATGCTCTTTGAGGTGGTGACGATAAACCTCCATTATATGAGTCACAGATAAGAACGGTTTGACCTAAAAATATCAAAATGGAAACTTGCAGAAACAAAGACACCAACATCTTGGATGCCCTTGAGGCAAGCTAAAATATACAAAAATTTAATTTCAAAGTAAACTATCCCTTTAAGTACCTATCCGTGTCATTAATGTTAACAAACAAAATATGTTTTAAATAAATGTACACATGTTAAGTAAACCTACTGTATAAAAAAAAGAATGAAAAAATAAGTTTAATTTGCATCTTTTTCATTTTTTTCTTATTGTGCTTCTTTTTAAAAAAATATATAAATTACATATATTATTTATATTATATATGAACAACTATGATTTTTATATCTTGCTCCCTTTTCACTACTCTTTAAAGAGATAGTTCACAAAATTTTTTTTTTCAATTGTCATCATTTATTAAAGTTTTTCCAAATTCAGTTAATTCAAATTTCTCATAAGCTTAATTGATTTGGTCTAAAGAGAAAATAATTAATGATTATTTTAGTTTGAACACTACATATAAAATAGCTACCAAAATAAATGTTGGTAACTGCAGTTTGACTAAAATTATGACTGAAAGTAATGACTAAAAGTTTACAAAAATGCAATGACTTTTCATCGACTAATACTACACTAAAATGACTTAAATGACTTAAATATGACTAAAACTATTAACCATTTTCATATCAAGATAAAGACTAAGACTAAGTCAAAAATGCCTGTCAGAATTACCACTGTTCCATTTACATTTACATTTTATCATTTAGCAAACGCTTTTATCCAAAGCAACTTACAAATGAGAACAATAGAAGCAGGTCAGGTCAACGAGAGAACAACAACAGTATACAAGTACCATGACAAGTGTCAGTTAGTCTAAGTACAGAACACATAGACAGGTTTTTTTTTTTTTTTTTTATTATTATTATTATTATATTTTTTTTTTATGAAAAGACAAGAAAAGAAGGAAAAGTGCTATTATTAGTTGGTTAAGTGCTGGCGAAAAAGACTCAGCTGTTCCAGTTTCCCTTACTGTAAATACCCAGACCAAAACAGGGGGGATTGTTGCTGTATTCGATGAATCAAGGGGTCACATTTCACATGTGTAAAGTACAGGAAGGTGCCAAGTGCCAAGAAAAGCTAACAGCCAAAATTTCCCTAATCACTCACATCCTTGTTATGATCTTTTCTGTTGCTGTAGGAATTAGCACACGTCACAATCTGACATTTAACATGAACATAATATAAATTAAAAATTAAAATAAATGTATGCATTTAGCAGACGCTTTTATCCAAAGCCACTTACATTGCATTACATTACATTCAGGCTAACAATTTTGTTCCACCGGGATTCGAACCCCCAACCTTGCACTTGCTAACGCAATGCTCTACAACTAAATATGATAATATAATTAATATAATAAATAATATAAATTAATAAATAAAAGAGTTCATAATGTATGGGTAATAAACATTCAAGGTGAACTTTCACTGACCTGAGTATGGTGCTAATAAAGAGATAAAAGGAATTGGAGGTGAAGGGACATGTACAAAACCTGATAAATCTCCTATGATCTTGGCCTTGAGGAATGTAAATCCAAAGTTTATTTTTGTTTTTATTACTTTACATTCTTAGTTGCCTGTTAAAATTCTTGAGTGGGAGATTATAGCACCAGACCTACATGATCCTCTTCTATATGCTTTCTTGTCTTGGCACCTAAGGCAATATATAACAAGACTTATTTGTTTTCAAAGAAATATTCATTATCCTCTTTCCAGAGGAGATACAGATAACAAAAATATTTTCTTACAGCTTCTGTTGATGTACAGTGTCAGTCCAGGGTGCAGGAGTGTTTTGAAAGTCACCCAAATCCCACTATTAATCTTCAATTTGGAATCCAGTTGACGTGTTCTTTTCCGCCTGTCGATGCGAAGAATTGACTGCAACAGAGAACAGACAGAAATGATAAGCCTGATTAATATAGTGGGTGTGAACCCCTCGACTGAATCTGGTTTCTTCCCTTTTCCCCTCCATTTTCTTGAATTGATTATTGCCTTTTGTACAACTACTTTATAGCTGAATCAAATTTGTTCATAAATGAACTAAACTGAATTAACATTGAACTGACTCAAGCTGACCAACAACACTACTGTCTTCCGTTGAACTGCTTATTCCTGAATTGAACTGGTTTTATAACTTATTACATTTACACAGTTATTGAACGGAACACTGAACTGACTGATGGTGAATAATGACACAAATGTTGTGTAAGAGCTGCTTTAAAGCAAAATTTCATATTTCAATCTGTTGTATAAAGCACTGTTAAAAAGCTGGCTTTATTGGATAAATGTAATCAGTCTGTTGGCATAAAATATGGGGGATTAGACAGCATTCACACACAGACTGATTCATATATGTATTAACCATGGATGGAGGAAGATTCACTTCAATAAAATGAGCAGCACTTTTAAAATAAAAGGAAGGGTAGGGCCCAAAGTTTTACAGTAGCAGAGGAAAATAATTTTGAAGTCATGATAATTTTCAATATAGTTGTTGCTTTAATAAAGTCACTTCTTGTCATCCTTGGCACAGCAGAACTTAAACTGAACCGAATACCTTTTGTAATTGGTTACATGTGTCCTTTGACTTCATTTATTTTTATGAGTGCAAACTGTAATCAAATCTGCTCCCATGCACATATGATATGCCAAAGAAAGACATTTTTTACATTGTGTCCCCAGCTTCATAAATATAAATAAAGAGTTGATTAATTTTGAAATCACAACATGAAAACACCCAGATGGTTCCTGTTTGTGTACTTGAATACCCACAAACTTCCTGCCCCTTTAAAGAGCAGCACAAGGGTGTGGCCCCAAACCACCATTTCCCCACCAACTCATTTCCAAATAAAGTGGGTGAGTATATGAGAAAGTCAACGGTTGACCGTAAAGAGGATAACCAGAAAGACATGAGGAGGCAGAAAGGAATCTGACAAAGAAAACATTACAGCTGTTTAAAAGAGAACGGGAAAAGCTCTTTTGTGACAGGGAGAGCAAAGCACCGATATCTCTGACAAGTCGTCTTCTAGTTCAAGGGTAAGATACTTTGTACTAAGTCCTTTAATCTGGCTGTTAGTTTAAACTGATGTTAAAAAGAAAAAAAAAGAAGAAGAAAAACAGTATAGTGAACTAAACTAGATAGTAATAATAATGAATGTACTTAATTTAAAATAGCTGACAGCCATGCAACATATTTGGCTGAAACATACGTATTTAGTAAATGTCTAATTGTAAAATCAAATGTGTTTTTTAATACATTCGATAACAAATTCACTAATCTACAGTATAAGACAATAAAGAAACAAAAATGTATTTGACAAACTATTGGATGAAACGAGAAATTACAGCAAATAATAGGTGGATTTATTTGAGAGGCTACACAGTTAAATGTCCCAGCTCTCGCAGACTGTGGTTTGGTTTTTCTGGAAGAGATTATGAAGGCACAAAACATTTTCCATGTGCTCTTCAATTTTGTCCTGACTGAAAGTTGCGTGTATACTTGTTTCCATTAAATGTCTGTGCAACGAGACATTTCTTTAAAACGTATTTTCTTTAAAAAGGAGTGTTTATTATTGTTGTTGTTATTGTTATTTCTGTTCTTAATACATTTTGAAGCCCAATGCTGCGAATACTGCAAATATTAGCGAATACTGTGGTTATCTGTTTTTAAGACAAAGAAGATAAATATATTTGTTTGTGTGTGTGTGTGTGGGGGGGGGGGGGGGGGTGTAGATACAGAGATAAAAGAAAACAACCATGTTTGTTGGGGGTCAGGTCTGAGTAAACAGTAGGTGTAGTTATTTACAGCTCTGTGTCATATGGGTTGAGTAATGATTTATGTCACAACAGGAAGGTTTCCCAAGAGGCTTTCTCACAAATAGCGACCATCCACTTTTCTCTCTCTCTCTCTCTCTCTCTCTCTCCCTTGCTTCTATATGACATATTTACGCTTTTTATGTGGCTTTGAGCTTTCATGGGTCCAATTTATTTATTTTTTTGTTGAAAATGAGGTAACCAAGGCAAAAAAAAATAGTAACAATAAAAAGACCAGAATTTGATAAGGCACTATTTTAGTTGACATTGTTTGTGCTTTCTTTGTAGGAGTCAATGGATCTGGTGTGGTTCATAATTATTGGCATGTGTGCCATGAACGGCATTGTCTCTGCGTGTCCAGAGAACTGCCAGTGTAAGCCAAACAAAAGCATTTGCCAAGGCTTTATAATAAAAGAATTTCCATCCTCCATCCCACCAACCACCCAAACCCTCTATATCTCCAACACCGGCATAGAATCATTAAAACCAGCTGATTTTGAGAGTTTTGCAGAGACCCTCGCTGTGTTTGTAGTCAAGGATTCGAGAATAGCTGTGGTGGAACCTCATACATTTGACCAAACCAGAAATCTCACTGCCTTAGGTTTCAGTGGGACACTGCTAACCTCTCTGCCACAGGATCTGTTTCAAAATCTCAAAGCATTATCAATTCTAACGCTGAATAACAACAAATTAAAAGTTATCCAACCATCTCTTCTAACCCCTCTTGTAGAATTGACAAATTTAGACCTAAGCAGAAACCTTCTAACTTCTCTGCCAGAAGTTGCTTTTCAGGGTTTAAAAAAGCTGGAACAGCTCATGTTGCAGAGAAACACAATCAGTAAGCTTTACAGCAATACTTTTCAAGGACTCAGTCATCTCAAATCCCTGTTTCTGCAGCAAAATAATTTAACAGATTTACCAGCAGGCATCTTTGATGACCTGGTAAACCTTGAGATATTGCATCTTCAAGACAACAAACTCACACAGCTACCAGCAAATCTCTTCTCAAACTTGCCAAAGCTGAAGAAACTCTACCTCTCCAATAACAGGTTATCATTGCTTCCCAGTGCAATCTTTCTGAATCTTCCAAACCTTACTCATATTTCACTGTATGAGAACCAACTCAGTAGGTTAATGCCTGGAACTTTTGGCCCAATGGCCGTCCGGGAGCTCTGGCTATACGACAACATGTTAACCCTCCTCGAGGAGAATGTGTTTAACAACTTAACTGAGATTCGCCTTTTGGTGCTGAGTAGGAACCGGATTCAGCACATTTCTCCAGGTGCTTTCAATGGCTTGATGGAACTAGAGGAGATCTCTCTTCACACTAATCGACTCACCAGTATTGAGGCGGGGATATTCAAAGGTCTTCCCAAGTTAACGAACATATCTATAGAGAACAATCAAATACAGCACATACCCATAAAACTCTTGGATGGCGTTTCCCATTTACATCTCCTGGAGCTTCAAAACAATTCCCTCCCAAACTTGTCGAAACAATTTCTGGACTCTTTGTCCATAGTCGATAATATTATGGTTCATCAAAACCCCTGGATGTGTGACCATAACATTATACCTTTTCGGGATTGGCTTGAAAATAATCTAGAGAAAGTGAAGAACCTTTCTTCTCTGATGTGCTATGCTCCTCCAGCCCTGAATGGTAGAAATATAAGAGAGCTGAAGGAGGAGGATGTCACGGTAGAGGACACGAGTGGAGGTAATGCTGTTGGTCAAGGTCTGTCCAAAGACAAACTCTTTATCATTCTAGCCGTTGTGTGTACTGCTGTCATTGTCGGTATCATTACCTGTGTGTTATGGAGAAGGAATAAGCGAGGAAGCCAAGACTTGGACCGTCAAAGAAATAGAAAAACAAACTCAGTTATCTAAAATGTCTGTTAATCCCTCATTCAACAGTCTTCAATAGATTTATGAAGAACATTCTTTTTTTTTGCTAATTAATTTTAACAAAGTTTGTTATGGATACTTTGTTTCTTTCTTTCTTAGTTGTTGATGTATAATTTAATTGAAAAAAAAGGAAAATCATTGCTAATTAGATATGATTTAAATGTTGTCACTAATGAAGAAATGTACTGTATTTTTCTTTCTTGCCACTGTCAAAGGTTATACACTTCCTGCAGTTCTGTGTTAAACACGTTTTCCTCATAGCAAAACCACTTTTATGTATAAAGTTTCTATATTCAAAATAAACTATGAACCATCAGGGTGTTACAACTTGGGTTATACTGTATATTTTGGCACCTTGGTTTCATTTCAAAGTATTTTCAGTGCTTCTGTTTCTATATCTACTACACAACTACATCCTCTTTGCCTATATTCCATTCAATTTATCGAATTCATGCATTAACAACATGACATTATGAGGCTGCCTATTAATTTAGTTCTTTAAAATGTTTTTGTTTGTAAAATACTAATAGGAGACCTTTAGCTGTATTTCAACTTTTAAAACACTCTTCACACCCTTTACAGAGACGTAAACAAGAAAACTTGAACAGTCTAACTGCTGACTAAATTTATTTGTAATTAAGACAAAAAGAGAAGACTAGAAGAGAATGAATAGAACTGAGAAGACTCAGAAATATGTGTACTATGTAAAAAAAATTTTGCAAGTGAGTCTGCAATTTTTTATCTCTTCAAACAGAAAACAAACTGTCCACACCCTTTCTATTGCCTTACGTATGCGCAGTAAACACTTGGGATATGTAGATAAGAGTAGTGCACTACGTATGTTCCTCCACATTTGCACTACGTGCATCCTTACATTTGCTTTTAGGAACATCATTCTAAATGGTCATTCAGCTGCGACTGAGATGAGCAGGTAAGAGTAATTATTGACATTTAATGAAAAAAAAAATGCAGGTCAGGAACATAAAAGGAAAACAATTGTTTGCTTGTTTTCAGTATTGTGGAGGAGATATCACAAATGCAAAAGCCGCCAAGTGCCAAACAAATAACTGATTTTGTGTAAATACAATTACTTGCATAATGCAGTATGCACAATATATAAAGACATTTATTTATTTATGCTTTTAGTATTATTTATTAAACTCTTTTAATATGAGAAAGTCATGGGAACTCAATTTGCTTTTAATGTTTCATTCTTCAACAGGCATATGCATTTAAAAATTACACTTGTGTACATTTTCATACTCGTGCACTTGCACTGGAGCTGCACTGAAGATATATGTCAGCCAGGTGAAGACTGCAAAAATCAAGACGTGTATGTCAAGAGTCAAACAGCAATTCCTGAAAAATTCAAAGATGGAGCCAATGAAATATTCTTTGTAAACAGTCAGATTCCTGTGATACCAAAAGGAGTGTTTTCTAAAAGCCCTCAGTTAAAGAAAATTGAATTTCTCAGCACTTCAACTCACTCTGTAGAGGTTGGAGCCTTTGAGGGTTTGCCTGATATCACGATCATTGAGATATCTGGCACAAACGTGACGTCATTGCCTGTGGGGGTTTTTAAGGATCTCAACAACCTTCAAAAACTTGTTCTAAAAAGCAACAAAATCCATGGCCTTGAAAACGGGTTATTTGATGATTTAAAAAAACTTCGAGAACTATATCTGCATATGAATGAGATCAGCTTTATTGAGGAGGGGACGTTTGACAGTTTAGATAAACTCTCACTTCTCCATCTTGGAAAAAACAATCTTAGTTCTGTATCCACATCTCTTTTTTCCAAACTTAAGGGCTTGACCATTTTCAGGCTTTATGGGAACCAGCTGACTGCTCTACCCGATGGGATTTTTGATCATTTTCCAGATTTAGCAGAGATAGCCTTGAACGACAACCAAATCTCCCTTATACAACCAAATTTATTTCCACACAAAAGTAAATTAACAAAACTCTCTTTGGACCATAATCTTTTAACAGAACTGCAGCAAGATCTATTTGTTGGTTTCTCGTCATTAAAGACTCTAACTCTGCACAACAATCAACTCATCAGTCTTCCTGAAATCCTTTTTGGAGAAATGCCTAAAATAACTGAACTAAGTCTAAGCCATAACAATCTCACTCACTTACCAACTGGAGTTTTCGGGCCACTTAAGAAGCTCAAGAAGTTAGACCTTTCCTCAAACCAGTTTTCAACGATATCTGCAGACTTTTTTGAAGGTCTTGAGAAACTGACCAACCTGAATCTTCAAAATAACAATATCGAGTCATTAAAACAAGAGGACTTTGAAAAACTGGAGTCTCTTTCATCCCTCAAACTGGGAAATAATAAACTACAAAGCCTTCCTGGCGATGTTTTTGATTCTCTTCCGAAACTCAGTAAACTGTACCTGAACAAGAACCCATGGCAGTGTGATTGTAACCTGTTGCCATTCTTTGAATGGATGAAGATCAATGAGGACAAGATTAAATCAAAATCTCCAGATGTTTGTGAGTCTCCGAAAAATCTGCAAAATCAATCAATCACCTCTTTAACAGAACAACTAATATGCCCCACGACTTCACCAACTACCACCCCTCTCCTTACAAGTACCATTCCCATGACCACACTGCGCACCACAACTGTCTCAACAATGACTCCAACAACAACAACTCAAGCAAGTACAACACAGACAACCACACAAGTCATCACGACAGCACCAACTACTCATCTCACAACTTTGATATTAACCACAACCGGACTACCTACCTCCACTGCTACAACTACAACTCCGACAACCACAACAGTCCCAACCACATTATCAACAACTACACTACAACCAACAACTGCCCTCCTGACAACTACAGGGATCCCCACCACACCAACAACGACACTACAAACAACAACTACAACTACTTTAACACCCAGCATGACTACAACAACACCTTTTCTCACCACACATAGTAGTTTCTTCTGTACCGGCTCTCCTCAGCCAACTTTCTCAACACCCACTACCACTTACAAGTACTCATCATGCAAGGAACTGATGATATATTACACTACAATGCTACTGGTGGAAATCTGTTGTACTCTGGTGCTGGCCAGATTCTCTTATACATTATACTGCTCAAACGAGCAAATGGAGAGACTGCACATCCAGGTCAACTTGACCCACTTCTCCTATACTAAGTACATTGATGAGACAGAGTCTGTAGCTCTTTGATGTTGTTCTTTTTGTTTTGCTTTGTTTTTCTCTTTGAACTTTGAGTAGCACCTGGTGGTGGTCAGTTATAAGATTTGACTGTTCCTTAAAGGAATGATTTTCCAAACTGCATATATAATTGATGCTTAATGGCGCTTTATGCTTTCATTTCATGACCATGTAAAGTAGGGTCCACAAGTCTGAATCCATTGTTTGTGTTTTTCTAATAAAATACTTTTATGCTATATAATTTATATAAAAATGTATTATCTGCATAACAACTTAAGTGAAGAGTTGAACTGAAAAAAAATAATAAATATAAGTATGAGATAATTCTTAAATTAAATCTTATAAAGTGATCATATGCACAAGACTTGGATTAAACCTTTTTGCATTTTCTATGTTTTGGCTCCCTGGAATAAATGGAGGAACAGAAACCTCTCAAATTCCATTAAATAGATGTTAATGTCCATTTTGAAGATTACCCAAAGTCTTAGGAGGGTCCGTAAATAATAGATTTTTTTTTTTTTTTTTTTGATGAACTATCCCTTTACGTGTGTCGCAGTGTATATATTTAAAAATGGAGCACAAACATACATTTCAAGTTGTATCATGTTTGTATTTTTTTTACCCAAAAACTCTAAATTATTGGAAATTCATCTAGCAATAATTATGTGATGGAAGGGTTTTTTGTTTGTGTTTTATTTTTTTTATTTTTTTATTTATTTTTTTGCAACGGGTCATTTGAAAATGGTTTTGGTGTGGGTGATAAAAACAAGAGGCTAATTTACACAGAATTAAAATATTCATCTAGCTTTATATTTGTTTATTGCATACTAACAATTTTTTTTTTTTTTGAATTTAGTATCTAATATGCTGTAATTACACAGGTTTTTATTAAAACAATTTTTTAGCATGGAAATATTTTCTGGGGCTAATTTATTTGTCAGGCAGCAAAATGTAATGCTTCAAAGCTGATATGAATGCATGTCTTTCCAAATGTCAAGCACTAGGTGTCAGTGTAGCTGCATTTATTTAGTTTTGTCCAACAATACCTCTCGCCCAAACTTAACAACCTGCACACATTGTCCTTAAAATGACCTATTGACCTAAGAACTGTTAACCTAAGTGTTGTGTACATATTTTACAGTGGACAACAAATAGAAAACACACAAACATGTTCAAAACTACAAACTGCACACTAAGAAAGAAAATGTTTATTACTGTGTAAGACGTTTTCGATATTAGCCTACATTGTAGCCTATGTCGTCGTCATCGTCGCTGCCATAATTGTGTAACCAAAGAAGACTTAATGGTCCTAAATATACTTCTGTTGTCAAAGTAATTCCCATAATGTTTTAATCAAACGCACCACTAGATGGCGATCTGACCTAATGTCCATTCATGTATGGTGGCCTGTAAACATTGGCTTGTAAATGCTCAGCCATTTACCAAAGCTTCGACACCACAACCCTTCTCAAATTATAGGGGGAAAAAAGGTAAAGAAACTAAGAGAGAAAAGGCCATGGCATCATTGTTTACAAAGCAAACTAAACCCCTGCATGATTGATCTTCTGAAATAGGCTATATTAAAAATTGCTTCTCTGGATGTGAGACTGGTGAGTACTCGTACTCTTACAAGAAAACTTGCTTGCAAATGCACTATTTATCATGACTGAATATTTCATAGCCTATTTTGAGCCAGTGATTTTCTCCCTGGTGTCAGAAATGCTAGGAACATTAATTTCATAATAACTATATTAATAAAAGTGTTTAAAAAATAAAAAGCTGAAGATATATAAAAAGGTATATATAATGAAATGTTATTTATATATATATATATATATATATATATATATATATATATATATATATATATATATATATATATATATATATATAAACATAGCTCGGAACCCCAAAATATATATCCTTATTAATGAAAAGTGTTTTACCAATATGGGGTTTTCAGTGATTCATGTTTATTATTATTATTATTATTTTTGTGGCTTGCCTATGATGGACAAAACCAAAATATTTTTAATATAGATCTGTGCTGTGCTAAAGGCAGTTGTCATTCTTCTGGGATGGTACTAAAATGAAAAGTGAGAGTGTAATCACAGCCATGAGTTCTCATAGACCAAGAGGGACAACGTTACATTCAGTGACGCTGTTTCAGTTCCAGAGAGACCACATAGAATTTCCATGGTGATGTATGGTGGTATTTTGCAGCCATGGTGATGGCTATATAATGCATATATTTTATCTAGCCATGGTGAAATGAAATGAAATGAAAAGAAAACAAGCTTTAAAGTCTCAGCAGCACCAAAGTTTAGTTTTTTTATGATGCAAATCACATTGACAAAGAAGCATTTCAGATGCAAAACATAAATTGATTAATTGAATTATTTCTGAGGTTTAGATTTAAAGCAAAGGAATGTAGCCCTCAGAATCTCTCAGGAGGACTTCTAAATAGTCCGAGAAAAACTTTGTGATAACTAGGATTTTAAAGACGATTTTCGTCTTCTCCTTTTTTATTTAGTAAAATTAAGAATTTATTTACAACAATCTCTTGATCATTTAGTCCATTCACATCAAGAACAATAACTACTATGATGATTAGCACACCGACGCACAATAATGTTCAGTTGATTTATCGAATCTTCCACTGTAAATGCTCAGTCTCTTTAAAGTAGGATAGATTCTGATTGGCTATCAGAGCTTTTACACTTTTTTAGCTGAACAAAAAAGTTTTGACAGTGATTCCAACAACATTGTTCGTCTGTGTCATTGAAGGTATAGTTGTGGCATGGCCTTCTTTATTCCGATAGAATTAGAATGATTATTACAATTTTGTAGGTACCATGCTTGGTGTGAACGGGCCTTAAAAAGAATTATGAACATCTTAAGAAAAAGAAAACATTATTCATATGATAACACAAGCATGTAAAATTAATAAAATACATAATTGAACAGCAAAAAAAATCAGGACATTTAGATTTGGCATTTGTTTCCCAAGGCCAAAAGAAGAAGGAAACAACAAAAAAAAAGAAGTGTATTTGAAACAGTCTACCCAATTAACCAATTACCAGGCCTAATTGCAGTCTCCTGAGGAGAGGTTGAGTAAGAGCAGTGTCTCTCTCATTCTCTGCCACCAAACCCAAGGCCTAATCAAGTTATCATATCAACAAATCTCTCATCAGGGGCCCGTGTCTGACACCAGCAGAAAGAGAGGCCATTCGACGACTAATTTCCAGCAGCAGGGCGCTGGGACTCGCCTGCCAGGCGGGATGAAAAGTACCTGCAGACCCCAGTCGAGCTGCCCTCACCATCCCGCTGGGAGAGCACTCATGCTTGGCACAACAGAGTGTTCTCTCCCTGTGTCCTGACTGGAAGGGGGTAGTAGCATCATAGAGAGCTAAAGGAACGTTATTTGGCAACGTACACAAAGAACAGGGGCAGACAATGCAGTGATCATGCGGAGTGTGGAGGGGAACCGAGGGGCTCTAGGGTCAGAGGTTCTAGGGCTGGAGTGGTGCATCTCTGAAGAGGTTAATGTACTTGTTATGTGGGGTCAGGGTGCAGGCTTCACGGCAGTACATCACCAGTGACAGCCCCTCAGAGCCATGACTGAAGCAGAAGGCTCTGATCTGGGGTAAGAAGGCTCGTTTTGAAGTCTATTGTATTGTAACTCTGGGGTCAGATCATAAAGTGTGTGGTCAGAATGATTTCATGGGGTAGAATAAGATGAAGAAGATGGAAATGGCAGTAGCAGACTTGTAATCAGGGTTTCTGTGGGCCAGGTCTTAAAAAGTCTTAATTCACCCTTCCGGAATTTAGCCCTTAAAAGGGGTAAAATCAGAGCGGAAGTCTTAAATTCATGAAGTCATGGCTTTAAATGTTGCATATATAGAAATGTCTCAGTATTTTCGTTTTCCAAAACACATATCGAAGCATCTTAAAATTAAAAATAGATTTACTTGAGATACAAATTAATGTCCTGAAA
This sequence comes from Carassius auratus, assembly GCF_003368295.1. Lineage (NCBI taxonomy): Eukaryota > Metazoa > Chordata > Actinopteri > Cypriniformes > Cyprinidae > Carassius > Carassius auratus. The sequence continues at coordinate 22,022,355 of NC_039248.1, forward strand.
AAACTGAATGTACTGTATAGTTAAGAAAAAGTCAGATATTCTGAACTTAATAGCAAATACTTGCTCTAGATTTATTCATAAGCCCACTTCATTTTGATCAGCTTCACATTAAACAAGACTTCTTCTATCACTTTGCTTTGCAGTTAAATGTATTTGATTAACGTTATTATAAGGTTATCTTGTTTTTTTCCCACCAAAAATGAATTAAAAAGTAAGCTGGAAGTTATATTTTCAAACTTTTAAGTGCGTTGTGTGCTGCTTAGACATTTAGAGAACATATTGACATATTGTATACACTTCAATTTATCTATTAGATTGTATTTGCTAAAGTTATTTACCTTCATAAAAGCTACAGAAACGCAGTTACATGTCTCCTTTTTATTATAGGGAATATAAAAATATTGGTTAAGCATTATTCAAAATATGTGGCTTCATGACTACTTTGCAGAAATTTGCTGGTAATTTATACTCTCTTATAGACGTGCAGTGATGATTATTCAGCCAAAGTAAAGCTGTGTGGTTCATTCCCTGGCTTTCACTGAGATGTTTATGTTCTGCTGGCTGATGAGCCATGTGGGCATGAGGTTTGGAACTCCCCGGTGCTAAAACGTGATGTCAAGATAAGAAGGTGAAGGAGAGATCTGGCTTAAAGCATGACTGAATGTTTGACATATTCTGTCTTCACGCATCCGCTGTCCCGTGATGAAACGGCTTACATGTGCAGTGCACGCACAAAACGCCATTTCACACTTTATAAAAAACTGCTGGAGCAAAAAGATTGCTGTAATGTCACAGTGGATTGTTCTGTTCATTGTCAGCTGTGTTGAGGAAGGTGCTTGTAGCTTGTCAAGCCATAAGCAATTCATAATGTAAAGTAGGTAATAAAAGTAGTTGCACTGCATACTACCAAGGTACTATAATTAGCTAACTACTTTAAATGATATGGGTGAACTGATTAATTTATGAAGCTAGAAAACAATATATATATATATATATATATATATATATATATATATATATATATATATATATATATATATATATATATATATATATATATATATAGAGGAGATTTCAAACTAAGACCAGTTTTTGTGTGTGTGTTATTTTGAAAGTGTATTAATTTGATGTTACTCTACTCTTGGTATGGGGAAAAAACACTTTCAGCTTAATATTTTTTTTTTTAACAGCTAATTATAATATTATAACAATTTGCTTTTGTCTAATGCCTACACAAATAGTGCTACATTCTATATTGCATTGTGTATGTGTGTGTGTGTGTGTGTGTGTGTGTATAGCTGTTATATTAAACAATTAAATATAAATATGTGAAGATGCTATAAATTATTATTTTTTATATATATAGTAATATGGAATTTGTACTTTTTAATTTATTTAGCATTTGTATATAATAGGTTTTATTTATATTTTGCATTACTACAAACAGAAAATGTAAAAATGCCACACATTGTGTGTGTTGAGACTGAAATTAATAGGTAATAAAAACTTTTAGCACGTGCAAGACATGACTGGAGGCTGTTCATGTGATCTCAACATGGTGACCCCCATTTGAGGGGACTCACTCCATGTTAAGCAGCTTTTTGTGTCACACTCAATTGCATGGGGTCTCATGTGAGTGTACACCATTTTTAACATTTGTGCTATTCGGGTTTTCTTTTTTTTCTAATGTTTAAAACGTTTTAATGAGTAAATTACTGAGTGTGCTTTCAAGTACCCAATGGCTAATGAAAAACTGGCAAATGTTTTGGCAACTTTAAATCCAGTTTTTGTGTGTTCTTTAGACTCCATCATGAGGCTCTGCAGTTGCTCTCTGAGCTGTTTTGGAGATGTTGAAAAGGCCAAATTGAAAAACTGAATGGTATTAGCCTTCCTGGACAAATTCCACTTAGTGTTAGAAGTCTTTTTTTCTTGATGATGTTTTTTCTAGTTCTCGTCTCCTCTTGACCAGATGCTCTGAATGGGATAGGGCAGGTATGGTGAATGCCCAGTGGGGGACTGCAGAAGTGGGGTGACCCTTAACCCTGGCACTCACATTATTCTTGCTGGACGGAGGCCACTGAGGCAGCCGGGGCTGCCTGCTGATCCCCACAATGCAGCCTTTTCCCCAGGCCACGGTTGGCAGAAAGACCCCCTGGAGCTTTCGTCACCATCTAAAGGCCTTTCAGCCTAGCCGGGCTGGCCAGGGCCAAGTACCAGAGCGGAGGGGCCAAGGCAAAGAAAGCAGAAGAGGGGGGAAAACTGTGGAAAAAATACAATAACGAAAGAAAGTGAAGGGAAACAATAGGCTTTAGAGTCCATCTTAACCTACCACAACAGTGTCAACATCTGTGGTTTCTTCAGTGCTCTGCTTTAAAGGATATAATCTATGGCGAGGAAAGCCTGTTCCTATGGCTTCCCTTAGTGAAAAAGGATACAGGTTTTTTTTTTTTATCTTATTTTTGTCATTCAGAAAAAAAAAAGAAAAGAAAAAAAGGGTTCAAAGCCTCTCCAGCGCGGTCCTTCAAGAGCAGTTAAACCACACTGTGATGTACGCCACAGATTGTAGTGTTAAAGCAGAACAGAATGGCAAAAGTTCACAAGCTGGTTGGGGGAGATTTATGTCCACATTTATCAAGCAAGGTGATTTGAAATCTTTCAAGACGCTCTAGATGCTTTCGAGTCTTCTGTGGCCTTGGAAGAGCACCACATGGTTTGTGTGATTGTAAACAGGGAACATGCAAAGCCCAGACATGTAGGAGTCAATTCTCACGGGGTGTTTGAGAGGGAGGCTGTCACTGCTTCTTTCTTTCTCTTTCAATCAGACACTTCTCTGCCTCTTTAATGCGGTACATTCCAGCCACAGGACGTGCTGCACATAAAGAGTCACTTCATGTCGCTGACGTCAACGTGAAAGGAATCATTGAGTGTCATGACCAGTTTGGATCCCACCCTAATTTATCAGTTACCACCAATTGGTTCTAACAGGGAGCCTGTGGAGATCATTTCAGCTTTGTTGTGCTTGAAAGAAACCGGCAGGATATGGAATGATGTGGGATGATATGTGTTGAGAAAGACACTTGTGTTGATCCGAAGGCATACGCAGTGTATGACTGGATTTAATTTGCTTTAAAATGCAAATGAAAGCCTTTTAAATAGATTCATAGACACAGTTTAGAGGGAAGCATACAGTACTATGTATTCTGGAACACATTTCATACTAACACAGAGGGCTTTTCCATGTGCATTGTCTTTTATTGTTTTACAGTGCGCTACATCTGGAGTGCATCTTAGAGACTGGGAAAGCAGGGATGGGTGTAACACGTTTGTGCTCATTTATTTAGAAAACATTTAGCCTAGAGCTTTGAAAATATGCCTTAAGCATCACTGACATGCCTGCAGTCATTACTCTTGTAACATATCTGTGTCACTTAAGTCAGAAATAGTTAGATCTAGAACTTCTACTAGTGTTGCATTCATATCCACTGAATTGCATTCAGTGTGCATTGATAAAAAATAAAAACCTAAAATCTAAATTATTTCCTTCAGAAGTTTGATTTATTTTTGGAACATCCCTGCATGTGCATTGTTTGTGAATTAGTTTTTTTTATATATAGTATCATGGTTTCCAGAAGAAAAAAAAATAAGCAACTGTTTTCAACATTTATAATAAAATATGTTTCTTTGTCAGCAAAGCAGCATATTAGAAGGAATTCTCAGGGATCTTGTGACACTGAATACTGGTGCAATTGCTGTTTAAAATTCAGATTTGCATCACAGGAATAAATTCCATTTTAAAATGTATAAATATTGAAAATAGTTATTTAAATTATTAATTTCACATTACTGTTTCAATTTATATATATATATATATATATATATATATATATATATATATATATATATATATATATATTTGCTGAAATAAATTCAAAAACTTTTATAACTATATATATATATATATATATATATATATATATATATATATATATATATATATATATATATATATATATATATATATATATATATATATCCCTATATACCAAACTTTTCTTTTGTGTGCTGTTGCAGTCTAATTGCAGTGTGTTACTTAAACAAGTGAGAACATTTGGCAGGCAGGTGTTAATTTCCTACGAGACACATTTTTATGAACACCTGATTAATCACATCCTGAGACGGGTTTCCAGAAATTGAAAGGTAGAGCAAAAACACAAAACACTAGCCACTCTACAATCTCCTCATATTATAAGAGCAGACCTCTCCAAAAGTGAATGCTTGTAAAATCCTGCTCAATCAAGCATGAGCCTTCAAGCCCTTTTGGTAGTCACTGCTGTGGCGTCCTTTAGCATGTTAGTGAACCAGGCCATAATGTCCATTACTCTTTCCCCACGAGGGTGAACCAGCTTACCTTTGTCCATTCCAAAAACCGAAACTACAATTAGAGATGGCTGACCTGAAGCCAATGTTAGGTTAGGTGAGAGGGGTGAAGGAAACCCTCTCAAACGATAATCTCTTGTATTACTCTCCCCATGGTGCTCTTCATGTTCACTTCTCTATCAGGCGGATAACAAGAGCTGTAAGCTCCTTATTGCTGAATTACAATTATTGAAGGAGAATCACATCCCTTCTGACAAGGGGAGGCTCTCTGTGGTAGTGACCCCCTCTTCAGTCACAGCCACTCCTGATGAAGTGCCTTTAATGCATATATAATGAATGTTTCATTGAGTCTCAATAGCTTTTCATCAAGGAGTTACTAAAGACTGTGTTGTTTAATGCATTTCTGCTCAGAGGGTTAAAAAATTACTAATCCTTTTTTTCACGCAGTAGTGCTAAAATCTATTGTGGATAACAAAGAATTCTGGGTAGTGGCAAGCAGAAACAAATTGCAGAGCATTTTGAACATGAGGACCGTGTGGGGTTTGATAAGAAAGTGTGTGAATTGTCAGAGGCAAACCAACAAACAAATGCTGTGGTTTTGTTAATTCTCTCTTGCCTTAAGACTCACATAAATTCTCACTATTTCCTGTCTGTACCATCATTTTCGCACCCGCTTGCTCATAAATCTAAGTCTGGGACCACAAACAGTCTCTTTACATGCATTTAAACCTGAGGGTTTAGAGGCATGGAAAAACTTCTAGGTCGTATGTGAACTCAGACATTCTTTTTAGAACAAATTGTACTGTATATATAATATTTCCTCTCAAAAAAATAAAATAAAATAAGCGTAATTATGTTAATTTCTCTCTTACTTTGATGGGCTGAAATGAATGAATAGGGTGAGCTACTTTTACCAACACTTCAACATATCAAAGTTAAATTGTACGGCTAGTGTTGTTAGTAGAGCAATTAGCAATTTTGGTACAATTAGTCAAAACAGTCATTACATCTGGTAAAGATTTAAATGAAAGGACAAGAGTTGATGTATGTGGTTCTCTCAAATACAAATCTAAGACTAACTCTAACAGTTTATGATGCAAGGAAGTTCTCTTTTTTTAAACTGGAGAAAGTACAAAGTACAGAGGAGAAACAATACTGATTGAGTTGGTGAGATAAATAAATGGCAAAGTTTGCTTTAGTTTAGCTTATTTATTATAGCATCTAAATAATGACTAAATTGGCACTTAAGTAACATTGATTCATTAAAGGATTAGTTCACTTTCAGAATAAAACTTTCCTGATCATTTATTCACACCCATGTCATCCAAGATGTTCATGTCTTTCTTTCTTCAGTCGAAAGGAAATGGTTTTTGAGGAAAACATGGAGGATTTTTCTCCATAGACTGGGCTTCAACAGGGACAATGCAGCTTCAAAGGGCTCTACATGATCCTAGCCAATTAATAAGGGTCTGAAAAAAACAAAAAACATTTAACTGCAAATGCTTGTCTTGCATGAGCTCTTGTCTTGCATGATTCACGTTGGAAAGGTCTCGCATGTTGTAGGCAGAAGTACCGACCCAGTATTTATAAAGCGAACATATATATACATATATATATATATATATTTGACTGATCGTTTTGCTACCCTTATTCCTTGGGTGGGATCATGTACAGCCCTTTGAAGCTGCACTGAAACTGCAATTTGGACCTTCAACCCATTGGTCCCCTTTGAAGTCCACTATATGAAGAAAAATCAGGAATGTTTTCTTCAAAAACATTAATTTCTCTTCAACTTAAGAAAGAATTACATGAACATCTTGGATGGCATGGCGGTGAATGTCTTGATGACATTTTTATTCTAGAAGTAAAATCATTCTGTAAGTGACCTTTTTCTTTCTTTTTTTTACTTCAGATGACTGCAGTGGGTGAATGTTGCTGATGACAGAGTCTGGCTGTAAGTGTCTGTTGACTGACCAGCTACCTTGTAAGGTATAAGTAGTGATCAAAACATCAGTCTAAGGAAATTATATAAAATTTAAATTAGTAATAAAATTTGGCATTTAAAGGATCAACGATCCGTCTATCAGATAAAACAGGAGGCAAAGGCACTATACTATGTCACATAAAGACAGGAAAACTAATTAATTGAAGTGTTTTGCTTTGTATGTCCAAAAACCAAGCGCTTTTATTTCATTAAAAAAGCGAAAGACGGCAAGTGAATGGCTTGTTTTTATACATTGAGAGGCTTCTGTCTTTGGCGTCATTGGGTCTGTTGATATGGTGAATCATTAGGCCTGGTGCCTTTCCTTTGATGGTCTGTTTTCCTTTTTTTCCATCTGATCCAAAATCTCCAAGAAAAGAGAAAAACCCATTTTCTGTTGCAACCCTTTATGCTGTCAGTGAAGTGAAGAGTGGCGACAATAGGAAATTGGCAGATGCTGGTCATGCCACTCAGACATCAATGCAAAAAAGATGATTCATGTCTGTGGTATCTTAATATCAGAAAGGACCATTGCATGGTTAGTCCCACTAAGATGCCCCTAAGTTGAATGCGTGTGTTTTCCCCTCTCTAATTTATTTTTATATCTCCTTTCTCTGTTAATTGCAAGGCGTTGATTCTTTAATAGGATTGTCAACCACCAAGGAGTACAGGCTTTAAAGAAATGCTTTCCAGTTGAAATGTGCCTTTGAGCGCTGATTTTCCAGGGCTTTCTTGCTTCACTTTTAAGCTCGATCCAATTCGCAAGCTCTTTCAGTGTAACTGGGATACAAATCCATGCCATTGCAGCTATCAGAGGCCCGCAATGAGCATGAAAAAGTGGCATTACATCTTGCTCTTTTCGTAGGGGCCTTTTTGGCTTATGGAGTGGAGGGCCCTTCTATTGCAATGCAGCCCACATCAGTCTGCCAAGAGTCTCCGTTACTGGGATTCGTCATAGAGGAGTCACAAAATCTCAGGCGAGACAATGCTAGCGGCCATCATTTTCATACCGCCCAGGCTCTCTCTATCTTATCACTGAAACGCCATTGTCATGCTAGCATCTGCCATAGAGCTCGCTCCAGGCCAGCCCTTAAAAACAGGGGAAAAAACTCTTAGCGAGTATCCACCAGGGTGATTTTCTAGTTAGCCGGCATGTCTTCTTTAATTTTTAGCAGTCCAATTCTTCTAGCGGAAGGTTCCAGCATTCTGGTGATAGTTTTGTTTCTACCGAGTGTGGTAATATATGTGTGCGATAATCGTCCCAGCCAAAATCCGCCGCTGTGCCTTGGCTCTCATCTAAAGCTATGCTTACTCTATACTCCTGTAGGTTACCACAAAGGAAGCACATTTGCAAACTTCCCCTGCAATTTGCCTCTCTCTTTGTTCCAGGAGGGAAAATCACATTCTCTTGCTTCGTAGCAGAACCTGGAGGTTCTTTAGTGATGGTTCAGAAATAGACGGGGCATAAATAGACACAGATGTGGAGGGAAAGAGACCTGCTAGTGGGGAAAGATACCCCATGGCTTCCACTTAAGCTTGTTAGAAGACCATATTATTAACATTACTGTATGCGTGTAGTGCCTCTTAAACTAAATGAGGACACTTGACTGACCAAAACAAATTCTCTCTAAAAAAAAAAAAAAACTATTAAATTAAATTGAGGTAGCAAAGAGGATGCAAAATTTCAGTTTAAAAGAAAGAGAATTAATACAATTAAAGCAATTGAGAAAAAAAAAAAGGCTGAAGGAATGACAGCAAATTCGATATCGGAAGTGTGATGACTTCCACTTCGGATAACCCTGTTATCGCACTTTCCTCATCCTGTCATTCCAATTTGACTTCCTTTGGGCCTGGCCATTTCGAATTTCAATAATATGTGCCAGATCTACAGTTCTAAATTTTGCATTACCCTGGTAGTAGCCTGTTTCCCATTATTTGGACCAGAGCAGCGCACTTAGGGATGCACGTACAGTATGTGATGGGGAGCAGCCATACACTGTAAGTCATGTCATTTATCCCGGGGCTCTGAGGAAGACGGCAGATCCTGAGATAAGCCAATCCAGTGAGCTACTGCTTGTGCCAGACAATGTGCAACTGAAAAGGGGAAGCCCATAAAAAATAATGACAATTTACGAGCATATTTTCAAGGGTCTGCAGAGAGGGGAAACTATGTTTGAGATTTTAATTGTAAGCAGAAGACCCCCAGGCTTCTTTTTAGACCTCTAAAAGATATAGAGGATTCTATCTACATCGAAGACCACTGCTTGTGAAGAACAATGAATGAAAAACATTTAAGATCAATATGATTTCCATTCAAATATTTAAAACCAATAAAGCAATTTTTAATAAATCTGAACTTTTCTTCATCAAAGAATCCTGGGGGCAAAAAAAATTTCATAATTTCCAGAAAAATAAATAGACAAATAAAATTTAAGCTGCACAAATTTTCAACATTGTTTGTAATAAATGTTTCCTGAGCACAATTCATCATATATACATACATATAGATAGACAGATATAGAAATAGATATACATATATAAACACTTGTTTTAAATGGCTAGTAGATCAGCCTCGATGTACTGTAGAAGAGAATCCTTTCCAAAAAAAACAAAAGGTAGTGTGCAAGTTCAGTACAGTTTCACATGGGGAATATAGTGTGACATATAGATGATATTTCGAGTAGTTGTGCACTAAATTCATTATTTCATAGGACAAAGAGTATAAAAATGGTATGCAGAGGTATACAGATGAGGATGTAACAGTTTTTATCAAACCAAAATGATGAAACTCACTATAGACAGCCTACATATGGGCTTTTCATCAAGTCAAAATGGTGCACCCGGTAAATGGACCTGCAGTCCGGCAAATTTATGAGTTTTGCTGGCCAGTGTGTGCTGCAGCCTTTGATGGGACACCTGCAGTGAAACAGTATCTTTACTGCTGTATGCAGAAACTCGAGTCAGCCTGAAGGCTAGTTCCATGTTCGTGCAAGAAGATAGCTTAGAGTGTGTGTGAAACTTTCATTAATACGTGTGTGTGGGCTGACAGCCAGACATGCCACCTCATGTCTTTGAAGATTATTATAGGTGCTGGTGTAGTCAGCAGAGCACGAGGCACTGGTTAACATTTACGTCATGCTTGTCTGTGGTGGTAACCGTGATATAGAGTCACATTCTGAAGGGTAGTGATTACACTTCCCCTTCCTCTCATGCAAGTTTTGGCAACCAAAAAAAATATATATATTTTATTTTTACTGAAGCAAATCAGTAACAAACATAATAAATAATTCAGTTAATGAATAAACAGACAAATAAAAAATAATGATGATTTATTGGTCAAGGACAATGAACATACTAATGAATGAGCATATTAACTAAAATGAATGATTGAGCAAGTAAACAAACAAATTAATGACAAAACCAGTGAATTATTGCGCACATGAATGAAACTGAAATAAAACAAATAAAAATAATGAATGAATGAGCATTTGAACAAAAGAAAAGAATATTCATTTTAAGCTTGGTAAAAAAAAAAAGTAAAAAAAAAAAAAAAAACTTTTTTATTTATTTCTTAGTAATTTTGTATTTGTCTTTTTTTATATTATTTTATTATATTTAATTATATATATTTTTATATTTCTATAATAACTTTTAGCTTCAGTTATTTTATTTCTGTTTTTGTTATTTTAATATCTCAACTTTTAGAGATGTTACCTTAGCAATGAACTGATTTCTTTTTTTTCTTTTTTTTTTTTTAATCACACAAACACAAACACACACACCCATACAAAAAAAAAAAGAAAGAAATAGAAAAAGGTAAATATTATTTATATTTTTTTTCACAGTAACAATTAAGCAATATCACTTAAAAAAATTAAACATTAAACATCTGATTACTGAATCCAAAAAAATACATATATAAAAAAATCTGTTAATGTGACTTTTATGCTTTCAGTGCCTGAGGTTAGAGTCTCTGTGATAAACACAGGGACCTGCTCTATAATTGGCTACATTGATGGGAAAAGTTCCAAATTCCTGAGAGGGCAGAGGCCCTGGTTAGGGCATGCAGCATGTGCAGATGGCTGCTCTGATCTGGAAGTGAATCTAAAGAGATTTTCCTGCACAGGAATGCACCCTGTTAATCTGTAGCCCCTCTTAGAAAAGGACCATTGGACTGAGGAAAGCATTTTGAGATCATAGCAGAGGACATGCAAACGTTTTGATTATTCCTGCAGTATCATAGTATGACTTATTAATATGACTTGTCTTAATAAGTCAGCAGTTTTACACCCCTTAATAGGTCATTTCTGCGTTTAATACAATTACCAGTCTTTGAAATTTGTTTTTATAACACCCTAGTCTGAATGGAATCTACATTTAAACAAAGCAGCAATTGTATGAATCTCCTCTGGTTTCACATACCAGGATTTATTGATAATGCTGAAACATCTTAAAAACATCACAAGCGTTAACATGACTCAGAAGTATTTCTCATTTTCTATTGGCTTACGAAGAGGTCACTCCATTGCAAATGGCTTAATTAACATACGGAAATAATCTTATTAAAATTTGAAAATATAAAAAAAAGGGTTATATAGGTTAATCCTAAAGTTAGCAGCTAGAAAATATCATTAGTTATGTGTAAAACTACCATAGACGTTAATGGAAGTCCCTGTCATGATAGCATAGTATTTGTTGGATTTTTTTACGGCTGTGGTCTCCTTCTAGAAGGCCTTCAGAGCTAATGAGATTTAAAATATGCACTATGATTTGTCTGGAAAAGTTTAAAGCCTACAATTACTCAGGATATAATCACCGGCCTGGAGAAGGAGGGCTAAGTAAAGGGCCTTGTGTTAAGCGACTGTGGGAACAGATCAACCCTGGACGACTACAATCCGGACATTAGAGAGCATTACCTCAGCTTCTCATGTTCGCTGTGTGACACAAGGTCGAAGATGGGCTTAACAGCTGTCAGAGCAAAAGCCTAAACTGAGGGGATGTGTGCTGCGCGCTTGTATTTATTTGCAGTTAGTTATTTCAGTAGTTCGGCCATCCACATAAACTGGTGTGATTAATGTAAGCATACTGTAATTAATACAGATGTCAAGACGGTAAATCAAAAAGGGCTTCCCCATAACTCTGCTTATCTGTGTTGCTCTTGAACTCATTAGAGCTTAATACCCCTCACAGCTGCTAGCAGGACTGGATCTCCTGTCTCGCCAGTCAGACCCTCCCTGGGGCGCGTTCCTAAATTCCCACTGCCCGTGTTCGGTTTCCTGCCCCTGAATGGGACTAAAAGAGCCACCACTAGGTTTAAAACAATTACCAGTTTTAGAGCTCCAAATAAGCTGCTTCATGGAAAACAATATAATGACAGCAACTGTTATTTACTGTAATGAATTGGCCCCTATTATGAGCATAGGGTCCTGTGGGGACTGCTTATTGAGGTCTTTCAATGCTCTCCCACTGAATACATGTCAGGAGACATAAAGGCCTCTCAAAGCAACACTAAGACTGTAGCCTTGATGATAAAAGAGTTGCGGTAAGATCATATTTACAAACCATTCACTAACATTTTAAAGCCTGTTGAGCCACATCCTATTTGGGTAAATAAAGGGAGTCTGTGTGGAGGGAAGTGTGGATGTATAGTGTATTCTCGAGAGCTGGTTCAGAGGAGGACTTGACGCAGGCATGGGAAAGCAAATAAGTGGGATTATCTGCCTTCAAAGGTGCAGCTGAATGAATGGTAGGGTGCAGAACGCGCACAAAGGTGGGTTAGAGAGAAGTGCCCTAACATAGTGCCGATACGCACACACACCTGTTACTCATCTATTATTTGTGTGTGTATTAAAGTGCAAAATGCATGTTCAGGCGGTTCTTTGTTATCAGATACACCTGCCTAAGTCTTAGTTCTGATAGGGCTTAGATCATTAGGTGAGAATTTTGCCAAGAAGAATTATCATTCCTGCACTCTCAGAAAACTGTACAAAAGCAGTATACATTTTCAAAAGGTCCATCTTTGTACCTAAAGGCTCCATATTGGTACCTTTTGAAAAGGTATGACCTCAGTGACAACTTTTGTACCTTTTTCAGAGCATAATGTTGAATATCTATGTACAAAACTGTTATGAAGACAAACTGAGATGTCTTTGGATTCTTGAAAACAAAAATAGTAATTTTACAAAGCATTAGAAAAAGAAATGCTTTTCTTTTGAAATTTTATTCTCAAATTTGTAACATTGATAATAATTGGAAATGTTTCTTAAGCACCAAATCAACATACTGGAACAATCAGGTGACACAGATGTAGTAACTGCTGTTCAAGAATTCAGCTTTGCCATCACATGAATATTTATTATTATTATTATTATTATTATTATTATTATTATTATTATTATTATTATTATTATTATTATTATTATTATTATTATTTTAAAACATTAAAAAGTCATATTTAACTGATATTATATAATTTAATGTATATATGTTTTGATTACATAAGTGTTAATTGTGATTAAATATCAATGTATATTTTAACAAGTAAATATTGACATGACTTAAAAGAGACTTAAATCTGTGAATTAATCTTGTTTTAAACCAATTAATGTACAATTAATGTAATTTCTCAAATAAACCAATTCAAATAAATAAAAATAAAAAACAGCAACAATAATAAAAATACAATTGCCCGAAGCTATTTTATAAGAGAGCATGTTTGATTTAAAAAAAAAAAAGTGAAGTCGTGGCCTAATGGTTAGAGAGTTGGAATCCCAATCGAAAGGTTGTGAGTTCGAGTCCCGGGCCGGCAGGAATTGTGGGTGGGGGGAGTGCATGTACAGCTCTCTCTCCACCTTCAATACCATATGACTTAGGTGCCCTTGAGCAAGGCATCGAACCCCCAACTGCTCCCCGGGCGCCGCAGCATAAATGGCTGCCCACTGCTCCGGGTGTGTGTTCACAGTGTGTGTGTGTGTGTGTTCACTGCTCTGTGTGTGTGCACTTCGGATGGGTTAAATGCAGAGCACAAATTCTGAGTATGGGTCATCATACTTGGCTGAATGTCACGTCACGCCACTTTTTTTTTTTTTTTTAATTGTGATTAAATGTCAATGTATATTTTAACAAGTAAATATTGACATGACTTAAAAGAGACTTAAATCTGTGAATTATTCTTGTTTTAAACCAATTAATGTACAATTAATGTAATTTCTCAAATAAACCAATTCAAATAAATAAAAATTCAAAACAGCAACAATAAAAATACAATTGCCCGAAGCTATTTTATAAGAGAGCATGTTTGATTATTGCATTACATAGCAAAAATAACATCAGTATAGCATATGTTTTATGTAGGTTGACAGGTTTTTTTTTTTTTTTTCACTGCTTTTGTTTTGTTGTTTGTTGATGGAAAAGCTATTATGAGACCATTTGAAATACTGTCTCGCTACAGAAAAGTGTGGTGAAGTAAGTAGTGTTGCTAGTTTCAGTCTAACAACATGTATACAGTATTTCTCAACAAATATATGCCGATGCCGCTGGACATGTCTTGAGTCAGTGCAGCTGTGTTTGAGTTTAACCATGCATACTGTTACTTCTTCTCTCAGTAGTGTTCTGCATCTCAACAGCAGCCCACCATCTGCATTCTCACACATACAAGCAAGCAGACGTACATATATTACCGAGCTTCTCCCTTCAGGCAGCCTTGAAGAAAAATGATACCATAGCGCACAGCATTTCGCACATGACTTCTCGGACAGTTCCCACACTCAAAGCTGTCTTGGGGTGTCTGACCTTTGCCAAGTGCACCGTCCCCCGCCCCCTTCAATCTCTGCTCCTCTCCTCCCCTTCCCAAGGCCCTCCGGTTTGGACAGCTGCAGCCAAGCTGGCCGCCTTACTCGTGGAAAACATCCGCCACACATGGAGGGCTTTGGTTTCGGCCTCTCTGCAAGAGAGAGAGAGAGAGAGAGAAAACGAGAGAAGGGTGGAAAGATACCGTGAGTGTGTGTGCGTGGGTAGCACTTTTCCCAGCCCTGTCACCCTCTCCCTGCGCACACATCCCAGGGTTCATAGGCCTAATCCCCTGCAGCATGGCTCCAATTTAAGGCCTCCCCACTGTCAGAATGTGGAACATAAACAGGACTGAGGTTACATGCTGCAGCCCTGCCTCTCCTTGCGCCCGTGCCTTGGCCCGGGCCCTCAGCCAGCACTCACCATCTGACATTCATTCACTTTTGAAGCTGGCTGCACTCCACTTTGTTTTGGTTTTGTTTTTTTCCTTCCTAACCATTAGGTAGAGCAGTGTGAATATTTTTTTTTATTCTGCCCTTCACCTTCCTTGGCTTCTTTATAAGGTTTTTTTTTTTTTTTTTTTTTTTTTTTTTTTAATCTTCTTCTTTCTCAAGGGATAGTTCACACAAAAATCTAAATTCTGTCATAAATTACTCATCCTCATATTGTTCCAAACCTATTTATGTATTTATTTATATACTAACTTATTAATAAATTTTTATTATTATTATAATTTGTTTACTTTTTTGTAATTAATGTGTTTTTTATTTTGCATTTAGCTTTTATTTACTTTTTTTATTTAATATATTTTTGGACCCCATTGACTTTGTGTTGACAAAAATATAGACTGAATTGTTACTCAAAATAAATTATTTTCTGTTCCACAGGGGAAAAAAATAATAATTCAATTAATTAATTTGGATTTGGAAATGATATAAGGGTGAGTAATTTAATACAGAATTTATTATTATTGTTGTTATTTAATATCCTTTTTAACTCTTCCCAGAAACCCTCAAATTCATCGTTTGGTTCAGTTTCTTTACCCTCTCTTGTTTGTGCTAATAAAACTGGTGTGAATACAAAAGAGGATTACTTTGAGATCGAGGCTTAAAGCAGTACTTTATGATAGGAACCTTTTTGATGTTGCTATGACATTGCATCATATTTCTGTTTTGGCATTCATAACCTTGCAACAGTAGAATATGACAGTTAATGGGAGTTACATTTTATCCTACGCAGTTCTATTGAGCTAACACAAATCTTGCAATGATTCCAACTCAAACATTTGTAAAGAAAACATTTGGTGATGATTGTTATGGTAAACTGTAGTATTCCTCACTTCATTTTACTTGGGAAGCAGTTTGTAAAATGATTCTTAAAGGGATAGTTCACCCAAAACTTAAAGTTCTTTCATTAATCTAGCCACCGTCAGGCCTTTTTGTCCATCCAATGAAAAGTATTGTTATTTTGGACCACACTGACTTTCATTGCATGCACAAAAAAACAAAATATCTTAATTTATGTTCCACAGAAAAAATAATTTGGAATGACATGAGGGTGATTAATGTATTAAATGATTATATCCCTTTACTTACTGAGAAGAATAAATTTAGCTCATGCTTTTGGATTTTGTCTGAGATATTATCATTACAGATAACATGAAAATAAAGATAAAATTGAAAGATGAATTTTATTTTGTATAAAAAAAAAATGTTGAATTGATTAAGGTTATTGCAGAGAACATGATCTACTGATCTTTTTTTTCCAGTACGCATATCTTCTTTACTCATGAGACCCTCTGAACATGAATCTCAAGCAAACCCTATAAAAGATGTGCAGAGATAACACAGAGCTGCAAGTTGTCGATATAAAAAGATCAAAACAACGACTTGTGAGTGTTTTCTCCCCCGCGTGGCCCTTTCTGAAGCGTGGGTCACACCGCGTCGAGGTTGCGGCAGAACCCAGTGGAACCTCAGTCTTACTTCAGATCACATACAAGCTGCTCCAGCCCAGGCACATCAAAACCAAACTCATCCTGATGCAGATTTCCTACACAGGCCCACGGGGAACCACCACTACGAGGTACTGCACCCCTAAACTCACCCCGCTCTGAGAAAAGGCCTAGAAAAAAAAGTGGGCAGCTTTTTGCTCAGAGCTCTCAGCTTAAGCCTCCCCAGTGCCAAGAGCTTTCATGATTTAGAAGTCTGGCACTTGTTTCATACCTTCTGGCTACAAGCAGTTGAAACACTGCTCCTTTTTACTTTACTGAAGGCAGAGAAAAACTCTAGAGAAATCCATGTCCAGGTTTTAAGTTGCTTTATTGGTGTTGCTGGTCTTTCACTCATGCTGCAGATTTGGAGCTTAAAAATAATATTTGTGATTATATAATCTCTAGTGATCTGGTGAAGTTTGAAATAGGGCATTATTGTGACCTTTAGTGTGTATGCCTTCTATCATTGCTGTTGCACTTTTCCCAAAACTGAATATTGTTTTTCGTGCATGTATAAAAGCAGAATTGCCATGGTTAAGTGTTGTTACATTTTATAGGGTCACTAGGGTAAGATGCATTTTACCACTAAATTTTGTCTCCACACATTTGTTGAATAGTTATGCTCGTATTGATGTTGACTTTTCATTTGCATATCAGCGTTTGAGAGACTTCCTTCTGAACAGTTTTGAGGTTAAAGGTCAAATTTAGGTCAAATTTTTAAAACAATACATTTGATTAGGTTTTGTTATAAAAAAAAAAAATCTGGCAATAACGATCTATGATGTTTTATTAAGCCGCGTTTCCACCTAAATTACCCAGAACAATTGTACCAGGAAGTTTTTCCCAATGCTTTCTGCATTTCCAACGCGGTCAAAAGTACCGTGAAGATTAGGCAAATAGTCTGGTGACATAAGTCTGCCCGCGTTTCTCAATACAAAGTATGCAAATTTCTGACTTGCATCCTCAGTAGTTCGGACTTTGCGAGTTCGACTCGGGAGTGTGATCTTCCGCTGATGGGATGACGCAAGTCCGGTATTTCTGCAAACAGCAAGCGTACATGATAACATCAGTCAGCACACCTTGGCTACTGAAATTTTCCTCACTGTATATTAACAATAAGACAAATCATGATATCAAACACCACTGCCTCCTTTCGTTTTCATTTAAACATTTTAATAGCCATAGAAATGTAGTTCAGGGAAATGTGTAGGCCTATATACCAATCAGCATGTTAAGTCCCACCCACGAAAGATACAAACCTTTGAAAAAGTACTACCTCGACAGCAGGGACTTTCTGATTTTTTACCCCGAACTTTATTTAGATCCCGGTTTCTGCTGTGGAAACACAGAGTACCACCCCAAAGTCCCTAGTTCCTGGGTAAAGTTCCAGCAGTCGAAGCATGGCTTTAGATATCAAAGGGTTAGTTCACACAAAAATGAAAATATACAAAAACAAAAATATTACTGTTATTGTGTCATGAAATGTTATTTTAAAAGTATTTCAGGTGATCATGTAGTTGTTTATAACTCAAATCTGTGATTTATTTATAAACACAGCGCCTATTTAAAAATGTGTTTCGCCGAGTTCGGAGACGTGAGCTCCACGCGATCAGCGGGAGCTCAGTGATCATGTATCCACCGAGAGCAGCCTCACCTCGGCTCGACCTTGACTTGCCTTGCCTTGCCTTATCTATATGTTAAAATAAAAATAAAGGCAAATTGATATAACATTTTTTTTTCATTGTAATTGGTGTATATATACACATATCCCTGAAGTACATTTCTGCAGCTGTTATTATATTTAAATGAAAACGAAAGGAGGCAGTGGTATTTGATATCATAATTTGTTTTATTGTAAATATGCAGTGAGGAAAATTGCAGTAGTCAAGGCAAGCTGACTGATGTTATCGAGTACGCTGCTGTTTGCAGAGTTACTGGATTTGCGCCGTCGCGGACATCACACTCCTGAGTCGAATACACAAAGTCTGAACTACAGAGGGAGCATGTGCAAAATTAGCGCAGTTTGTATTGAGAAACACGCGCAGACCTACGTCCCCAGTCTATTTGCCTAATCTCCCCGGTACTTTAGACCACGTTGGAAACACAGCAAGCAACAGGTCTGGGGGGAAGAAAGTTCCTGGTACAAATGTTCCGGGTAATTTCGGTGGAACGTGGCATAAGTGTAAAACTAAGTGTCTGTATTTACAACTTCACATCTCATCTTTGATAAATGCTACCTCGTTTCTGCACAGCAGGGACTCGATGGAACCCCATTAGGGCTGTCAACGAATATTCGAATTCGAATATGTATTCGAATAGTTTGAAAAAAACGAATTTCGATGTGGAAATGTGGAAAAAAAGGCCCGCGGTAGTAGAGGCGTGGTTGTCAGCTTTGCGAGTGGGCACGCTAGCGCGACTTAGGGTTCAGGGACAGGTCTCAGCCTCACAGGAGTCGCACTGTCTGACACAGCATCACTGCTGAAAGTTGACGCGTCTTCATGGAAGATGTCAGCAAGTGCAGAGCCCAACTCGACCGCAGCAGAGAAAATGAGGTCAAATTGTTGACCCGCGAGATAAAGTTGTATGCAAGCTATTTAAGATACAGTTAGCATACCATTCGACCACTAGCAACATGAGGTCACATCTCAAAAATATGCACCCAAATGAGCATGGCATAATGTGTGGAACTACAGCTAAACAGTCACGTCTTGACACTTAACATTACTTTGCATCGCCCGCCGCAAGCTCTTTGTCTGCAACACGACAAGAGGCCATAACGGATAAAATAATTTTGTTCATTTGTAAGGACATGAGACCGATCAGTATCGCGGATGGGGCACGCTTCGGGGAGTTCTGTCAAGCAATGGATCTGAGGTTTGATTATTTATCGTTTCATGTCAAGGAAAAGTTCCATGTTTACCACAGCACAGCTCGCTCGGAGCATTCAATGTCAGTTCTATATGCTGTAAAACTTCAATTAATATTAATAATATTTGTTTCAATCACTGAATGAAGCCTGCTATATTTGGGACAACAGTCGCGACCTTAAATTGCTTGAACAAAAATTAGTTTGTTCATTTAAACCATTATGCGCAGAGAACGTGAGGGTGAGAGAGCGTGAGGTCTGCAGTCTTGGCCATTAGTTGATTTCCTTGTTTTGTGTAGGTAATACGTTGTCATATATGTTTAAACTTAAATAGACTATCTATACATGTAGTTATGTCTCTTTGTATTATTTTGGCTTGTTATTGACGTAATGCGCATCATTGACAACATGCGCAACCAGATGTTCGAATAGTTCGAATATTCATGTATTTTTTAGAGGGAATATTCGAACGTCATTGTTGAGCAATTTTGACAGCCCTACACCCCACTAGGGATTCTGAGAGCTGACCATCTGCTGTAAAGTAATGTCCAAAACGGCATTTGTCCAGCTTGTGTTTTTATGATTACAATATACTGTAGGTAATATTTGAGAGTTTTATTTGTCAATCCAAGGTTGGCTTCATCTGGAGTCTTAGCAAGTTTTGTCATCGTCTGAAATCTTTGCAAAAGCTAAATCCAAACTGGTTCATAAATGCTGTTTTTATAGAAGAGGGTTTAGAAATATTTTCCAGGACTCTTGATATGGCTAGGGTGGCTACATTATTACACTCTCACCTGCATAAAGAGCCTTTCTATATTGAAGAATATATTTAAGAATATTTCAACTTTTTGTACGTAGACTAACTGAAAGTAAAAAAAAAAAAAACATGTTTTACCCTATAGTCTGTACTTTGTGCCCTCTTGATTTTTGTTTTGATTAATAGTCCATTTGGTCTCTGATACCTGCCACAACCAATAAGGCACAAAAACGATGGGCTGTGGCAGAACTAACTTAATTCTTGTCATCCGCCCCTTTGCAAGGTATGGGAAAAATAGCGTGGTCTGAAGTTTTTGGGATGAGAGAAGCTCTCTGAATGGGGAAAAGAGAAAGGAGCTGAAAGGGAAAGGAACTCAGTCAATGGAAAGGGGCTGAAATGGATGAATAAACCAATACCCCCGTCCAGAGTGTTGATATTTCCCTCAATGGCTTCTTCTAAAGTGAGCATTTTAAGCCAGCCCGACACACTAAATTTGCCCATTGTGGCAGGAGAGGCCCCTGCCTCTCGAAAGACTAGGTAAGGAGGCATTGGGGGCAGATGGAACCTGCCTATCACCTCAATGGCGCCTTTCTACCCCTGAGCCTATTCCTCCCTGCTATTCACTAGGCCCAGTGGGAATGTCCCTGGACCTTGCTCTTTGGTAGCATCCCCACACAATGAGTCTCTCTAGCGAGGTTGAATGTGGCCCCATTGTTGCACCCAGGGCCATTAAACCACCTCCTGGGCAAACAAGAGCGTCCCTCTTCCTTTATGAAGGCCGAAGAAGCAACAAAGAGAAGAGTCATCGAGACAGAAAGGGGCTGGCCTTTGTTTGGTGTCTTTTCTGAAGGTCTTCAATAGCTGAACCGGGAAGGGGAGGCTTCTGTTTGGTCTTTAGCCTGCCCATATTGCTGGACACTGTTGTTTGGTAAAGCGGAGATGTGAAGTTAATTGACTGAATGGCCCCTAAACGCCATGCCACAAATAATTCGAGAGGGCAGAAAAAAATGTATTGTGTACCAATAAGTTCCCACTTCTCTCACATGGGAGAAATTCTAGCTGGACTCCCTAAGGGTCAAGAAACATTAATGGCTGTTGAGAGTGTTGAATAAGTACAGTCCAGGGGAAAATAATACCACGGTGGCTATGAAAAAGGACAATATTGACTCTCTTTGTATGCCAGATGTACTTTATTGGATACAAAGACGTACTAATTCAATGTAAAGGAATGTTCCATCTACAATAAGATAAACTCATTTGACCCCAAATTTGTAGAAGTATGTACAGAATAATCTTGCTTCATTTCGTGTTTTGAGATTACATTGAGGCACCTACAATAGTAGGGAATTTTTGGAAGATTTAAAAGCATAAATGTGGAAGTTATATCTTTTTACAGCCATTTTAATGCTTATGGTGTTGCATTGTCAAGGCAACAAAGTTGTAAAATTAGATTTACTTTCACAGAGAAAACTTTTTCACATTAAAAACATGCTAATACGTATAGTTTACATTTTGTGGTTGTACTATTGCAATAGTGAGCAAACATTTTTCATTTTAGCATTGCTAATGTAGTATGACCCCTCTATTACCTCTGTTATCCAAGGATTACCTGCCTGAGACTGATGCTGTCATCCAGGCGGCACTAGATCTGAGGTTGCTATTGCTAAGTAGAGTACTGGCTCTCTGCCACCTTGCCCTCAAGCCCAAGGCCTAATCAAGTTATCATATCAACAAATCTCTCATCAGGGGCCCACGTCTGACACCACCAGAAAGAGAGGCCAGTCGACTACTAATTTCCAGCAGCAGGATGCTAGAGCTCGCCTGCCAGGCAGGATAAAAAGTACCTGCAGACCCCAGTCGAGCTGCCCTCACCATCCCGCTGGGAGAGCACTCATGCTGGGCACCATGCTGGGGCTGTTATTCGATTAGCTGCAGCGCTAAGTGGGGAGCTCCATTCTACATTCTTAGAGAGCAGCTAGCCTCCCACAGGGCTGACGCTCTTCTCAACTATGAAGAGGCGAATGCGGATACAAGGCGAATCAAAGGGAGTATGCAACTATAATCTGAATAAAAAGGCTGTCTGTGATTCTGTAATGAGCGGGTTCTTGACGCCAAAGACAGCTATGGTGCGGCTTTTATCAATGACTGCAAAACCGTAACATCAAGATCAAGCCTGCCATTTGAGATTTTAGGACTGGACCCTCAGTGCTGCATCACAAATGTTACAATTTTATCTTGGAAGCAAAAGTGCACAAATAAATTATTGAACTTAAATGTAAAAAAATTAAAACATAAACGTAATATTTATTATGACATGTAATAATCAAGCTACAGTACTAATAAGCAAAATGCTTGATTCTGAATGACCTCTCATCGTTTGCTCTCTTACAACAGTGGTGTACAGGTTGGTTTCTCTAAGTATGAGTGCATGAAGAGAGGTGGCAAGTGGGGGCCCTCAAGTTGACCTGACACTCTTCTGCTACCTGCTGTTTCACACAAAGGGAGCCAATCCCAGAACTCTTCAGAAGAAAGCCAAGCAGATAATGAGAGCACTACGGCTTTCGCCTTTATTCGCCCAATGGCCACTTTGTGTGCCATGAATAAGATTTATACTCCAGGAGTCATTATTCGCCAGACTATTTTCCTTGGGCTCATGCTTTTTTGTAAGAGTATTCCCTTTCTCTCTCTCTCTCTCTCTCTCTCTCTCTCTTAAAGTTGAATCACAGAGATGCCCATCAAGCATTGCAAATTGATTATAGTCTTAAACATTTATTAGATTACCACGGCCGGGGCAAACAATCAATAGGGTGAGAGCTGTCAAGTGGTCTGGAATTCCACTATACGCTTGTCATTGGTATGCT
Organism: Carassius auratus; assembly: GCF_003368295.1. Lineage (NCBI taxonomy): Eukaryota > Metazoa > Chordata > Actinopteri > Cypriniformes > Cyprinidae > Carassius > Carassius auratus. The sequence continues at coordinate 22,044,975 of NC_039248.1, forward strand.
TACATGTTTCAGCTCTCTTCCTGGCTATATCTTATAAGTATCTTATACTTACCAAGGCCATATTTATTTGATCAAAACACAACAAAAACAATAATATTGTGATATATTATTGTCATTTTTTCAATGTATTGTTTTCAATTTCAGTATATTTTAAATTATAATTTAATATAATATCATTTAATCTAATTTTCACCAGCAATTTCTCCAGTCACGTTCATTCAGAAAACATTCTAATATACTGATTTGGGGCTTGACGAACAATATATATATATATATTTTTTTTATCTATATATTCATGATTCTTTATCTCCCTATACCCTATAGATTATTCTTTATTCTAATCTATATATTAATGTTCTTCAAAAGAACAGCATTTTGATTTAACTCTTTTGTAACATTCTAAATTCTATAGTCTCCTTTTGTCAATGAATGCATCATTTCAGAATAAAGATATTAACTGATAAAAAAAACAGTTATACATGTATATATTTTAGATTTAATACGTTTAAATGTTTAAATATGTTTTGAGTTTATATTTATTTAATGTTATGTATATATGATTATACTGTATTATATAAGGATTTATGTTGATATTGTCTAAAATTCCATTATGCCTAAGGCATTTCCAAACTTTTTGGTTCAGATATACCGCAATAATCATTGCAAGATGCAAATGAATAAATGTTACATAAACTTGAATGCACACAATCAATTATTTAGGTTATTTTTATTTTTTATATATTTTTTTTACACTTATACCCTCACACACTTTCTGTGACACGCCAGTGCAGCCATAGCTCTCAGTGGCTTGCAGAGTGAAATAGATTTTTCTCCCTCCATTATCCACCATTTTAATCCCATTTTCATCTCTCTCCTGTCACACAAAGAGAGCTGGCATGGCAGGAGCTCATGGAGTTCTCCTCTGAGCAGACATGCCATCAGGGTTATGATTAGAATGTCAGAGCGGTTGCGAGCCGGGCTGGTGTTCAGTGGTGGACTAGCACACGCTGGATCTAAAGCCTGAATTCTCTCCAACCTGCTATAAGGTGAGTACTCTAAAAAAGTCAACCAAAAAAATATCTAAGAGCACCCCCACCTCACACATTTAGCCTGATCCTAAGAAAATGGGGGTGCTCAGATGTGCTATTCTTTTCAAATGTGATTTTCAATCCCAGTGCAGTGATGCTGAGGCCTGCAAATCTGCCACCTTGAAAAGGCCGAGGGAAATGGATGGAGGTCTGTTTGAAAGGACTGTTCACAGAGCACATGGAGAACTGCTCCATCAAAAGGTGGCACTGCCAAGACTCAGGACAAGGCTCTTGGAGTTAATCCCTAATTAGCTGAATCAGCAGCAAAACAAAAAAGAGCCAACAATTATTAGTTTAGAGAGTTTGTGGGAATGCAAAGCAAAGTCCAGAGGGAATCGTTATACATTGACTTCGGAGCCAATGAGTCACACATAGTTCAACAGTTAAGAAATGGCAAGACCAAAGATAATTAACCCAAACAAACTATTAATTTTAGAATGAGACAAGGGGGCAGGCCCGGGAATGATGAATGAATGAACCACGATCATCAAGAGTCTTGCAGCTGTCTGGCTTAAAGAGTGAGTTTCCTTTCTTGGTGGCTTTATAACCAGTTGCTTGCTAACAACAGAAATTCCATCTAGGGTGTGTATTTATTTGGCACTTCTAGCTGTGTTTTAAATCGTCAAAGATGTGGAAGATGCTTTAATGCCATTTTTAAGGTCAGAATTCTGTGTAAACAAGTCAGACTTTTGTGTCATGAAAGAAAAGACGTAGAATCAGTCTCTGACATTAGCGTATAAACTTAAGCAAGATATTTAACCACCATTTGCTGTAGCTTTTGTGTTGAAATAATGGCTAACCATGTGCTCAAATTCTTCAGGTTGGCTGTGTTTATGTTAAGAATAAATACTAATGAAATGAAGTAAAGATAACGTCTAATAGAACAATGTCAACACAAAATGACTGATTTGCTCAGCTTTCATTACATTTATATGGTCTGCAAAAACGAAAAGCAACTAATCCAAAATCTTATAGTCACATTTATCCAACACTTATAGTCATGTCAGTCACTTTTATTTTTAGAGGCATTAAAATTAGATTCACAGTGTTGAACAGGAAAGTAGCAGGACAATAAAAACGTCAAAAAACGATGCAAATCCCAAATTTTGCTCAGTACTTAATTACACATAATTACACTGTAACAGGGACACCTTAAAATTAAATGTAATCTAATTTTATATATAATTAAAATCTTTATAATATCTAATTAAAATATAAAATTTATGCAACTTATTTAAGATGTTTTATTGCATTAAAGTAATATTTAAATGGATATTTGTTTCAAGAATGTGTTAAAAATCCTGTCTTTTTTAAAACTGTTAAAAACTCGAGGGCCTTCAACTCTTATGGTTCAGGACACAAAGCTTGGAATGTGCCCTCGCCAAAGGAGCGTACATGGAAGGACTTCGCCCATATCTGTCGCATTATGGTATGGGGTGAACACATTTGTCTGCCGCTGGTGGGAAAGCTATGCCTAGCTTGGCGTGGGGCAGGAGGGGGTGCTTGGGGGATCTTTGAGTTTTTGTATGGGAATGTGTGGTTACTCTGTGAGACTGCTTTGAATGTGAAAGAGGCTCCCACCTCTGAGAGACAGCCCAGGCGGCCGGCCCATGAAAGACAAGTTGGCAGCTGCACGGCAGGAAACCAATGTGACTGTGAAGGGGCAGCACGGGGAGCATGCAGTATGTGGCAGAACCCTCCTGGCACCTCACGCCAGCTCGACTTTCCACGCCACTCACTCTCCACCCTGGGACCTCCACCAACAACCCCTCCAGACTCTGGCCCGCACCCTCAGTAATCCCACAGGAAAAAGAGGACTATGCAGGTGGTCCCCTCTGACAGCCCTGACTCTACGCGTCCTATCCTGCCGTCGCTCTATCCGTGTACAGCTGAGGCAAAGCAATGGGATGGTTAGATGACAGATAAAACACTTTTTCAGAGAAGCGGCTGGGGGAAACATGATGCTCTACACCACAGGGATTTCTTCTGCTCTTCAAGCTCACTTAGTACCTGATGCAGAGCCTTTTCTAATTGTGCTGGTTCTTTTGTCTCTTGCAAATCTTGTCTGACTGGGTGAAAGGTTTAGATGTTGAGGTTAAATAGGCATTATTCTCTTGGTGCTCTCCTAAAAGCCTAATAAGGGTTCTTCTTTTCTGTGTAGGTCCCTCTGGTAGTGGTCTTGAGAGAATTTCAGAGCCATTGAGCCATCTCAAGAGTTTACACATGACTATTTATGATCATGTGCCTCTGGAGAATTTGAAATAGACTCTTTTTGTTCTTGTTAAATGATGAGCAAGAAGAATGTTGTTCATATTAAATGGAAATCAGGAATATTGGCGCCCAATCATAACCAAACCAACTCATTTATTTATAAATGTAAAAGACATAAATACCATAAATTACTTAATATTAACAATTAAAATTTCTGTATGCCAATTTGCATAGCCAAGGTTTTAATGATGTCATAATGTAACATGGGTTGTTATTTGACTCTGTGTGCCTGTATAACTTTATTGCACAGGAGAGATTTGTGAGGGAGGGAAAAGAGACAGTAAGCCTGCATCCAATCTTTTTTTAAACTTCCTGAGGAACGGCACACTACAAGTGATGAAAGGAGCTCATTCTCCCAGTACGAGATCCACACGGATTCTTCAGGCTCACTTAAGCAGAACCATACACACATCCCGCTGTCAGTCCAACATGATCAAATTCACAAAACTTCCAGTTTATCTCACACCTAAAGCATCCGCTCCGAACATCTCGCATCTTATCCTAAGGTAGTCTGTCATTACGACTCTATGATTACACACAAATGCATTCTAGGGGGACGACACATTCATGCACACACCAAACCCACAGATGACCCACACTTTGCTTAAAAAATCCTGGTGATATATGTTTATACTAGATTTTTCATTCAGAGCTCTGTCAAAAATAGAAGAAGAAATCTCAGTTTTTAATGTAATCTAGTCTGACCTATTGTCTTAATGGAATAACTGCTTTGTACAACTATGTGCAAACAGATGCCTCAATGACTGACTGACTATCTATGTATCTTTCTAGCTAGCTAGCTAGCTGTCTGACTTTCCATCCGTCCATCCATCATAAATGTATCTCTTATGGAAATATTTGTTTTCATCTAATGATTTTTAAAATAATTTATTGCTCACTTTCTGACTTCAAAGGGGATGTAGAAGTGGTTCATACAGTTTGTACAAAATAGTTCAAGTCTTCTGAAAGCACATGATAGCTTTGTGTGGCAAATGCAGACCAAAATTAAGTTCATTATTCACTGATAATCTTCCCTTCCGGTGAGCTGATAACCATTGCAACCGGTTCATTGAGTAAGTGAACTGAGAGAGATTTTCAGGGAAAAAGTGAACACAATTTGTGTGGACCACTTTTATGTGGATTTTTTTAATTAACTTTCAGTTGAAAAGAGTACCAGATATTCTGCAAGACTTCATCTTTTGTGCTCTAAGAAAGGAACAACATGAGCGTCGTTGGAGAATAAACTATGAAAGAATTTGAATTGTGAGAATTATTCCTTTCAGTGGAGGCCTACAGTTGTAGGGATATTTCCGTCAGAGTTTCCCAGGATATAAGGACTTGAAATATTTTTGAGCTTCCTAAGTAACAAGGCAGCAAATAACCCCTTGGGCCCTATCAGTGAAATCTATACCACAGAATGATTTCACATTCTCTCTCTCTGTGTTTTCAGTGACCACCTGTTTAGCTTTCTGCTGAGGACTGATCTGTGTCCGACTCTATTGTAGAACTCCAATATTCTTTACATCTATTACTCGCCAAGAAACTAAAGCCTTTTCCAGTTTCCCCCATCATTTTATGGAGCTTTACTATCATCTCACCATGGTTACGTGTCTTTCTTCACCATTTAACCAGACAAGCGGCGCAGAGGAAAAAATCTTGTTAGATTTCTATATGTCTGCACGGCTGTCTCGTATAGCACGACATGCTGTCAAAGAGAATCCTGGGAACTACAGGAGTTTGCTGCTGCCACTACAAAAGGTTTGGATTTACAGGGTTTTTTTTTTTTTTTTTTTTTTTGGAGGTGAGACTGCAAAATGGACTGTAACACTGAAACGTTTATAGAAGGGGGCTTCAGTTTTAAAAGTTTGGTTTGAAAGAAAGTTCTTAAAAGCATGTAGATTCCACCGAATGTCTATAAATTAATGCAAGAAGGGTCTTTATTCTACAGCACATCTACATTTTTACTGCAGACTGCATTGATATGCAAGACACAGGACGTACCGTGTAGAGCCAAAAGGAATGTCCATATAGTGAATGTGGTGTGTTTATATAGGTATTTGCTTACGAAACCCCAGTAAACTGTAAAATAAAGTCTACATTAATAGTATACAGAAGACCTCTAAAAATACACAGATGTTCCATGTGCAGCACTTAACGAATGTGTAGGCACCAATTGGATATGGCCACAATGTCTAAGTGCTGAAATGTAGAAACAATTGCATCTTAATCAAATTGACCCTGCTTTCAGTGGGCATCATGCAGTCTTACACAAAGATGGTAATACAATTTGACTATTATTCTCCTAGGCCTCATACATAGAAATCTCACCTAAATTATGCTAATAAAGGCAGATTTTTGATCTAAAAGGGAATGCAAACTGAATACCTCCAATGCCTTCTTGAGACAGGCCACTGCTCAAAGGAGGATTATAAAAACATTAGTCACAGAATCCACATTTCAATGACGCCACATATTTCAAGTCACTGCTGATTACTCTGACACCATTTGTAGAGGGTTCTGGATTACAGGGGTAAAAGGAAGCTGCATTGAGAAACATGGGAACAGGGTTCTCCGTCTCCCTCCCTCCAGTGCACTTTAGTGAACTGTTTCAATAATGGATATTTTTAGTCTGATTAATGTGTTTTGCTCTATGGATGCCCCATAACAAGTTCCATTTTCACTGGTTAAAAATAAAAAAACGTATTAAATCATTTACTCACCTGAAAAAAATTATTTGACTTGTATTGGCAAAAAAAAAACACACACATTTATCAGAATATCAGACAGTCTTAAAAACTTTTGCATTGTTTTTAAGTAAATTTTAATGAATATAAGAATTTTTGTCAGTCTAGTGTGTTACATCAGCAGGTTGCTAAAAGTTAAAGTTTAAAAATAGTTAAAGAATTGTATGAACTATCAATAAAGTAATTAAAAGCTCTCAGTTGGAGTTGTCAAGGAATGTAGTTTAAAATACAGTACATCACAGCAATGCCAGTTTTCTTCGCTTGACCAAGATGAAATTCACTCCCACTCCAGGGGATGAAGGTGATCTGGAGGCCGTCAAACATCTTGAGTTTCCACCGTTGCTTGTGCACCACTGAAACAAGACCACATTTCAGTGAATGCCAGGTGAGTAAGATTGAACTGAGAATTAACATTTTGCACAAAGAATACAATGTACAATTGAACGACAAGTGTGAAAAAAAAAAAAGTCATATGTTTGAACAGGTTTGCTTCAAGTTAGTTTTCCCACTTGAACCGTGTACACTTTTAGATTTGCAGTATGACTTTGAAGCCACCAGGGGGCATTGGTAGATTCTGATACAGGACTCGATTACCTTTTGAACATGCTCAACTGTCCTACAACTATCTTTTATAAGAAAGAAAGAATACACACATAACTAACCCTCTTAAAAAATGGACATTAAAAAGATATGTCACACGTGATGCAACCTTAGTAGCCCACCCCTACCCGTCTCATTATGTCTGATGCAAAAGAGCATCGGCAGAACAGCAGCCTGTGGGTGTCAGATCAGACTACCATCCCAGAGTGATCGCTGGCAAGAATAAAAGCTCGTGGTGGATCTGAAAGACAAGAATGTAAATAAACACACAGACAGTACCGCACTTTAATGGCTTGTCACACTAGTGCACTATCGCACTGCCCAGCGATGTAGCAGTCCCGCCACTGGTTTTATACAAGAAAGGGGATTAGCCAGTGGCCCACAGAAGCATCGATGCGGCTTAAACCATTTTGCGTGGACGGTGTGAGAGGCGGTGGGATAATGCCATTTCACATCCCTCTGTTTCAGAAGCTCATGGAACCTTTAGCATGATTTGAGCCTCTCTATCTGGTACCGCAAAGTCCAGAAGAATGACAATGGGAACAAAACGTCAAAACGTGAGCGAAATTTCAGAATACAAGCACCACCTAATCTTAAGAAAAGAATGTAGACTGAAGCAGACAATAATTTCACTCTAGGATTAAAACAGTGTGTGTTCTGTAAGATTGTAGTACACAAGTTGAAAAATGGAGTAAGCTTTAAAACATTTCCTAGAGCTGATATCGGACAAGTTATTTGAAGTAGAAATACAACAACAGCCACAGAGTTGCCTTTTGTGTGTTTTGTCTCATGCATATGTCTGTATGCGTGTCTGTGTGTGTAAATATACATCCAAGATTCCCAAAGGACCTGACGGACATCACTCAAGCCTATCACAGGAAAATGTCTCTTGAAGTTCATATCCGTCTCTCGGTGACCAAAAAACCTTGCAGCTTTAGATTAAAAAGAAAAGTGCCGGTAAAGTGTCAGTATTCACACAAATACAAAACACCAGAGACATTAGTCATCCAGAAAGGAAATGTATTGATTGTATTGTAGATGATTTACAGGAATAGAACTTCGAAAGTAACCAAAAAGTGCAGGAGAGCTCCTGCAACTGTAAATTCAATTTTGTGTGATCCATTTTCAACTGGTCGATCCATTATTAATTAGAAGATTTAAAATAAAATGGTGTATACAAGAGTAACAAACTGGCTTCACAGACTGTGTTTTATACCCTTATTATATTCTATTATATTCATTTTATGTCTTTACATATTTGTCTTTGCTATGGAGAAGTTTTTAGTTGAAAGGTAGCTTAAAGATAAGCAAATACCTTAATATATATATTCACACTACCTTTTTAAAGTTTGGGGTCAGTAAGTTTGTCTGTTTATTTGTTTATTTATATTTTTTATTTTATTTTAAGGGACTTTAATACCTTTATTCATGAAGGACATAAATTAGATTTGCAATCACAGGAATAATTTTAATATAATTGTTAATTGTAAACAAGTTTCACTATATTACTGTATTTACTATAACTGCAGCATTTTTTAGACTTTTTCAAAAACTGTAAAAAATCATAGCAACCAGAAACAGCAGCGTATTTTAGATGTTATGTATTTATTATGCATAACAAGCCACATTAAGCCAAAACATTTCAATACTAAGTGGACTCTCTTAAGCGGTACATTTTAAAATTATACCTTTTTTGCCATACAGGCAAAATAAATGTATTCCTTTATTCTTTTGAAAGAATTTCCGTGCATCTATATAGTGTTTATTTATTTGTTTTCCTTCAGCGTTAAATACAGCAGAGCCTTTTCCATCTCCTTCATCTCCCGTGCCAAAAGTGTCACTTTGATTACTCATTGGTCATTCACATTAATCCTTATTTGCTCCTGTCAGAGTGAAAGCCCTTGACCATTGCTGCTCCTGTCTGAGAACTTGAAAAAGTTGTTTAGAGGCTCTCAATCTCAAACCAAGTTACGCTTTATGTTTATATAAAAGTGAAACAACCCATAATAATTAAACAGACACTTTTTTTGGCATAGCGATCATCACAAGGTAATACATTAAAGGGTATATTGAAGTGAACATTATGAATGATATAATAATGAATTTGTTGTTCTGCATTTGCAACTAGTTCTAATCGACTCTCCAGGGTTTGCTTCCCTCAGATAAAAGCACTTAGTGCATGTATAACCTCTGTAACTCTATATTTAGAGAACGTGTTCTTCTTGTCATGGCTTTCATCATTCCATCCTCTTTCCCATCCCCTGCTCTTGTCCTCATGTAGGCTATGCCTCTGCTGTCTAACTACCCACATACTGCCCCAATCATCTCCACTCTACCCCCCTCAGATGGGCCCTGTGCGTCAGCGCTTGCTGGCAGGCAGGCAGGCGGTGGGGTGTTTGGGCAAGCAGCGGGAGAGTTGATGCGTGTGTCAGAGAGACGCTCTCCCACATTCCCCCGGCGGCTGGCAGTGCGCCGGCTGTGGGAAGGGGGTTCGCCTCTTTCTCACGACCTCTCAGGTTCCTCAGCTCATCTGGGAGCTATTCATTTCCTGCCAGAAAACAGCCTTTCCCCTGCAACTGCAGGAGAGGGCGAGAGAGGGGAAAGGAGTACGAATGGGAGAAAGAGGGCTGCATAGCGAGTCCAGAGCTTGGCACAGCAATCCCTGTGCTTAAATCATAAATCCCAGGCTTGTCAGGGCTACAATCAAAGACAAGCCGGTAATGATGACGAGTTAAGAGAGAGAAAGAAGGAGAGAGAGAGAGAGAATGAGAAAAAGAACGAGAGAGGGAGAGATCTTGCCATATGGTAACACTTAAGAGCCAAGGCGGAAGCAGAGAGGGGGCTTTCGTTTAGTCCTTTTTATTTTTCTCCCTTTTTGCCCCTTCTTTCTCCTCTCGAGCGTTTAGCATTTGCACAGAGTGTGGGAAAAGTTCATTGACATGCATGCTGGCTAACCCTCTGGTCATGTTGTGACATGTGCACGGGCGCCCCGGCACAGTGGTCAGCGCACCAGTAACCTGAGCCCCTCGTAAAGCTGTCCTCCAGAGGAGGGGAAGGGGAAAGCACATCTGAAGGGGGTCGGGTGGTTTTTCTTGGGCTGTGCCGCTTGCCTCTGGATCCAGCTGTAACCTTGGTATAAACAGGAAATGAATGCGTGGCCCGCCACAACATTGTAAATCTGTCGAGGTGGTGGTGCGCTCAAAGTTAAGGTTGGCAAAAGCATGGTGACCGTTTCAAGATGAGCATGTCCTCACAGGTTTTCCTCTAACATGTGGTTTCAATCTCTATACTCTCTGCACCAGAAAAGGTGTGATGGATATTCAAAATGATTGCACTGATCCACACTTTGTGCCTCAAAGCAGGTAATTGCAAACACCTGCAATGCCCCCTTCAAAGAATGGCCACACTGAAATAGCTATAGGCAACAAACACCTGGGAAACATAGGGATGCATAAAGGAGGAAACGTTTCATCATGTCAAGTGTTTTCCTGTTATAAACGGAAAAAAGCAGTGTGAGATGTGTGTAAATATTTCTGCATCCTTTATGCACACCAAAAAACGCCTAAGCGTATTTAAAATGTAGCCCACTTTTTTAACTTAATACTTTATTATAATTATCAATTATTGAGTGTGGAATTTTTTTTATAAAGAAATTAATAAAATTCCAAACTATCATTATGCAAGTAATATGGATATTTATTACCAAACAAGTGTCCAAAACTTTTAAACTGAGAGTGTTGACCAATCCGCAGATGTAGTTCATATTTGAATTACTAGATGGCGCTAAATGGTCGTGTAATAAAAATCGTTTGCAGGCGTTCTTCTTTGCTGCTGAACTTTGCATTCAGCTACATCCTCATCCGCTTGCAATCTTCATCTTGCACACAACTTATAAACAGCATTCGGTAATGTTTATAAACTGCCGTGATAAAATACTTAAATGTCTGTAAAGCGATATAAAGGGTATTAATTAAACCTTCTTCCAACAGGTTGCTGTTCGTCCTATCATCGGAAAAGTTCTGAATTTCTAATTATAGTTGTAAAAAAAAAAAAAGTAAATTAATAGCTTTTTTTTACGAGAATATCAATTTAATTTGCTAGTTATAGTTTTATATAAAAATGCTTTTAAGCGATAAGTGAAAAAAAAAACTTGTTAAACGATAGCCTAATGATATACATTTTGAATTAGGCTACAATTTGACACCATTGAAATCCTTATAAAGTCTAGCTTTATTAGAAACTTGATATATAAATCAATCAATAAGTTTTAGCATATGCTAGTACTAAGCTGGTAGCCAAAACGAGGCTACAAGTGATAGATGTTGCTACATTTTGATAAGTGGATTATAATGATTTTTGACTTTGCCGTCTTTCCATGAAAAGCTAGTCACAGAAAAATACTTAGAACGACTTTGGGCAACCCACTGAACGCAGTACACATCCACACTACAGTGGAGGCCGTGTAATGTGCTCCGCCACTTTACACAAGTTTTCCTGAGACTGATATTCAGTGACTAGAAACACTGCAGCATATTTTGTCTAAATGTGCATGTGATATGAACTGAGATGTTGCTTTTTAAGGTAATAAATATTAAAAGGCTCACAAACTGTGAAAACGTAGAATAAAACTAAACACGGAGGCAAAACGTTTCATTTGTATGTAATTTATTTATCTTCCAAAAAGAAGAAACTTGAAAGCGCATTCAACATATCTTTGGCATCACAACGTGGAAAAGATACCGCAAATATAAAAAATGCATTCAACGGAATTCAACAATACAAAACTTATTTCAATATGAACTTTTCTCACTTTTGATCTATACAAATATAGTGCATCATCTCTTAAAACACATTTTCATACAAAAAAAGAACAAAAAAAGTAACGCTGAACAAAGAAAACAAGTGTCATTTGTCTTTTAAGAGTCTTTAAGAGTTTTTATTTTTATTATTATTTTCTTTATAGTTTACCAAGGCCGCCAAACGGAATCTGATGTGACGGACGGTGCTCCCGGAGACACGGCCACCGGAACCGGTGTGCTGGAATTGTTGGCATACACTGGAATAACGGGACCGTTTGGAGCAAAGGCAGCGTTAGGAATCAAAAAGGCGAACTGTCCGTCTGTTGCCGGCACGAGCTGGAAGCCTCCGTATACTTTTGTTGCGTCAGAAGTCAAGTTGGAGGAAGATCCGCTTTTGCAGGGGACTCCGCTAAGAGGCACAACGTTGGCTTGCTGATTCGCGCTGGGGATCTGAACCATTGGCTGACTGAAGGATGGATGAGGAGGCCCGGCAGGTATCTGGTGCTGTGTTGGATAATTCATGGCGTTGATCTGTGTCATGCAGCTGGCTAAGTGACCCAGCAGCCGGGTCCTGACCTCGGTGTTAACCCCTTCACATGTGGACAGGAACCGGGTCACCTCGTTCATGCATTCACTGAATCCAGCTCTGTATTTCCCAAGAACGGTGGGATCCGTGTTCAGGGCAGCTGATGGGAGAATGAGGTAAGACCATGAGTTTCAATCCATTTCTAAAACTGCTTTCAATCTAGTTGAATTCAGTAGAGGAAAATAAATATCTCGCAGCATTTAAATAAAGTACAGAAAGCCGAGTTCCTGCATGGAAGTTCTCATAAAGCTACTTATTTTCTAGTTGTTCATTAGACTGGCGACTTACCGGTCATTTGCACCCGCTGCATATTTCGAAGATGTTTCACGGTCATCTCCAGGATGTCCGCTTTCTCAAGTTTCGAATGTCTGGAGCTCTGTGTGAAAATAGGGATTGATTTAGATATAGGCGGCTGTGTGATGAGATTCATCAGTATTCAATCCAGATGTAATTGTAAGGATCAATCAGACATCCAGTAGGCTACTTACATCTTTTTTCAGAGCATCCAAGATTAGCGTTTTCAGCTGACCCAAGCTTTCGTTGATTCGCGCTCTTCTTCTTTTCTCCATAATAGGTTTAGAAGACTAAAATGCAAAAGAAAAAATAAATAATATATAAGTCAAGGCGTCTAACTACTTTGGGAACTATTTCTCAATGCATCGTAGATATGCGCGCTGTTTGGAAATAAATGTGCTACAGTTCAGAATCAATACAAACCTTTCTGTGCTCAGAAGCCGTTTTGGGTTTGTCAGGTGTAGTGTTCATGCTCGCCGGAGTCGCGGCAACCGGAGAAGATGAGTTTTTTTCCATGATATCGGCAGGCATCTTCTCTGGGAAGTATCCTTTGAGATCTGTTTAAAAAGAAATCTTCTTGTGTCTTGTACTAGACTGAACGCGGTAGGCAGATACAGTTCCAGATATGAATGGATATCCGCACGAAGTGTCCCGAGTTCAACTGGTGCGGGCAATGATGTCACAGTCTCTGATTTCACCGTGTGCCAGCGGTCGTAGCAACTGCCTGTCTCAGCGTCGTGTTGGTCTTATTTATATCTCCGACTGCACGCGAACGGCTCGTGTGAAACTTCCCAAACTTTCTTTCCCACAGTAACTTTCTACCAATCAGCGTGAGGGACACGCGGCCAGAGGGGAGGATGGCTCGTGGTCGGCGCCCCTCCATTGGTTGTTTAGCGTTTGAGCGGGTGGCCAATGGCGCGCGGCCGGGTTTATGGCACAACCGGGACTGCCTTCAATCATTCAGTTTACATATTAACACTTAAGAGCCAGTCTCTGCGAAGACACAGCAAACTTTGTAATCATAATTCAATACGCATATAGATCCATTGAAACTAAGTAAGTATATACAAAAATACATACGCCCTGCTCATTATAGAAAGTTTAAGACGTGAAAAAGTTTACTAGCCTATTGCAATAGTAATGGAAATGCATGTGAGTTTGCCTTTTGCTACAACCGAACAACTGCCTGTTGTGAAGACCGGAATGTGTTACAGTGTAACATTTTAAGTGGTCTTAGTTTTAGAAATCTGGGGAAAAAAAATAAAGATAATAAGACTGTTACACTTTAGGAAATCAGTTAAACTTTTCATTATAATTGTTCTCATTCGATTTAAAGTGGTTTAAATATTTTCATAATTATCATTGCAGCCTAAAGTTTTGATTGAACTTTAAAAAGCAATTAAATGTAGGCTTTCAATTTTGGTGTTTTAAACATGTTACTTTGTAGTTCATTTGACAAGGCAGCAGTGTAGCTATTTCTTTAAGCGCGTCGCTGCTGTTGGCATTTTGACATCTGTCGGCTCACGAGCGCTATTGTGAATGTGGAGCACGTGCCAGGATGTTTTATTACCTCGGTGGTTGAGGTTTGGCTGGCGGGCTAGGGGTGGCGGTGGTGGTTTACATTAGAGGGAAGGTAAATAGCAGCTGCTGTTCTAAAAGCCTGGGAAAACCACGCCCACTGAGAGCTCGATCGGGCTTATCGGAATGCGAGCCAGTGTGAAGATATTTCAGACCGAAAGCGCGCACTGTACGCGTCCTTGACAGAAGCGACTCTAATTTAGGTCATGGTTTTATGATACCCGGATGAGTTCGCAAACAAACGCCACAAAACACTGAATTCATTCATGCTTTTCTGTCTGTACTTCGTCACGTCTTTATGTGTGCTATGAAAAAGCAAATAACAAAGCAAGCGCATTTTGCTCTTGGCGGAAATATAAACTGTTGAACGTACAGTTTCAACACATTGCATGAGTTGCCATCTATCATAAACTAACAGACTTGTCAGTTAGTGGTCTATCATAATCCACTAGGAGTAAAGACTGTGCTTGGAGTGTGTGGTGTGGGTTGGCAGCCTTCTGATATGCACATTTACAGGGGTGAGAGTCTCCAGCTGCTGCAGACCCCGCGACACGTGGCGCGCAAGCGGCGGGGGAAGGCGCTGCTGCTCCCGGCTTTGCGCGCGTCTGCGGGACAGAGCGCCGGGGGTTCGCCTGCAGTTCATGAGTGTGGTATATCATGTCATGCTGCTGAACGATCTGCATTGTCATATATGTTTCTAATCGCATCTACTCAGTTTCTGCTATAAAATTCTTACAGATGTTGATATAAGTAAATTACTATGGTAATAAATAAATAATATACATATAATTGCAATCATATTATCCACAAAACAAATGCAGTTGGTTCATTACGATTTTCAAATTTGCTTTACAGTAATGAACATTGTATTGCACTTTTTTTTTTTTTTTAGTAAGAGAGACAGCTGTTGGAGTTCAATCAGTTTGGAGACTGAAAGAGAATATTCTGTTGTTTAATGTTATAGGCATTTCATCTGCATATTAAAAAACTGGTAGAAATATCATGGCTGAATAGGCAAGTCTTCTATTTTAGTAGCTGTTAAGAATTAAAATGTTTCCTATTTGCATATACTTTTGAATTAGAATGCTTATGTAATGGGGGAGGTGATGGAGGGATGGCATAACAATCATTTTGAACAAGTAAATTAGTGCTATAACCCACCCCACCTACTGTTACAACCCACCCCAGAAGTAGGGGTAGATTAGAACAGACAGCACTCTTTGTGCTTCACACTTATTGACATAGTTAAGGGTTAAGTAATAGATTTCTAAAGTTCAGTTTGAAGCAGATAAATATGGGAATATAATATTGAAGTTTGAGACACAAAACACTGAGTTTTAGACCAAATGTGTTACAATAAAGCAAGAAAATATTTTTTTTCCAGCTCTACACATATTTAATAACTGATAACTATAACTACTCTAAGTACTCAATGTTGCATTTGTTTACACTGCGAAACAGATTCATTGCTCTTTCTCACACTTGTAAAGGAATCACAAAACAAATGTATTGATGTCAAGTAGACAAAGACTGGTATATTTCAGAAACCTTTAGTCTCCGCATGAGTAACTTTCTCATGCTCGTGTTGCACAAGGGATCTAGAGGCTGCATTGAATTACGGGCAGGTTGCGTTGTCCCTCCCTTTACCCCCCCTGAGCACCTGGACGTTGCCAGTCCTGTGTGTGTTTTTCTGTAGTGTTACCTTTTGTGAGATCATGTCGTTATTGTGTCTATATGAAAAAATAGGCTCATTGTTACAGTTTGTATGAATCACTGACATACAGAATTGCAGCAATGAAGAAAAGCATACATCTTTGCAATTAAGTTCATTATGGCTGTGTAAAAAGTCCATATTTTTTTTGTATCACTCTGTTTTATTGGCACTTTTATTGACATAAGTATAGTTAAAGCAATACTTTCATGTCTTAGCAAAGTCTTTGTCACTGCTTCTCTTTCTCTATCTCTCGATCTTGCTCACTCACGTACACACACACACTCACACACTTCCCTCTTCAGCCCCTTTTCCACCCCCTCTTCTCTCTCTCTGTCAGAATCATATCTTTATCAAGGTCTCTCAACCATGGCTGTCCACACACAGCAATAATGTAATCAGGACTAAAGTACGTGAGAAAGTGTGAGATAGCATGCTCCCAAACAAGCTGAGCTGCAATTACAGAGCCTGTGTAAAGTTAATGTGTAAGCCACTGATGAATGCCAGCTGCCAAAGGAAAGTTGCTGTTGATGGCTCATAGGGATCTCTTGAAGGGGTTGAGCAGCCGGCAGTGAGGGTGTTAGGGTGTCAGCCTCATTCAAGGAGCTGTCAGTCACATTTGACAGCTTACTGAAATGCAGAATATGGCATTGGCAGATATCCATATGTTTAAACAAAATTAATTTTATACTAGAGTCTTTATCTGTGGAAAAGTATTCTTATATAAGATAGACAATGCTAATTATTTTTTTTTAAATTTAGTTGTTTAGTTTACTTAGAATTACGAAGTTCTGAGAAATCACAACAATCAGTCTCAACATTCAGCACTACGGCATGAATTGGTTGCATTTGACTATTTGCCCGTTTTTCTTTGCATAGTTGTTGGTTTGTTTGTTGTCATGTTTAGTAACCTGTAGTTTTGTGTATGTGATGTTTTCAGTAGTTGAAACCAACAAGCACTTTGGCCTCTATGTATTTACCGTTATACCGATATAATAATTACCGATATAATTACCGATATAAAGGTGTACAATTTAAATGTAACTGAAGGGAAATCTTTTTAGGATGCTACTGCTTAAAAAGGATCGTAGAATGGGTTTATTCTGTTATTTTTTTACTCACTCGATTGTCATTCTAAACCTATAGACCAGATGCCATATTGAATTGACACGGATGAAAACAAGGCTATAGGAGATTGAGTTACAATCTTTTCAATGACACACACTGTATAAAGGTGTTAGATCATGTCATTTTCACAACTAACAACTTCCAAAACAGTTTTATGGAGTTTAGTCAGAGACTGTCAGAGTTCAGTCTACTGACAGTTTTTGTTTTCCAGAAAGATGCTTTGTCAGCTAAACAAGCGGTATGTTTTTAAATAACAGTACAATCTATTGAATCCTCTGTACTCATATGCCTCACAACCTTGTTTGTTAAAAGTGAAATATGGTGCTACACTGGCTAAGGTCTCTATTACTTACTTTCTTCTGCATAACACAAAAGAAGGTATTTTGAAGATTGTTTTTGCCCGTGAAAATGACAGTGGACCTCATTGACTTTCCCTGTATAAATAAATAATAACTGAATTTTTGTTCACAATATCTTCTTTTGTGTTCAACAGAAGAAATAAAGTAATACAGGTTTGGAACAACAAGATGACATAAGTACTATTCCTTTAAGTTGGTAGTTTTTACAGTGATTACTGACTTAAAGCCATGACGATGTGACATTTTAAGTTCAGTATTATTATCAAGTAATTTAATTAAACCAAAAAAGCCATGAAAAAAGTTGCCTCCATCGTTTAAGAACTAGTTTGTTGCACAGTGCATTTGTATAGCCACTTGTGTATTTCTGTGTATTCTGTTTATCGAGAATGATTAATATAGCCTGTAACCAAGATATAAGAAGACAACCACTTGCTAAACTAAAAAATGTGAGAGGGTGCCGAAGTTTCTTCCAGCACCAAGACCCTTCAAGTACAGAGAGACAGGGAGAAAGGAAGCGAAATAAGAGGTGGGAGAGATGAGAGAGGGGAGTGCGAGTTGCTTTGGAGACCCTCCAGCAGTCTTCCCACGGAGCAGACGCAGCAGCCAGAGCGAGTGCTGGAACATAGGCGCCACATACTTACACACAGCAGCAAGGCTCTGAACAGCACAGCCTCCAGGGCCTGAGGGGATCAGAGGCAGGGGCGTGATAAAGCGTTGATTCATTTCACAGTACTCTTCACGCACATGCATACGCACACATGCACACACCTACATGTAAATTCCCAGAGACCAAAACACACCTTCACGCACATACACACAGATCACTCGGGGTCACCACCAAGCCTCGCAGACATTAGCGCTCTGTTGTACTTAGCCGGGGCTGGGGAGCTTTTCAAACAGATGCCTAGCGCAGTGGTGATTCAAGCCTTTCCGGGCTCGCTTCGGCTCCTGTTGCTGCTTCTTCTGTGGCAGGGGAGAAGCGTGTGCCTTAGGGGGGATCTTTAGTAAAGCTTAGCCAAGTTCTGTCTCCCATGGAGCGGCGTACCAGGGGCTGTGTGGAGGAGGCAGTAGAGACTGGGTCATGGGTCACTCACTACGTGAGCATGAGTTTCTGGCTGCCAGGCTCAACTGGTTTGGGTGGTGAGTGAATTAACAAGCCTAGGGGCGCTATTGCTAATGACAAGCCTTCCAACAGAGACAATACACCTCTTAACTCAAATAAACGCATGGAGCTCTTGATTGTACATTAATGCATCAAGTAGCATTTGGTGTGCATGCCGTTTAACTTAATTTAGTCATTCAGTTGAGACTTTCTCAGACAGCAAACACCGAAAACATTCTTTTCAAGTTTAAGATTGGCTGATTACTGATAGCTGTCTTTCACTGTTGATGGTATCTACCGAACCCTGAAGATAAAGAAATATTCTACACACAATGGCCAAGCAATGGGGTTTTGTTTACGTAAAGGATCTTGATCTTGCTGCATTTGAATTAAAGGTGAATAAACTGTCCTGTTTCCTCTTCAGGGAGTCCTATTGTTTACAGTAGATAAACTGTTGAAAGCAAAGGCCCACTTTAGTTCTCTTGCATAATTATCTTTAACAGGCAGTGGGAGAGTGTAAATAAACAGCAGGAATCATTGAACTTACCTTTACCTTCACCTCTCAATTTACATATTCTCAGTTGTGTCCTGCTGCTCTATTATGTTTGTAATGATTTGTTCACTTTTCTATAGGCCTATAATATTTTGACAAATGTTCATTTGATTAAATTTTACAGTTCTAAGTATGAAAAAAAAGTATATATATATATATGAGGACCTTGCGTAAGTGATATGATGGCAAGTTACAATAAAATTTTTCCAGATGAGTAAAACTCAATACTCACACTTTTCATTCCTTGTCCAAAAATGTGTCATGGGAGAAACCCTTGTAATACTTTTGTATAAGGACCAATTCTGACTATTTCTTGTTGCTTAGTTATTAGCAATGCTCTTATTAACATACTGGCTGATTATTAGTTCTTATAAGCACATTTAAAAATAAAGTGTGACCAAAAACGAATATAAAAATGAAACGCTTCAAGAGGATTCCACTGCCACTGAGAGGAAGGTAATGTGTGACTGAAACGTTTGACGTTTGACTTTGCAATTTAAGTAATAAATGGAGATTGCTGCTAGTATCTCAACATGTAAACCTTTAGGAGTAAATTAATTAAATTTGACACTTTTAGAAAATGTATTTTAAGTGTGGATGTGGCTTTTAAAAGAGCACAAAATGCACATTAACTAAACACTGATTTTTTTTAAAGTTAATTCTCAATGTCTTTGTTTGCACAGTGTACCACCAGTGTCGTTTTCCTTTTACTTTAAGAACAAAAGTACTGAATGCAATTTTAGTGTCCTGCATTGATTCAATCTTCATAAATTAGTTATTTCCATATCTGACTTCTACTTGGCCTTCTTGTATCGGAGCAGATGTTGAAAATGTGTAAGGGTCACGGTTGCACCTCCACCTCAAGCAAGGCCAGGTCCCTAGATAACAGCCCCCTGGTTCATGAGCTTTGCTCCAGCAGAAGATTATAGTTTTGTTCCCCCCACCCATTCCCTCCACCTCCATCCAGCCCTGCCACCTCCCCTCACTCCACCACCTTTCCCGTGGGAGTTTGCAAAGCCAGGATAACCTTGAGACCTCCGTTGGGTCGCTGCCAGGAACATTAAAGAGCTCTAACCCCCTCCAAGCATGCCCACCCAGCGCACTTCTACCCCCATTTCTAACATTTCTACGCTTTTTGTCTAATTTTACCTTTTTTTGGACTCAATTTTTTTTTTACTTCTCTTTTTGTAACCTCTCTCTTTCACTCTCTCAACCACAAACACAGACTCTCACACAAAATGCTGCCTCTCTTGCTCTCTTTCTCTCTCTATCAAGTCTTGGACAAAAAAGGGGGTAAAAAAGCACCATTCACATGATCTCCTGTGCAGTGCTCTATTATCTGTAGATTGTCGAGCTGCCAATTTCAATTTCGCCGCCCTATTATCAGGCCTTGAAATAAACGCCTCATTTGAAAAGTAGAAATCAAACTGTCTCTACAGGAGGGATGACTGACGTTGATTGCAAACTAACTATTTGGTGCCATGCTGCACTTTGTGTGGCTTTTGTCTCTCTCCGCTTTTTTCCCCCAGCTTCACGGCTGTCATATTCCTTTAGTACTGGAGAAGGTCAAGTGCCACTGTCTGAAAGATCTGAGGAACTGGAATCGACTCCGCGTCTCTTTCTCGGCCCCATTCTTGTCACCGCAGGTTTACATATTTTCATTTCTTTTAAGATTTTCCATTTCTTTTTAAGGTCCCAAAGCATTTTTATTAAATATACTTCAAAAGTTAGTTGGAGACTGAGACTTATTTGAAATGAGAATATAAGAGGATTGTTTATATCATGCTGTTGCCAATTCAGAAATTTCAAAATATCTAAAAGTTCATCTCAGTTATAAAAAAAAATTTCAACAACTTTACTTGTGAAAAAAATAGTTCTTGGATCAGTTATTTTCAATAAATCAGTTAAACTTGGCAATATCATCTGAATGAAACCATTTTTCAACATTATCTATTGCACATTTACAAAAAAAAAAAAAAAAAATGTGTAAAATAGTACATTTATTAACCTTTTTTTTTTTTTTTAAGCAGGTGCTGAAAATGATTCAACTTTGATCCATGTTGATGCACTGCCATAAACACACTCATAAATCTCACTGCTCTCTCTCTATCCAGTAGCCACTCACAGGTTCCCATGACATCATATGCCGCCTTTGAGTTCCTGGCCTGTTGCTCATTGTAGCCGGGGCTATTCATTGCGTCTCACACAGAAACACTCACACACACATGACCTCATCGCTGGCACATTCTCCCCAGGTTTCACCTTGCACCTCCCAATCACATTCCTTTTTCCCTCTGGCCGTATTAACACTGAATCTGGCCTCTTAGTCTCACTCCACCCATTCAGGGTCCATTGTCTCCCCCTGGACAAAGTGGCTAACTTAGCCCCGCCGAAGCATCAACTTTCACCCTCAGAACTTACAGTCCCATTGCTGGTACAAGACTGATGCCTGGGAGCTTATAATTGGTTTCAATTGTAGTTTCACCCATAAGAGGGTTTTAAGCCTAAAATGATTTGACTTGCAAGCATACAGATTATCATTAGCAATGCTCTATTTATTCTGACCAGAAATGTACAATTTAGGTCCCCAAAATAATTATTTGCTATCAGTTCTTATATAAAATAAAAGGCATGTTTGCTAAAGAGTTTGATTTCTTTCTCCATCACTGGCCTGTTTTTAGTTTATGTTGCATAATCTATGTCACGAATGGAATGCATCCCTTAAGGTGAGATACCTGTCACTCTAAACCTTTTTTGTTGTGCTTTTTGTTTAAACAAGCACACTACCGGTGTTCCGTGCATCACATTCCCTGTCTCTCCCTTCTTCTTTGTATAAATATAATTGTTTGTTGTACTGATTTTGCCTCAGGCAACCTTGCATTACATTTTTGCGTTTTCTGTTTATGCTTCTCCTGTAGACCACTAATGCATGGATTTCCAGCACGAAAAAATAAATAAAAATAAGGTAATTACAATGATTTATCTCACAAATCAGAGTTTTTAAAATCTATACGAAATACTTTCTGTCTGTAAATTCTAAAATATATGCTATTTATAACTCTATAAAAATTTTTAAATTTTTTCCTCAGAATTCTCAGAATTGTTTTTTTTATTATTATTTTAAAAAGGTGTAATTGCGACATAACTCACAATTCAGCCTTATTTTAAAATACAAGATACAAGATTTTTTCTCAGAATTCTGAGTTTAAATCTCATAATTGTATAGTTTTGTGTACATAAAAAAATTGTGACTTTATATCTCTGACATTTTTTTTGCAAGAATTGCAAGGTTATACTTCATATCTCGCATACAGTACATTTACGTACAGAGCACAGAGCTCTCAGCTGTCCGTCATTTGCCGTTACTGCAAAAGGAAATATATAAAAATTCATCTAAGGCTTAAAAGGTCAGCATGAGGTCAGAGGTTCAGTATGCTGTTAGTAGTAACCTCTGCCTTCTTATCCCACGTCCTAAAGCAAGATATAACTAGATTAAAGTGCATCTCTTACAGATCAGTCTGGGTGACAACATCTGTCAAATTGGGTTCTTCTGTAGATAAGGCGGTGTTCCCTATTTCAAAGACCATCACAGATCCCCCTTCCAGTCATACATTTATCCCTACAGCCTTTCCCTACAGCTTGCTATCGGCCAGATTCCCCTCTTCCTCACGTTGAATGTTTTATTCTTGGGAAAACAAGAAGTTTTGCTCCACATGATGTTGAGTGTCCTGCGTCTATTTCATACTTTGCAGGAAGCGAAGAGCCTTACTGGACATTTAATTACTCAGTCGTTTATTAAAAAGACGGCATTGCAAGAGCTTTGCATAAATTATAGAGAGAGGTAAATGTGCAACTGAAGTTATTTTTTCCCCACAGGTTGGCCAATTATACCCTTTAGGAAAAGGGGTAATCCTGGTCCAATCCAGTCTGACTGTCTCTGTCCAGATTGTGAAGGATCTTAATTCTTCCTTCCCTGCATCCATTGCTCTCTTTTTCTATCCTTCCTTCATTTTACTCCTGGGCAAACCCCCTTTTTTCCTCTCTCCTCCTAAGTAACTTTAATTGTCCTGGGAAAGCCATGGTTGGCCCCCAGGGCACAAAGCTCTGGTTTCTAATGAATGTAGCAGTGAGGGGATTATGAGCAGCCATGGGCAGTCTTGATGGAAGAAGTTGTGACAGAAAGATGATGATTCTCCTTTCTGACTTGAGTGATAATGTAAAGAGCAATAGATAAACATTGTTTTTTTTATTGATCGGTTGATTGATTGATTGATTGATTGATTTATCACTTTTATATATTCCCTGGGAATCAAACACACAACCTTGGCAATGCTAGCAGCCATGTTCTTTATTTCTTGCTTACTCCCTTTCTTCCTAATATATCAGTTAGACCATTTTTTAAAGAAATTAATACTTATTTTCAGCAAGGGTATATCAAATTGATCAAAAGCTGTAGTTAAATAATGTATTAAATTATAAAATGCTATACTAAAGGTGCTGCTTTTTAAAATAATAATATTAATGTGTTTACTTTTGATCAAATAAATGCACCTTCAGTGAGCAAAGAGACTTCTTTCAATAAACATTCACTTCTATCAAACTCGACATTCGCTTTACATAATTGAGGAAGCATGTTTGGCAACTGATCTTGATTAGACGTGCAAAGTGAATTGCTTAAAGTCTTTTACAGAGTGTTTCTATTTACATCACATTGTCAGCTCTTTCAAAACGTCAAATTCATGCAGTGTGTCAGTGTTTGCTGTCCGTGTATTTACAGGAGTGTGCAATATGCCTTTGAGGGTTACTGAAAGGATCAGGTCATGTCTGGGAGAGAGTAGGAGACTCGAAACAAATGAAAAGTGAGCATAGAGAGCAAGCAGAAGAATGGTGTGTAGAAGGAAAAGAGTGTTCTTCAGCAGCAAGTCAGATCAGAGCAGAGATTAGCCATGAGCAAAAGCTCCATTCCATGGTGCTCTCTGCATCCTGTTCTGTGCTGGGCTCCAGACAGCCTGCAGGGCCCCCCACGCAGACAAGCAGGAGCTTGTGTGTAAGAGAGGGAGGGAGAAATGAGGGGCATAGCCGAGCATCATGCAACAATGTGTGTGGGTAGAACTATAAGCATGTGTGTGTGTGCTGGGGGGTGATGTGGTTAAATTAACTTCAAGTTGCTAGTGTAAGTGCCTGAAACATCTGTGTGTTTTTTTTTCACTCTTTAGTTCGTTAATTTGTTTCTATACTCTGTTTATGTGTTCCTTCCTTTTCTTTGTTTGTACATTCTTTGTTTATTTGTTCATTCGTTCATTCGTTCATTCATCCATCATGTGTTCATTAGTTCACTCATTGTTGATTCCTATATTTGTTTATACATCCAGTCTGTCCTTCCCATCTTTCCTTCTTTCTTTCTAACAGACTTTTTTCCTATTTTCTTTAAATCTGCTTCTTTGTTTTTTGTTTATTTTTCCTCCTCTTCTTTGTTATTATTTTTTTCTTTCTTTCTTGTTTTTCTTTCTTTCTTTTTCTGGTTACAAATCAGTTGCTTCTTTCATTTCTTTCTAACATTCTACTTCCATTCTTTCATGATATTCCATCCTTCCTTCTTCTTCTTCATTCTATTGTTTGTTTCTTTGCTCTTCTTTCTGCCTGTCCATTGCTTCCTTTCTCCCATCTTTATTAATTTTCTTCATATTCTTTCTTTCTTTCTTTCTTTCTTTCTTTCTTTCTTTCTTTCTTTCTTTCTTTCTTTCTTTCTGTTTGCCAATCAGTCCCTCCCTTGTTCCCCTTTCTTTCCTTCCTTACATTCTTTTGTCTGATCTTCCATCCTTCCTTTCTTCTCACTTTCCTTTCTATCCTTATTTCTTTCTCATTTTGTAACTGGGTTTAACAGTGAAAGGAGAACAAGGAGAGTATCGATTCTCCCCAGCTGTGGAGGCAACCATAGCCCCTGGAGGAGACGGAAGGGCAGAGAGATCTTGACCCAGAGTCTCGTCAGTTCTCCCTGTATTCACCTTCACTCTGCTGTAGCCCACGGCACTCTGTACGAGACAACCTGTCATGTTCCCACACTCATCTTCCTCCCCTTACTCCAGACTCATTACAGTGTAGTTGAATTCTCAGTTCCTAAAGTTACCATGCA
Source organism: Carassius auratus (assembly GCF_003368295.1). Taxonomy (NCBI): domain Eukaryota; kingdom Metazoa; phylum Chordata; class Actinopteri; order Cypriniformes; family Cyprinidae; genus Carassius; species Carassius auratus. Next base: position 22,069,921 of record NC_039248.1, read on the forward strand.
AGGCTAGTCTTAGCCTCAGACGTCACGCCCACAGACCGTTGGCTAAACATCTGATGCATATGGAACACAAAAGTGGAAACACTTCAGCTGTGTCAAAGTCGTCATCAGATTAGTTGAATTATACAGGATTTCCAGGAGATGTGTGTGTCGCGTTCTTTAACATTCCGGTAAAGATGACGTGCCGCCAAACACCCTCAAGAAAGAAAAAAAGCCATAGTTTTACAGCTGTGATGCTGAGAGCTTATCAGGATCAACTAAACGCTGGGTTTTCAAAAGTATTTGTTTTTCAAAAGTTTGATGGCATGTAATCTTTGAAATACTTCAGAGAGTTTTACACACCGGTTTGTTATTGTGGCTACATTTGCATGCCCCAAAATGTGCCACTCAACAAAACGAACTGTGATTGGTTGTTTGATGTGTCGGTCAAATGGCCTCATGGGTGGGCCTTGTCCAAAGAAAACTGCCATGAATTCCAGACCTACAGTCTGTCTAAGCGAGACTAATGCAAGGCTGGCTATGGCAATGTGAACAAATTATATATGCAACTATTCATACAGTCAAATATGGATGAAATGATCGTTTTGGAGGAGTTTGAGGTCTCTGGGATCTCTGTTTTGTTTAATATAGCAATCTGGTTCTTCTGCAGTGGCACATCAGTATTCCACAATACTATAAACCCTCCTTAGTTAGACCGTTTGATCTTTCAAATATGTCAGAAATGTTTCCATACTCCCCTGTGATGGAAGCGGCACTGGCGGGACCTAATCCTATAAGATATGGAATTGAATTGAAAAGCACAAGGAGGGGAAAAGCAGCTTTCTGTAAAGAAGGAATGGAAAGGGGGGAACGAACAGATTGATTGAAGGGGTGCTTCTCCTGTGGAGAGCAGGAGATGCACATTGTGGAGAAGAGTCCTGCAACAGAGATGCTGTAGAAAGTGTACTGATGATTGGAAAGGTTTGGGTGTGGGGTTTATGTCACGGCTGTCAAGTCCATGTAATGTTGACAGTACGGGGCCTTTTTGCCTCTTTCCCCCCTCCTCCCCCACCCCATGCTTGACAGCGCAGCGTGCAGAGTGTGGGAAAGGGCGGCCCAGGCACGCGCCAGATAAGATCACACAACCAACTGCTGGGGCCTCTCCAGGGAGTGCCGTGCATGCTTTCAGAGGCAAACAGGCTCCCGCTGGCACGTAGAGAGGGCCCCCCAGGGCCTGGACACACACACACACACATACACTGGCTAGCTGTTGTAGGGCCCTTGAGAAGAGGGACGAGTATGTCATCTCTCATTTCCCGTTCACTTACCCTCTCTTTCCCCCTTCTCAGTGTGAGTCACTCTGGTTAGCAAGTCCAAGCCTTTTTCATTCACTGTTTATCTTTGAATAGTTCTTTTTACTGTGTTGTTCTGTTTGTTGCCATTTGTGGACTTCTCATCCGACTTCCTGTCCCGATCTATTCAAATTAGTTTCCTTTTCTTTTATGCTCTTTGACTTCTCTCTTTTTTTCTTTTTTTTTTCACAGAACTTCAAGCATGGTTGAAAAAAAAAGTCTTACCCATGCCTGTGATACTGTGGACCTTTTTAATGCTTACTTGCTACATACTTGGCATCTGAATACTCATCACAGAGATTGTTTCCTGTAGCAGTGGGCAACAGTTTTTGATCTGAAAGAAAAAAAATAATATTTTTTTCCATAAGCATATTGATTTTTAGTAATAAGTTAACCTTTAACGGCAGCCCTACCATGAGCTCCAAGATAGTTCATTGATAGAACATGCTTCTGTTATCAGTATTTATGATAAATATCCATCAAATCAGAGAAATGCAGCCAGCAAATTTTGACGGATTGACCATTTTTATACATCTGAATATTTTATTGCAATGAACTTAAAATATATTGATTCTGTGCTTATATCAAATAACTTGAAATCAATGGGATTTTTATTGTTTTTAATTCATTCACATAATTGGCATGTCTTTAGGCCCACTGTTAATTCCCTCGAAATATCTGTTGCTTCAAATCACAGTTTGTAATGTTGTGATTCACCTGGGAGCTCATTGGTTTGGTTCTTGTCTTAGAACTATAAAAAAGGGAAAAAATTAAACATTTTGGTGTGCAACGTGAGGGGAAAATGCTGGCTATTCAAAATCGAAGTACTGAAATATACAAGTAGAAAAAGTAGAACAGAAGAAAATATTTCAGTGTAAATGTATAGTGTAATTTAACAAATATTTATATGTGCTCTGTGAAGCAGGGAAGCAGCTCAGTAGGTTTTGGAACAGAACTATATTAAAGGATTCACTGTTATTATAGTATGATGTGTAAACTTGACGGAGGGAGAAATCAATCCATCTGCCCATAGTATTCTTCCATCTCTTCTCATCCACAGTCTCACAACTCATATATTTTCACCCTTTCTATCAAGCTATGTGTTGTGTTACGCTGCCTCACCATCCTCCTCAAAACACGAGCAGCACAGTTACTGCTACATTTTACAAAGCTATTTCGTCTGATTTATGTAATTCATATTTATGCAGTTTGTAAAGGCTACTGAGTATGTTTTAAGGCATCTGTTTGAGATGCAGCCATAAAATGTGCGTGTTGGTGAACGTTTCCCTGGTGTCTTCTTTGTGAATGTCTAAATACTCCTCCAAAACAGAATTAGGAGGCAGAGGTCAAGAGAGATACTCTTATCCCAGAGCTACACACTCTCTTTCTCCCTCTCTTTTTCACACAGACAAGGAGCTCACTCATACAAAGGAAGTTTGAGAAGCTATTCTCCCAGGTACCTTCTCCTTATGGCAAACACTGCACACCCACACACACGCCTACTTGCGAAAATACACACAGGCCAAAACACACAGACTGACAGGCACATATACAAGCACTTGCGTATTATCGAAAATGAAAACTTATTCAGGGCACACACAATTTGAGCATTCACACGCTTGATTCTTGCCGGCATGTCAAAATAGATTTCCTTCCCTTTAACTAAATATTTACATAGGTTTGGACAGGGGTCAGATTGGCGAAAACAACATAACCTTTTCTTTCCTGTGAAGACAGCTGCCCACATAGAAAGATCTTTAAGGTAGCTGTATGCTTGGATACGCATTTAAGGGATAGTTCACTCAAAAGTGAACATTTTGTAGTTATTTACTCACCCTCATGTTGTTTCAAATTCATATGGCTTTTGTTTTTCCAAATAATATGATATTTTGAAAGATTTTTCCATTGTTTTTGTCCATACATGAAAGTCATTAGGGTCCAAACAAACAAATACATCAATAATAATCTAAATAAGAAAGAAAGTCATATACAGTGGGTACGGAAAGTAAAAAAGTAAAATTTTACTCTTTGTTAGATTGCAGCCACATTTTTTCCTCAATGTACACATAGCACCCCATATTGACAGAAAATTGTTGCAGATTTATTAAAAAAGAAAAACTTAAATATCACATGCTCCTAAGTATTTAGTATTTAGTAGAAGCACCCTTTTGGTCTAATACAGCCATAAATCTTTTTGGGAAAGATGCAACAAGTTTTTCACACCTGGATTTGGGGATCCTCTGCCATTCCTCTGGTCAGGTTGGATGGTAAACGTTGATGGACAGCCATTTTCAGGTCTCTCCAGAGATGCTCTGTTGGGTTGGGCCATTCAAGAACAGTCACAGAGTTGTTGTGAAGCCACTCCTTTGTGGATATCCCTGTACTTGGCCGCATTCATCTTTCCCTCGATTGCAACCAGTCGTCCTGTCCCTGCAGCTGTAACACCCCCACAGCATGATGCTGCCACCACCATGCTTCACTGTTGGGACTGTATTGGACAGGTGATGAGCAGTGCCTGGTTTTCTCCACACATACAGCTTAGAATTAAGGCCAAAAAGTTATATCTTTGTCTCATCAGACCAGAAAATCCTTCAGGTAGTTTTAGCAAACTCCATGGGGGCTTTCATGTGTCTTGCACTGAGGAGAGGCTTCCGTCAGGGTACTCATCCATAAAACCCCGACTGGTGGAGGGCTGCAGTGATGTTTGACTTTCTACAACATTCTCCCGCTGACTGCATCTCTGGAGCTCAGCAACAGTGATCTTTTGGATCTTCTTTACCTCTATCACCAAGGCTCTTCTCCCTCGATAGCTCAGTTTGGCCTGGACGGCCAGCAAGGGTTCTGGTTGTCCCAAACGTCTTCCAGTTAAGGATTATGGAGGCCACTGTGCTCTTAGGAACCTTATATATATATATATATATATATATATATATATATATATATATATATATATATATATATATATATATTCTTAAAACACATATACTTGAAATACAAAGTTACATACAGGTGCTGGTCATATAATTAGAATATCATCAAAAATTGATTTATTTCACTAATTCCATACAAAAAGTGAAGCTTGTATATTATATGCATTCATTACAGACAGACTGATATATTTAAAATGTTTATTTATTTTAATTGTGATGTTTATAACTGACAACTAAATTAAAAACAAAGATACCATGGTCCTTTAACCAGATACTGGTAGCTTTCTGCTGGAAAATGAAATCTGCATCTTCATAAAGTTGGTCCACAGCAGGAAGCATGAAGCGCTCTAAAACTTATGGCTGCGTTGACCTTGGATCTCAGAAAATACAGTGGACTAACACCAGCAGATGACATGGCACCCCAAACCATCACTGACTGTGGAAACTTTACATTGGACTTCAAGCAACGTGGATTGTGGGCCTCTTCTCTCTTCCTCCAGACTCTGGGACCCTGATTTTTATAAAGGAAATGCAAAATTTACTTTCATCAGAGAACATAACTTTGGACCACTCAGCAGCAGTCCAGTCCTTTTAGTCCTTAGCCCAGGCGAGGCGCTTCTGACGCTGTCTGTTGTTCAAGAGTGGCTTGACACAAGGAATGCGACACCATGTTTTGCATTCGTCTGTGCGTAGTGGTTCTTGAATCACTGACTCCAGCTGCAGCCCACTCTTTGTGAATCTCCCCCACATTTTTGAATGGGTTTTGTTTCACAATCCTCTCCAGGGTGCGGTTATCCCTATTGCTTGTACACTTAAAAAAAAAAAAAAAAAGAAATTCATATACTTTCCTTCCCTTCGCCTCTCTATTAATGTGCTTGGATACAGAGCTCTGTGAACAGACAGCCTCTTTTGCAGTGACCTTTTGTGTCTTGCCCTCCTTGTGCAAAGTGTCAATGGTCTTTTGGACAACTGTCAAGTCAGCAGCACTGAGAGATCATTTAAAGGCCTTTGCAAGTGTTTTGAGTTAATTAGCTGATTAGAGTGTGGCACCAGGTGTCTTCAATATTGAACCTTTTCACAATATTCTAATTTTCTGATATACTGAATTTGGGATTTTCCTTAGTTGTCAGTCATAATCATTAAAATATATCAGTCTGTGTAATGAATGAATATAATATACAAGTTTCACTTTTTGAATGGAATTAGTGAAATAAATAAATGTTTTAATGATATTCTTATTATAAGAATAGCACCTGTAAATTATTAAGTCTGGTTTTAAGACAAAATTATATGACTGTTTAAAACAAAAACAGATATCTGCCAATGGGGTAAGAAGTCTTTTTCGAGTTTTTGGGTGAACCGTCTCTTCCAGACAACAAAACAGCACTTTAGGAAAAATAGTGGAATGATTTAATGGACTAACAAATAACAACAATAAATAAGGCTGGTTTGAGAAACTTGGGGTCACTATAAGGTCTGCTCTAATGGGTGATCTTGTGCAGGGTAATTGGGGCCCTGCAGATCAAACAGGAGCCTTCATTAGCAAAACTCAAGGGGCCACTAATCCACCATGTTCACACACACCAGGAGAGCAGAACGGATGGGGTTGATGAGGGTGTAAGTGTGGAGGGGGTGCATCGCCTGGCGCCCATTTCGACGAAAAAAACATCTTGCCCATAGATCAAAGACCCTCAAAATCGGAGCCATCCTGGGAGAAAGAGGAGAAGAAAAGCAGGGAGAGCTAGTACTTCTTGTGACTGGCACAGGGTAATCTACCTTGTGCTTAGACGAGTTGGGGATTTACGGCTAGTAAATTCATACTCATTTTACTCTAATAGTACTGTAATGCTGAAGGTTTGTTTCCTCACTTGAGCTCTTTGATCCTTAAGGAGAAAGAAGCCAAAGTCCCAATGGAGAGCGTGATGACAGGAGGTCTGACTCCAAAAGCGGCTCCTAATTATCCCAGAAGTTACTGTGTCAGAGGTAAGAAAGGGCTACAGCCCCTTCCTCCGTTTCCTGCCTTTGTTGCTGTTTTGGGGCACACAGAATTAGCACCAAGCCGATTTCCAGTCCTCTTTTATGTTTTTCTCCCAGGGCCAGGCTTGCCCGGTCATCTGGAGATGTTTTCATCTTGACCCTGACAAGGGTGGGGGCGGGGGGGTTGCAAAAGGAAAGTTCAGGAACCTCGCTTAATTGCCAATTTGTGATTCAGTTGAGCCTCATTGCAGACGGGAACTCAGGTAAAAAATTATTTGGCCCCCTTTAATGGACACCAAACACCCCCCACCCTGCCACCCGCCCGACTTTTTTATTCGTTTCCTGCTCGGGTGTCTCTTTCGGGTTTCTCTTTTTCCCCTCTTACCGTCTCCTAACCCATGTTTTAAATCAAAGCTAATGGGTGGTCTGTCATCTGCAAACACAGTTTTTGGTTTCCCAAGCCCTGCTTTTCCTTGCTGAGATTCTAATTGCCAAGAGGGTGACATCCTCGTTCCTTTAAAATCACACCATGCAGAACATTTATTTAGGAAGCACAGGGGAGGAAGAAGCCACGTGGCCTTGGCTGCCACTTCAAAGCCTGGTCATAGAGAGGCGGAGTGAAGAGGCTATGTACAAAGATTGCTTGGGAGAAACTGAAAAAAGCACAACAGTGGCATGACAAGATCAGCAATTCCGCTCCAGCTCACCGCTTTGTCACAGAAAGCGCATCATTTGGGTAGATTTATTGAAGATTCTGTCAAAAAGTGAGCAAGTGTTCTTAATGTTAGCGTCAGACAGCCACCTGTTTCTCAGTCACAGATTGAAGACCTCCTTGATGTTCATCCTAGATGAGGCTAACAGATGGAGAGCGGGAAACGGCACAGGATGTTGTACTCACTGATCAGTTGTCAAAAGTGGGTGTTGTGTGACTCATTTTCGTCAGACATGAACATTTTTGTCCGGATAGAAATTACATGGTCAATCTCAATATCTGATGTTATAATTACGTTACTGTTAAAAGTTTGGGTTGTTAAGGGTTTTTAATGTATTTGAAAGATTCGTTCATGCTCACTGAAACTGAATTTACTCAAAAATACAGTAACAACAGTAAAATTATGAAATAGTATTATAATATTTTAATATATTTAAATATAAAATATTCGTGTGAAACCATAGCTGATTTATTTATTTATTTATTTTGAGAATTCTTTGATGAATATAAAGTTGAAAAAGACATTCATTTGAAATAGAAATTGTTTGTGACATAGTTTTTACTTTCACTTTTAAACAATCAGTTGCATTTCTGCTGAAAAAAATCTATTAATTACTTTAAAGGAAAGATCTCACCTACCCCAAGATTTTCATCTGCCGCATTCAAGGAAGCAATCTACTAGATCAGACTATTGCAGACTTTCTGTTTACATGCAAGTACATGTAAGTTCACTGTCAATCAGACTAAAAAAAGAAAATACTTTATTCTGATACAAGTATGGATGAACAGATCTAGATAATGTGATGTATTCTGTCTTCGTTCAGCATGTTTACATGTTAATTGGGCTACAATCATCTTAGGTGTAGTGCTCTTACACTGAAAGTCATTGACTCAGATATTAAATAATTGAAATATCAATATTCTGTCCTAATTCTGTCATATTTCTGACAGATAGATGAAGACTGTACGCACACATCCAACTTGATACATAACTGTGTATGTACTGTAGTCTTCATTTGTCCAGTCTAATGCTGAGTTCATGACATTTTGCTGAGTGTCATTAGAAAGTCATTTACTGTATTTAAACACACTTCCTCTCAGTACAGATAAACAAGACAGCTATAGTTTCCCTCCTCCACACCAGACAGTCTCTCTCCACTTCAGCAGGTCTAAAAATATGCTCAGACACGCCTGCACACACTTGTACACTCGCCCTGGACGAGAGAGGGTTAAGAGCGCAACTTGGGTTACACACACACCCCTCCTTCCGTATCTCCACACCGGTGCGAATGCCAAGGGCGGAACACCACCCCTCCAAACACACACACACACACACACATGTATCCTTGCCACCCCCCTTCCCTCTTTCCTCTCCTCTCCTCCACCGGGCTGTGCTTCTGACGTTCAGCACTGGCTCAGGCCCCATCGGCCACAGGCTGTGGAATGTGTGAGAGCCATGTGTCAAATCCCCAGACTGTGGGAAAGTGCTGCTCTCTGCTGAACTCTCCCCCTCTCATCCCTCCCTCCCTCGCTCTCGCTCTAGCCCTCCCTCGCTTTCTCCTCTGGCACTCTCCCGGCGACCGCCCTGCCCCATGTCGGCCGCACACAGGAAATGGAGGGGGCTGCCAAAAGCGCGTCGCCTGGAACTATGACTTCCGAAGAACGTTTTCACGCCAATAACCCCCCAGCCCCCAACCCTCCCCTCCACCTCCTCTCTTCTCTCCCACCCTCCTACTCAGTCGTCTTGATGGGGACATGAACCGGGCCCAAGGAGTAGAGCTGTGTTTCTTTTTTGCTATTTGTAGCACACGGTACAGTGTATTCACGAATTTTATGTTCTAAAAAAGATAAAATTAAATCTTTTTTTAGCAACAGAACAAATTTTGGTTTGTTAACTTGCTATCTGTATATCTGTCTTCGCTTGAAAATCTTTTATTAGCAGCAGAATCAATTGATCGATCTGTCTTTTATTTATTTACTTATATGTGAACTTTTTTTTGTTTGTTATTTTACTATAAAATCAGACTTTTTATAAAACAATTTGTGGCATTTATTAAGTTGAATATTTTTTATTTGTCTCACAAAATAAATCAAATATTTTACTCACAACATGGTCTTGATTGTAAAAGCACATTTTATAAAATGTGATGTGTGGTATTTTATTGATTGATTGATTGATGGATTTTAATACTAAGAGCAATATTTATATATATATATATATATATATATATATATATATATATATATATATATATATATATATATATATATTTTTTTTTTTTTTTTTTTTTTTTTATATATATATTTATGTTGGATTTGAAGGATGTTATTTGTATCTTTTCTTGATACATAAGTCAGCTAAACAGAATCATAGAGACTTAAAATAATAAACAAGTGATTAAAAAAAAACAAAAAAAAAACAAAAAAAACAAATAGAAATTCTGTATATATGGAGTTGAAATAGAATAGATGATGAAATATGAAAAAATGTCACAGAAACCGGACAAACATGTCACATATGTAAGAGTAGGGCTTTGTTTCCAGGTCACTTGTCCACAGAACTGCTGACAAACATAGCAAATGAACAAGAAGACTGTTCCCTTATCTAGAAAGCTTTCTAAAAATACCACTGTACACCTGTCATGAACCAGCCAAACACCCCATAAACTATGCCTTACAAATACACACACACAAGCTAATGATATCAACAGCCGCTGTTCATGACTCCTAATGATTCTTCCAGTATGTGTGTGTAGAGAGCAGAGGTCAAAAGTAAAGGGGCCAGCTGATCCTGCTCACTGGCACTGGGCAAGTCATGGTTAGAGTCTAATGGTTCGAGAATCGGACTCCAAAGATCGTGAGTTCGAGTCTCGGGCCAGCAGGAATTGTCGGTGCAGCGCTCTCTCCACCTTCAGTACCACGACTGAGCCTTTGAGCAAGGCACCGAACCCCCAACTGCTCCCCAGCACCGCAGCATAAATGGCTACCCACTACTCCGGGTATGTGTGTGTTCACTGCTGTGTGTTTTAACTTATGTGTGTGTGCACTTTGGATGGGTTAAATGCAAAGCACGAAATCTGGGTATGGGTCACCATACTAGGCTGTATGTCACGTCACTTGTCACTTGGTGACAAACAAAAACAAGTGCAAGTGGCAGCATTCACTCAAAAATGCTGTTAACTGCTATGTTTGACAGCTCACTCATGACATTTCTAAGCTTTCTCAAAGCCTATAGGCTCAGTAGTGAATGAACAGAGGTGCATGAGTCTTGTCAATTTTGGGGGGACAGCAGTGACAGTGAAGTGTTCTGGATAGCATCCACCTTCCTGTTTGGCAGTGTGGCATTTCAAAGGCTGCTGAATTGGCACAATAAGAATCAGTTCTCTGTGTAATGTTTGAACACAGTCACAGCAGTCTAACGTCAGTCACTGGACCTAGAGTTCTCACTGGTAACTCCAACACCATTCCTTACCGTGGGAAAAAATCAGAGACTCTATCTACCTCTGTTTATTTTATGGCCTAGAGCATAAGATAGCATAAGTTAACTGGTCACAGTTAACTTAAAATGGGCTTTTCAAAAGTAGACACTCAATCTGTGCACTCTGTTTATGTGCCCAAGCATGCTAAAATAAAACTGATGGTCTCAAAGTCAACTGAGTAAAAACAGTTCATGAGGCACTGTCTGAATTTTTTTATATAAATATTGTATTATAAAAATGATAGAAAACAACATAAAAGCATAAATGTATTGATTTATTGATTTCATGCATGCATCCCTAAATCCTTTTTTAGCTCCAGGATCTTGATTCATGAGCTGTATTTTATTTTATTTCATTTCCATAACTGATTTATTTAAACTCAGCTGAGTAGACATATTTCATAAGGCATTGAATAGGAACTTCGAATATAAAGACATTTACATTTACATTTAATCATTTAGCAGACACTTTTAACCAAAGTGACATAACAGTAGGAAACATAGCATGAGCATGAATAAAGCATGAATCCTTTGCTTGTTTATTTATGCATGCATTTATGTATTTATTTATGCCTCGGATGCCAATTTAAATATATTGATTTATTAATAATTTAGCCCCAGGATCTTTGAAGGATGTTACAATTGTCTATTAATTTACAAAACATAAACATAACTTCTTGACATGATGTGCAACACAAATTTCTTAAATAAATAAAGGCTGTACATTTAATAAAAATAAATAAATTGCCATGTGCTTATTAAATAATCAAATAACATTTTATCATTTAAAGTTTCACAATATTTAATATTTATTGTTAATTTTTAATGAATTGTTAATTGTAGGTCATTTCGTCCAACTGCTTCTTCAGCATCTCACACCTTTTACATACAGGAGTTTATGAGGTAAAGAGGTCTGATTTGTTTTTAATATATGCCAGTAAAATGATTTATTTATAATGTAATTGAATCAACATATAAAATTGACATTCTCGTCATTTTTTTTTAGAAAACATTACCCGAACCAGCATATAAAAGCCACAATGAGCTCCCCTCTGACATTCATACTAAGCCTAATATACAAGGATTATGCTTTAGAAAATCATGTTAAAGATTAGTTGACCACACTTGGATGAGCACAGAGTCCAGCTGAAGATGATCTCTATGTTGGAGGTCTGTCTGCAGGGTGGAAGTATTTGAAGGGGAAATTGTGATCCAACTGGGAACAGCTGTACTTTCCTCAAGAACATACAATATAAATGTCCATAATAGTTTCTGCCTTTTTGCAGCAAAGCCACTAAATGCAGCCCTGGTGCAGCATGTGGAAACCAAGTACCTTCTATATAAACAACTGACACACAAGTTTAGAATATTCTCTAAAGATGTTTTTTTGAAATGTTTTGTTTTTAAGTTATGGCCACAATCATTTTATATAGTACATATATAAAACTGGTTTGATATAAAGAGCACGGGATTTAGATTCATTTGTTTATTATTTGATTACATAATATTAATGCAACTGCTCATATATACAGTACAGACCAAAAGTTTGGACACACCTTCTCATTCAAAGAGTTTTCTTTATTTTCATGACTATGAAAATTGTAGAGTCACACTGAAGGCATCAAGGGCTATTTGAGCAAGAAGGAGAGTGATGGGGCGCTGCGCCAGATGACCTGGCCTCCACAGTCACCGGACCTGAACCCAATCGAGATGGTTTAGGGGTGAGCTGGACAAAGAGCTTCTCAGAAAGAAGGCAAAAGGGCCAACAAGTGCTAAGCATCTCTCGGGGAACTCCTTCAAGACTGTTGGAAGACCATTTCAGGTGACTACCTCTTGAAGCTCATGAAGAGAATGCCAAGCGTGTGCAAAGCAGTAATCAAAGCAAAAGATGGATACTTTGAAGAACCTAGAATATGACATATTTTCAGTTGTTTCACACTTTTTTGTTATGTATATAATATATAATTCCACATGTGTTAATTCATAGTTTTGTATGCCTTCAGTGTGAATAAAGAAAACTCTTTGAATGAGAAGGTGTGTCCAAACTGTTGGTCTGTAATGTATATATATATATATATATATATATATATATATATATATATATATATATATATATATATATATATATATATATATATATATATAATTTTTTTTTCAATTATGACAACTGTTTGAATGGTTTTAGCATGTTAACAGATATGACAATGTTAATGTTTTTAGTCCTGGTGCAGTACGTGCCAGTAGATAAACAGACATGCTGCTGTGAGCATGTGCTGCTGCTGTATGAATAGGCATACACATCTAGACAGGTGGAGCTGGGGGAGGTGGAGGGGTTCAGAAGAACTCTGGTTTACAGCAAACACTGAACCAAACTATTTAAATGTTGAGAAGGAAACTGTATTAACTGCAGAGTCAGCAGAGGACAATAACTTACTCTGTGTATTGAATAATGTGATTGTTAGCAGACTGTATGTAAAAGACCTATCGGAATTTGATATCTAGAGTTCCATGACTGAACTAGATATAAACTGGAAAATTATGCAAATCAAATAAATAAATAAATAAATAAAATAAACTTTAACCATAACCCATTTTTGGTCCTGATTACCTGTAGTTAACCTCCACTCTAAACTGCCATCTGCTGTGCTGAGCCAGTGCCAGCGAGAGAGCGAGCAAATGCAGGGATAGTGAAGGGGTAACTTTGGGGCAGGCTGAGGCACAGCATGAACCCTCTCCTTGTGCACGGGAAGTTGAATAACCACCATATGCCCCACAGTGGTCTGGCATTCTCCCTTCAACTCTGGCCTCAGAGCGGTATGCCAGCTTTCAGCCACTTTTCCCACACTCTACCCCAGGAGAAAGGCCATTGGGCTTTCCCATAGGTCATCTGCCTGGTCTGCCACTAGCCACCTCCTCACCCCCAACCTCCTGGCATAATCCTCCTTGGCACCCACGACCAGGCTCAATTCAATCCCAATGACTGGCTCACAAAAAAGGCTGGGCTGGGCAGGAGAAATGGGACTGGGCGCCTGTGCATTGAACCCTCTGTGGCCCAAACACTTGCACCCGTCATACAATGGCTGAAAAAAGGAGGAATGAAACGCTTGTCTGTCACCGACAGCCTTCAGTTGGTGAGACCTGCTGAGGATACAATGTGAGAGGGAGCTTGTGTATGTGTGTGTGTCAGCATGCTGACAGCTTTTCTGAAGCGGTGTGTCATCCGTAAGGAGACACGCTGGCGGAGCACGAGCTTGCCCCCCGCTTTCACACACATCTTCCCTCAGGATGGTAGTTGTAAAAGTGCCACCTTTAACTGCACAGTAACAGCAGCATGTAATTGATGAGTAAATGGAATAGAGTGATTCTTATGTTTTGTCTAGAACATCTAGATTGATTCGAGCTTGATTACATCATATCCTATCCAACATTACATCTGATCTAAATTATATATAGACTAGTAACAGTAATTGAATTATTAAACAGCATTTGTATGTATGTTAATTTATTTATTTTTATGTAATTATACTTTTGAGATTGCAATTGAGAGGGAGTGTAATTGAGCATTTTTTTGCCAGAATTCAAGTTTACTAAATGTAAAATAACTAAATTAAGATATTATGTATTAATTAATTCTTATAATTATAACTAAGTATTACTTTCTTTTCAGAAGAAAAACAAAAAAACATTAATTTTAAATACTTTTGTGTATGTTTTGTAGTGCACAAATATGACGTTTGAATTCAATTTCTATTCTTTCTTTTTTTAAATCTTACCTTTAGTTTTATTTTCATTTTTATAATAGCTTGTTTGCGATGATAACCTGCAAAGCATGTGTTACAGCAAAGAGCAAAATGCTACCGCAAACCCATCTCATGAGAAAGGAATGTTTATCCTGGTATGATCATCATGGGTAGTTTACAACCAATTAAACAATCACGTTTGTCAGTAAAGACAAGATTACTGTCTATAATGACCAGTTCCTAAAAGCATCCTGTCTTGAATGGACAAATCACACACCCCTAGTACAGAGTTGATATAAAACCATATAAAAATGCAGCATCGTGGAATAACTGAGATATCATTTCAACTTGACCTTTCAGTTCAGTTCATCTGTGTTGTTATTGTTTCTGACTAATCTGAATATCATAGCATTGTCTAAAAGATCACCTGTACAAATATGAGGAAACAGCATACTGTATATCAGGTGTAGTGGGCCAGTATGTGTGGGACCGGTAGGAGTGGCAAGGCGCCAGGCTGCCCTTATCAGCCCCTACGGCCCAGTCACCACTCCCGAGAGACGGTCGGGGAGGGAGCGAGGAGTCCCTTTGTTGTTTTCTCTGATCTACGACCGGCCTTTATGGCATGCTCTAGATCACTATCACTGTGGGAAAGACAGAAAGAAGGCCCAGGGAGTGTGTGCGTGTGTTTATGTGTGTGATCAACTGAACAACCTCTGCCTTTGACTCTCCGACAGCTATCACAGGGCCTGCTGCCGCTGATATTGCTCATAAAGAAGCTCCCAGCCAGCTGCAGGGACGCAGGCGGATGATAAGAGTGAACTTTGACCTCTCGGTTCAGCAGTCACACTAACAACACACACATCAATGAAGTCATGAGGTTTGTTGAGCCATTATAGGCAATATATGTCAGAGGCAAGTAAAACTATGTCCATCTTGTCATCTGAACTGTGAACATCATATGATATTAAGTACAAATAAATTTGGACAATTAGTCACAAGAATAAAAGTCTGGCAGAAATAGAATCTCTCTTGTTATATTCTTAATAACCTGTGATGATAAAATACATAAATTATCTGTGCATAAATATATTTTAAAGGCATACTTCACCCAAAAAAAAAAAATTAGCTTATAATTTATTCACCATCATGCTGTCCCAGAACTATATGATTTTTCTTATTCAGATTAACACATTTTTAGAAAAAAAAAAATAACTATGTAAAACAAATATATGGGACCTCTGAAGTAAATGCTTCAAAAACTCACATATTTAGTCTTTTTTAAATGGTATAAGTACATTTAAGCATGTAATATAAGTACAATAAGCATGTGATAAATTCATGATGGACAAAAAAAAAAAAAAAAAAAGTTTAAGAAATTGGTATTTTTCTCAAACACACAATTATCATCTTTGAAGCATCAGCTTTGAAACTCCCAAACAATTGCATTATATGAACTCACAGTTAAGTTAATCTGATAAAAAGAAAGTCATATACATGAAGGCGAGAAAATTATTACAGAATTTTTCTTTTTGGGTGGAGTTTACCCCAACAGCCTTTTCGCCTATTCTGTATTGTTATTGGTTGCTTGAAAATAGGCCATGCCACAAAAAGAATAAAATGACAACCAATTTACCCTTCTCTGTGCAGCTGAAAATGACCGCTATTTTTTTTTCAAATTGAATATTGACATAGCTTGGATCCACCACTTGTCCTTTGACCTCTGCATTATCTGTCCCAAAAATCTGTGTGGCCTCATGTTAATGAAAGCAGGATAATTAGTACCAAATTGATTTCATTTTTGGTTTTGCTTTGCATTTTAGGAGTTGAAAGCCAGTGTGCCCAGACAAGGAGGCTGACCACTCTCATAAACATGAGATGTCTGTGGTCGTGGGGTCATCTGGCAATCTGTAGAAGGTTGGGCTGTTAGCAGAGTCATAAATGAGTTCATGCAGGTGCTGTCAGAGGGTGAGGGTAAATCACCCCTCACTCACATGACCTCAGTACCCCACGCACTCAATTAAAGACCTAATGAGTCACCCAGCCTACCAGGTTAGACATGCAATAAATGAATAAGGCTGCACTGGCACCAGTGATGTCACCTGTATTTTAAAATGAAAGGATAGGGCCACAAAACCGTCAAGGCACTGGAGACCAAGTATAAGTGAGCTGAACTTTAACCTGCATGGAGTAGCTGGTCTGGAGTCGCAGACAGACTGGGTTGTTGAAGGCTCTGTTGTGATGTCTTATGGGGGAGGACACCTATGTTCATACAGTTGTTCTTGCTGTATTCAGACTTTTAAATGACACTCAAGGGACGCACGCTGGACAGATGAAAATAATTTACAATGATTTGTGAGCTGCGACTTTAGGAACGATCAGAAAATAAAATTTGTCATGTCCGACAGCAATGGAGTGCGAAGACTTTTATAGGTCTTACGTGCTCTGAGCAAAAGTTAACCTCAGATGAAGTGAGAGGATAAATTTGGCTCAGGAAAGAGAAGGCTATTACGTTTTCAAGCATAAATACTGAAATATCTTCATGTCTGAACAAATGTGATGGTAATAGTGCACAGGTTAAATTCAGTTTGTTAATATTGGATAATTAATGAGCTAACAATAAATAACATTTTAAAGGATTTATTCATCTAGATCAATGTTAATTTTATACTGTTGTTTTGGTTAATTCATATTCATTCAAAATGCATAACTTTAGGCTTTGTTGTCTCTTTAGTGGTTACGCATAAAATATAATTCATTTTGGGTAAATCTAACAGGCTAACACAAAAATCAGCAATAGGGCCTAGTTGAAGAGAACCAAGCGGGACATTTGAGGGGGGCCCATACAATTATTATTTTTTGCATATGGGCCCAGGGCTGACTTGCTACACCACTGCACAAGCCTTTAACCATAATATGTTTAACCATAATATGTGCTTTTGTTACGTTACTCCATGCAGGATGTCAGCTTTGAGTAAGGAGAAGACAAAACAAGTTGTTGCATCTACATAGGCCAAGTTTTGCTGCTTAAGGTAGAATATCAAAAACCTCTCACCAGCTTAACCTGTGTCAAGTCTGCATTAACAGATCTCTCATGGGCTGCCTGTCAGGAGAGCTCACCTCCTGGGGCTCCATCAGAATGTATGGTAGGGAGAGGCACAGGCCTAAGGTGGACACACCCTGACTGCAAACTGCAGGCCATTACGCTCAACAAGGACCGTGCTGTTCTTGCCTGTCAGCTGTGATCTTAGGGAGCATGCTAAGAAGTAACCGTGTCCTGCCTTGTAAATTCATTTTAAAATGGTAGGTGGTTGAAATGTGAATGTAATTTTACTGGTCAAAGGCTATTATGCATCTCTTGTGTGACTCCCTTGTGTGACCAGGAAAAAGCATAAAACCTGTCACCCAACTTTGTAAATGCTGAATAAACTAGAACTAATGAGCCCTGGGTCTTAGCAAGTGTGCAGTAAATCTACATTGTAACTACTGACAACATCCACTTTAGAGGGTGTTAATATTTCACACCTTGAGGCCAAGAGCCTGTAATGAAACAGCTTCCTTTTGCAAACACTCACACCCATCTCCCCTGGTGAGTGTTCCTCAAGATTTTTAAAAGACCTGTGGCTGTGGCTTATTTCCCCAACAAGAAGGTGATTGGTTAGTCAGTTGGACCGTTATTCACCCAGTTTGGATGCTGGCCACATACATGCTAAAATCCTGAGACCCAAGTTGTGAGAAAAGTGCTAATCAGGAACCTGCTTTTTTTCTAAGTAAAAGTATCAAAAGGGTCAGTTTTAAACTTGTGCTTATGTGTTAAAATCATCATGGAAGGGAATGCCTAACATGAGTAGAAAGTAAAACAGAGTCTTACTACCCTTAAAGGACACTGTAAAACCAGTACCTGGCCTTGAATCGCTCTTTATGAGTTTGTATGAAAGAAATACTTTTGTTTCATAATTTGCTATTTTCACATTTTGTGTTTTAAACTTTGTAAATTTTAAATAGATTTATTCAGCAAGGATTTATTGCAGTATATTGTATATTGGAGTATATTGTCCATTATGTGGATTGGAATTTAACAAATCAATTTCTTGTTCCCTATAACAACAAAGATTCCATTTATGATTTTTTTTAATTTACTTTTAATACATTTTAATACATAAAAAAAAAAAAAAAATAAAGGAACTCCAACAATTGCCAAATAATATGATTTAAATTATACATATTAAATATATAAATATAACAATTATTGCTTAGGTGTGTTTACATAATTTTTACAGGTGACAAAAATTTTAATCAATAATTGGACTTGACTTTATAACAGTTATATTGTCTGTTTAAGGGTTAAATGGCAATAAATGAAGCATAGCTGTCTCCAAACAAAGACTTGCCCACTGGATAGTGCAGGCTATAGTCTTAGCATACCAGGCCCAACATTTAACGTTTCCCCTCGGAGTGAGAGCACACTCTATAAGAGGCGTGGCATCTTCTTGGGCATTGGCGTAGGTTGCTGCGATAGCAGACATCTGTAGAGCTGCCGGCTATGTGACACCTAACATGTTTGCAAGATTCTCCGTATAAATCCTGTGTCCTCTCAGCCTCAGATGGTCAGTAACACCAGACTTTTCACATCATTCCCCTCTACGGACTGGATACGTGCACTTAAGTGCTTCTCAGTTCAGTTTCCCTTTTGGTGAACCCTGTTGAAAGTCCTCCCGCACCCTCGGTGATCAGGAATGGCGGAGTGCCAGACATAAGGTCCAGCACTCATGTGTAGTGATTCCCCCTTTGGGTTATCCCACATGTGTATTCTTCCATGGTAGGGCTTCCCTCAAGGTGAGCCCATGTCTTTCCCTGGAAGAGATTTCCCTGCCATCTCTGCTGCATATTTATCTCACCTCAGGCTGGCTGAGTCTACCACAAGGACTTTCATATGTAGCACTGCTCTATGGCCAGTCCATGGGCCCTATCATGCTGGCGCATTGCTATTTTAAGGAGCTGAAAATAGACTGTGCCATAGACCAACTCAAATCTGGTCTAAAGTCTGGTGTAATGTTTTTTCTTTGTTATTTAAAGTGTTATTTAGAGTGTGTTACTATAGGTGACGCTGCTTATTAAACACAGGGACACACAGCAGCACACAAACATGCCAAATATTACAAATTAAAAGATTGCAATGCATAATAATTTTTTGTAGGCTAATAAAATATAAAAATGCCTACATGTCATAATGAATAGGCATCGCATGTATCATAATTAGGCTATCTATTTGCTCTGTTTCATCTCTGTGACGCGTCTTTGCGCTTGCCAAATTCCGCTGTGTAAATAGCAAATCCGTCATGGTACGGGCGCAACTGGCTCTTAAAAAACGCCCGTTACTCATTAAAAGAATAGGGACAACCCATTTAGAAGAATTAAGCCTGTATGCGCCAACAGTTTTTTTCTGTCGTTAAAATAGCAAAAGTGGATTTGGACATGCCCTGAGTGCACCTGTGCCATGCGCTTTACACTTTGCATTTAGATCATTAAAATAGAGCCCCATATGTGTGATTTCCACATAATACCTCCTATATGCAGGATGTGGCATCCATAGTGTTCCCTTGTTTGCTTTCCCAGTGCACTGGACTAGGTCAGCAATAGTGGCATTTTCATAGGGATCCCAATTCGTAAGTCACTGCTGACATAACATCAAACGTGACTGACTGAAAGGTTATGTCTCAGTTACGTATTGTTCCCTGAAGAAGGGAATGGAGAAATTATGTCCTGTCGCCACAGTTGCTCTCTGGCGAGATCCCAATTTGTCAGTCACTGCTGATGTAATGTCTCCATTCCCTCCTTCAGCGAACGAGGGTTATATACGTAACCGAGATGTTCTCAACTCTGAGCATATGTAATGATGACTGATTATTGAATTGCGTTTGTTGAAATAAAAGACCTTCTTGGCACATTTCTTTGATGTGTTGCAAAAAAAAGTAATTCTACTGCATTTTGTTCATGCTAATCAGCCAGTCCAAACATTGTAAGAATTATTGAAGTGAAGCCCATGTAAGAGATGAAAGCAGAGTACACATACAACTGATGAGTAAACACAAACCTAAAGTCAAATCATGTAAGACAAGCTACACAGTCTTCATCAGCAACAAAGACATGTTCCAGTATCATTGTTGGATCGAGAGAGAAATAGAAAGGTTTGTTGACTGATGGGGATTGGGATGGCAAACAGACAGAGCAGCTTGGACCCCATCCTGCATCTGTCTCACGTGCTCTGCCTATTGGGCCACAAGATTCAAGGGATTGCCCATTCTCAAGAGGGCTGAAGCCAGCTTTTATCTCCAACCAACACAATGTGATAAAAGGTTGTAATTATCAGTACAGCAAACATAAAAACCTGAGCTGAGTGCAGTGAAACCTTGGCCATTTGGGGTATTACAGCTTTGTGTGTGTGAGACCCACCAGCCCAGTTGAATTCACTAACTTAACCGAGTTACTGAGACAAACAAACAGATAAAATGATATTTTATTAAGGGTATATAGTATTTACTGTGAAGCGATGCACACTGCAACTTTAAGTAAACGGCAGTTAGATTAAAAAAGTTTGGACTAACAATTTATGTCAACAGTACCAAGACAAACATTTTTTGATCTTTGTTCTGTTTTATTTAAATTTTTTAACCTGGTAGTAAAACATTAATGTTGTCTTTGAAAACAACGTTTTTGATCGTGCATAATTCCAATCACTGTTTTTGAATAAGATAATAACTTCGGATGTACCATCATAACTAGAGGAAGATGTTCACGTATATCCTTTCATCCCTTTCCTCAAATATATATGCCATATGCAATGACATGAAAACATAGAAGGTTGTTGTACTTTAAAATTTTTGGATAAATACTTTGGAGAATCGTTGTTTATATCTTTAACTATGGAGAACATATGGATTGCTTAAAGCAAATATTGCAGGAAAGTACAGAAAATAAAATTATATGCATCACTGCAACCGGTTGCTTGTTCACAATGTTCTTCAAACATTGCAGAACTCAATAAGGGCAATTATATAGTTAAATAAAATAAAAGCAATTAAGTGTATGTTTACTAGTTAAAAGAGTATGTAAAGTATGTTTACAAAAATAATGAATGTATTTCTCTTACAAGGATTTGTCTCACATCTTTTTTTAATGAGTATTTTTGCTCATTTAAGGTAAACTGAAGTGCACTTTCACTATATAGTTGGCCACTTCTTTGTAAAATGAGGTAAAAGTGCTATCCTGAAATGAGTAAAGTGCTTGAGAGGTCCTTTAGCCCATGGAGGGTCTGTGAGAGCACAGTTTTCCCACTTTCCCCATTGCTTGCCTCCGAAGGTTTCTCAAGTAAAGGGGCACCTCTTTGAAAGCAAAATGCCAAAAGGAGGGAAAAAAGTAACAAAGGCTTATTCTCTCAATTGCCCGATCGAAAAGTTTCCCCTACCACACTTCAATAAACTCACATAGAAACATGACTATTCTTGGTTAAATTAGCATTCAGACAATAGCCAGTCCATGTATAGCTCAAGCTTCACACACTTTACAGTCTATCAGGCCGAACCAGAGTAGCACTCGCTTTCCCTAAAGACCCACCTCTTTACATCTCTATGGGGCAACTCATTAGCTAAGTAGAAACTCCTCTTTTCTTACTGCATCTTTGTCTTTTGTGATAATGTCAGCTATTGTCTCCTTCAAATGATCCTAAACAAGGCCCATTTTCTGGTTAATACATATTTACAGCCATGTAAGTTTTTTGTGGGGATCCTGTAGTTTTATGTCTGAGTGTGTCATTCCCTGAGCAATAAAATCATTAACAAGCTGTTTAGGGGTAATTGTTTAACCATTTTTATTTTGATTCTGGAGACTTCAGTGAGTCTGTAACATTTGAGGAGACAGATGGCCAGACAACACAAGCTAACTTTAGCAACCAACTTTAACCTCGCATTGACTTTAGAACTAATACACTAGAGATGAAGCTGGAATGAAATTATAACTAATGTACAAAAACAAAGAAATTTGCTGCAAAGACTATACGGCTCATTAATACAAACATGTTAGTGATTTGAAACCTTGATAAAATCCTACAAGTTTTAATTTATTTATATTGTAAAAAAAATATGTATAAAAATGATAGTTTTTTTTTTTTTTTTTTTTTTTTGAGATGCTAGATTTACTACTTGGGAAATAGTATACTAGATTTAAACATTATGATGCACCTCATGAGTTCAGCATGGCAGAAAGATGTCACGATGGACATAAACAGATGCAAAATTTTACATTTTCTGTCTCTTTCACAGATGACAGCTACACTGTCTGAACAAACATACAATTTCAATACAAGTCAGGTTTACAGTATGTGTAAAACGAAGCATGGAGCTACACGGAAACAACAGTTACACTACCATCAGTGTTTCCCAAAGGGTGTCAGAACCAACTTTTAGTGCACCAAGGGTCACATCAGCACGTACAAGCTTGGACACCAGCATTGTTCATGGCCTGGTGAAATAGCCTTGTTATCTTTCAGTGATTCTGTTTTCTAACCCCCTTTCGTTTTACAGTAGACTCTTGGGTGAGGGGGTCATCCATTGAATGAAGAGGGCATCTGTGCTGATCCGTGAAAAGGGACGAGGAGAGAACAAGAGATGGAATCCCCTTGGTTACAAAAACAAAAGAGACAGATACAAGGCCCAGAAGACCATCCAAATCATCTCCTGTTGACAATGACAAGTTTCTAGTAAGAATAAGAAAGGATAAGGGGGGATCGGTAGGAGATAAGCTGCGGTCCTGAGCAGAGATTTGAGCATGGCCTGCTAATTCCACTCAGCTTAGCACACAATTAATTTCACTCTCTGCCAATGTAGCCTTGGTCCAAATGAGCCCAGAGACTTTCAACCCCATCTTAAATGAAAAATAGTGGCAATGACGGCTGAACAGATGCCGAAAGACAACAAAACTGCTGCAGGGAAAGGCCTAAAAATGACACAAAGCCTCAAAAAATTATATGTATTTACTTTTTAAGCCTCACTTTGCACCACACAATGGTGATGTTATTTTTTCTATATTGTTATAGAGAAGTGGGGGGGGGGGGGTTGATGAACTTTTTAAAAGCTAGTACAGTTAAATTTTTATGAAAAAATATGTATACACCTCATTGTGGTGAAACTATTTCTACTCGGAAATTGTTAGTTAATTCCACAAATGATTACAAGGACAAGGCAAATTCTGAATTAGACATGCTGAAATAGTTTCTTGTGTGCTTTATGGTTAATATTACAACATTTGTTCAAGTAAGATTATTCTCAGCACACCCTAATGAGCAGGATGGAGAGATTAATCAGTGGTGTTCCCAAAGTTGTTAACAAGTCTATTCAATATATGCATGTAGCGTAATGATGTCACTTTTGTTCAAAAAGTTTTGTTGACATGATTTGGATTTCCTGGGTCTAAATCCAGGTATTGGGGAGTAGAGGAAATTCTTTCTCACAGAAAAGGACAATATAGCTACCCATGCTGAAAACGATGCCCCTGCTGACTTTTACATGACAGTCAATGTAGCAAGAAGCTAATGCTCCAATAGGCTTAGCGAGTAACAAAAGTATCCAGCCCCTGAGAGAGTCAGCCAATATTCTTGGGCCCATTAAAGCACCTGCCAGTTCACCAGTAGCTCAGGAACTCCTCTCTTCCGTTGGACAACTCAGGGGTCTAGATTAGGCGCCTGCTGCGTAGACATCCTCCAGGCTTCCTTCTCTTAAAGACACCCCACAGGATATCATGTCCTATATCCACAAACCTACAACTACACTCAAAACCTAAGAAGACCTGTCCCTCCCACCATTATACCTCTTTCTTTGCCATTTCTCATGGGTGCTTAAAATTTTATTCTTGAAGGACTGAATATGTGATGAAATATAACACGTAATTGTAAAGGAAAATCCTGTCAAAATTTTCTCACCCTCATGTTGCAAACCCATATTTCTCAAGTATCAAATCTGCAAAAATCTTATCATGGAATTAAAACCCAAACAGTTATTCTTGAACAATAGCTTGGCATCTTGTCTTTAAGATAATGACTGGCAGTTCAGTGGCTTATGAGTTATATTCCACAGCAAATCAATTGGCCACTGGGGTTCAGAGATAAGCTAGTACCAGTTTGTGCCGGCCAGCGCACATAACCCCGCTTCCATCGACCTTTGTCCCCTGACTCTTTCACAAGGCACTGCTTGATTCCTCTATCAAATGCTCCTCTACAAAAAAGACAACAGATGCATGTTATCAGCATTTATATTAATATTATGTAATAGTATATTAATATTTGTATTATTATTTTACTTGTAATAATAAAAAAATAATTGGTATCATTACTAGAAGTCATAGTAGTATTGAGTGTTTAACAGGTCTATCTGACTCTTCAAGTATTCAGTACACACACACACACACAAAACAAAAACAGAACACACAAAGATGTGTAACCAAAACAATTCTTCATCAATGTATAAAAGTTTTTTAGGAGTAATCCAAACTATACGAAAAAAAATGTACATAATCAAGATGCTGGTTTGAACATACAAGCACAACATTACTCCATGATTGTTAATGCTTGAATTAATTGTTCCCTGAAGTATTCACTCAGGGGTTTGCATTTCCTGTGTTGACCATATAGTGTGATTGTGATGCCATAGCAGGGGTTCTTCAGGTTGGTTTGGAGGGAAACACCTGCAATGATGAGATACACACACCTCGGGGCTAATAGGTAGGGGGTGAACTGTATGGTGCCAGATTCCTGTTGGGCTATTCACAAACAGAATATGTTAGTAATTATGCTGCCAACCTGTAAAAGCTTTTCAAAACACTCAACACTGCAGTTCATGAGTGAGGAGCACAACAGAATCAGCCATTAAGCAGAGTGGACAGATAAAGCACAGATGGATTGTCTTTAGCTATCCTACTGTGAGAGGAGATTTGTTAAAATCTGTTGACAACTGAGCTTTGGAGACTTTCCTTCCCAACTCTACACCTAGTAGTTATATTTAAATTTGATGAAAAATCCAGAATACTCTCCTCTTTCTTTACTATTTTATTGTTGTTGTCCACAGATGCTTCTGATCTGATGCAGCAGGAGCTGTCAAAAAAGGACATGTGCGTTCAAATACAAAAGATGTGATCCTTGTGGCCTTTAAGGTTAAAAAAATCCCTCTACACAATTTCCAAAAATGAAACGGCAATGTGGACCATGACAAAAAACAATAGAACATCATTAGTTAAGTACAAAACATCTCTTTTTGGCATGCTTTGGTCAGCGGGTGAACCAGAGGAACGGTCAGCGTGGCAAATCCACAGCTCTCCATCATCCTGAAAGCTGTGTCCAATCGCATTCATCCAGAGCAGCAGGTAGCCCGCATGCCACGGCCACTGCACTGACCATCTCCTCCCATTGGCCGAGGCTTCCTGACCAGTTCATGGGTCATTGGCCTGGCCGGACACAAGCAATGCTCATGACAAATGTGGTCTGGGGTGGCTGGTGAAGTGATTAATGGCTGTTCAGATTACAGGCCATACCACACTACAACACACCCGCTGGGCATCAAACTAAACAGCAAGCCCTTTGTCAGATGCCGTTCTCCTTGTTCCAAGTGCACAATGCGCTATTGCCAACCTGCATCGTGACGTTCCTCTTGAAGTTTGCATGCCTAAAGTTGCTGTTTTCTTGGTTTGGTGGATGAAATATGGCAGACATTTTTGGATGGCTTTTGTGGATTATTCTCGCATGTGCGTGCTAAAAGCTTGAGGCCTTCAGATGATCTTTGATGTTTGAAAATCACATTTTCATTAGTTGTGGTGACCATCTCTCCAAAGGCAAAATTAAGAAATGCCTTTGTCACTCATCCCTCTGACAGTAGTTTATCTAATGCCAAACCAGTTAAGTGAATCCATTGCATTTTTGTTTATTGGAAGAAGGCGGCTGGCATATTTTCTTTGCCTTTTTGTTCTTGTTAAGCGATTATGAACAGATGGGCTTCTTACATTTTTTATGCTGGATGTAGATGTCAAAACTACATGCAAACTACAAAGCAAATCTTGTTTTAATTATCTCACATAAAAAAGTCATTTCCAAATCCTTCACCATTGCTCACACCGTTCATGAGACTCAATTAATGAGTCATTTCACCGAAAATAAGATCGATGGCGTCTTCGTGAGCAATCTTAGCAACCGAGACAGTTGTGTTTTATATTATTCTGCATGA
Organism: Carassius auratus; assembly: GCF_003368295.1. Taxonomy (NCBI): domain Eukaryota; kingdom Metazoa; phylum Chordata; class Actinopteri; order Cypriniformes; family Cyprinidae; genus Carassius; species Carassius auratus. The sequence continues at coordinate 22,096,346 of NC_039248.1, forward strand.
ATTTTAATACATTAAATAGATAGGAATTTAGTGAGTCACAGTTTTGAATTGTGCAACCTATTGAAGGCTGAATCAAAGGCACAGGGACATTTCTTAGGTGGCTGAAAAGCCCCAGCAGCTGCCAGCGTGTGTGGGTGGACTGTTTGTCTGCACCGGACCAGGGAGATGGGTCTGGAAAGCTCCTCACCCTTTCAGCTAATTGGCCGTGGGCTGGCCCTGAAATTTATTGGCATTTGCGTGATAAACTGCCGGCATTGTGTCCTTTTCCTATTGTGTGTTGCAGGAAATAATAGCCCACCTCACCAGATATGGAGCCTATTCTGGTCAAAGGACATAGAAAGGCAGCATGGGTCTTGAGGTGACTGACCCGCACTGTGGGACGGTGGTATCTTCCTTGATAATATCCCGCTGCTGGAAATTAGTCGTGAACAGGCTTCTCTTTCTGCTGGTGTCAGGCGTGGGCCCCTGATGAGAGATTTGTTGATATGATAACCCGATTAGTCTGACTTATTTAAGAGTACGGTGGTTGCAGAGCACATGGTGCCTTCCTGAGACTCTCCATCCTCACTTTGCGCCAACACGTATCATTAAAACCTCTGTTCTAAACCATAAAGTTAAACCTGACCTTTGACCCCTAGCCACTAGACACTTATACTACATATCTAGGGTTTAGATTTACAACTGGTAGTCATTAGCTTTTAAGTGCTCAAATATTCGTTTTGATGCAATTAACAAAGTTGAGGATGGTTTATGATTGCTTTTTGACAGTTCATGAACCCATTTCATATCCATTTATTCATATTCATTACCATTTCACGTTAATGGGACCCAAAAACTCAAATGTTGTCATCCCCTATTCACCCTCTTCTGTTGAACACAAGATAAGATATTTTGAAGAATTTGATTCCTACTGATTTCCATTGTATTTTTTTGTCCATACAATGGAAGCCAATAGACACGGAAACTGTTTAGTCACCAACATTCCTTTTCAAAATATATTTTTTGCATGTGTGGAATAAGGCAGGTTTGGAATGGCATGAGGTTGAGTAAATGAGGACAGAATTTAAAGGTAAACTTGAAAGCTCTATCGTAAGTTGCTTAAAGTAATTTTTATTATGACTGGAGAGGGTTTGTAGAACTTTCATGGAAAGTTTGACAATTAACTTCCACAACACCCAGACTTGGTAATGAGCTTAATGGAACGCTTTATTCCAATGGCCTGCTTTTAGAGTCTAAGGGCCTAATTAGAGGAAGTGCAAAATGGCTTAATTAATTTGGATCCTTCAAAGGCAGTTTCATATTAGTTTAGAGAAATCCTGATCCCAGGTAGTGGAAGAGGTATTATTTACTAATTCGCCATGAATAGTTTAGTTCCGTTCTCTATGGTAATCCCTATTTTTCTAGTTTTAGAACTGAGTTGCATTCTCCACTCTTATTCTTCTCATTAAAGTAGAGTCTCAGGATGGATTTATATCAAAAGACTAGATCCCACTTGAAATGCACCATTGCATTTAGACGGTTATTGCAGGGTCAATCGCAATTCACTTGGGCATTAATTATAGAGCAGGAAAGCTTTTAACATGTCTCTCTCTCTTTCCCATGCAATCAAACCATCATAAATGAGCTAGTCATCATTCTCACATTGACTGAACTGCAGTGTGTGAAAACAACTATTACTCTTTCTTGAAAAATGTTTAAAGGCTCTTTGTGAAACTAGTTGCTCGAACAATCAGGATAAGAATAAGTTATCAAACCCCTCCTCTGAATTACAGTAATAACTGCTGAAAGATAACAATAATATATTTGTGATTTGTGTTAATCATAAAGGGCCTTGCTTCAGTTCATTGTTATTGCAACAACATTTTACAATTAATGCTAAATTACTGCTAATAACTACTAAATAAAACCTTGTAATCATAAACGGCACACATAAACTATTTTTCTTTCTTTTTTTTTTTCTTTTTCTCCAAGGTGCTTAATTTTTGTACCACTAGTGGTATCAAACAGACTTTTTTTTTTTTATTGAGTTGGCGGTCATTATTTTTGCAGTTTTGTTTAATGCCACTAGGGGTGTACAAATGAAACACTGAAACCTTAACATAAAGCTTATGAAACGGCCTTGACATGCCCATAGTTATTTAATTTTCTGGTTTGTACTCCACTTTAAGAACCCAAGAAAGCGCTGAGTCATTCCTTCAGAACTGTCCTCTGACCTGTACTTTCATCCAGACTATCTGTAATGTCTGTCATGTATCTTCCAGCACACACAGAACAGGAGGCCATGTTCCAGCTGTCACAACACACACACATGCTAACCCGACCCCATGGCCTCTCACTGTTCCGACTGGAACATAAGCCAAGACTCAGCAGCTCCAGACAGGATGTAGCACATGTCCATCATATTACACCCACCTTTTCCCATGACCCATGGGTGGTATTAGATAAACAGCTGCCCTGTACAAGAGACCCAACCTCTGCGTTCTGATATTTCACACTTGTGTGCCACACAGGCTCCAGGTGGGAATGCCTGAATGGAAGGAGACTACAAGACACTGTTGTTTTTCCCAAAGTGAGTCGAACAGGGGAAGGTATTCAATGAGGCGTTGTACAGACTCCCTGGTTCAGGGGAGAGCAGCAGGCTGACTGACACAGGTATCCCATTTAAAAACTCGAAGATATGTGCAAGACCACGCAAGGAGTACAGTTTAACAGCAGGGACCTGTTCAGCTCTGTTAGAGATGATGGAGTTTCGGGTGATTGATTTAATGCAGCACAACAGCAGAATGGTCTTTCAATTTAAAATGTATTATCTCTACTGCTCTTGTTATGGCAACTGAATATACAGTGCACCACTTTCCATTGTTTAAGACCATTTTGCTTAAAGGGATGAAACTGTGAAAGTTGGTCAAGTTAGAATTTTACAATGGATTTGGGGTACTTTTATACTGTTGGTAATAGAAAATTGAAATTTTCATTCAATATACTTAACAGAGGGAGTTTCTCATCTAATTTACTTCATATTTTCTACAGACACTCATACGGTACTTCTTAATAATTAGTACTAAAAATGGACCAACTTTTTGGTCCCCTGGAGGAAAGCAGATTATAAATAACAGAATTAAGTTTTTTGAAAAAAAAATAAAAAAAATAAATAAAACAAATGTATATATATATATATATATATATATATATGAAGAGTTCAGATGCAAAAGCCTCTAAATGCCATCTGAAATTTTCATCTAAAATTAGTTTTTTTATCAGGCTCCTATATTTATGTTCAGTTATTTCACTTTAATAACCTGGAAAAGGACCTGAACATCGCAATTAAAGTAAAATTAATCAACCTAAGAATAGGAGCTTGATAAAAATCCTAATTTTAGATGAAAATTTCAGATGGCATTTAGAGGCTTTTGCATCTGAACTCTTCATATATATATATATATATATATATATATATATATATATATATATATATATATTCTGTGAGGGGTAGCTTTTGGGGTTAAGGGTAAGGAAATAGAAAATACAGTTTGTAAAGTATAAAAGTTATGATGTATATGGAACGTCCCCAAAAACATGAAAACCCACCATGAGCTGAATACCACTGAATGTGGTAATGGATTCTATTTACAAAGAGATGGCATATAACATTTTTACATTTATAAAGTTCTGTTAGCACTTTTTTGTGATTGTTTTGTAGGTTGTGTCATTAAAAAATACAACAAATTATGCTTTAGAAACCCGTTTTTATTTATAGCACTGATCTAATAAAAGAAAATAATGTGGACTACGCTTACTTCAGACTGTAAAAATTACAGTGATATTAATTATTTGGAGGAAAGGGCTAGCTGAAGCTCATTCCAAGTTTTATGAAACAAATAAGACGGATGTAACTAAATAGACCTTGAGAAATTAGAACTCTACCATAGAACAAACTTTCTCATAGAACAGACTCAAAATGAACAGCAACAAAATATCCTTTCAGTCAGTCTTCAAACAAAAAGAACAAACTTAAGTTATATTAAATAATCATCAAAGAATACAATTGAAGACAAACATTGAAATGCCTATATGCTCTGGAAGTAGGAAAAGAGAAAGGAAAAAAACAGTACTGACTTGTAATACTTCTAATGTGGTCATGAAAAACAACACATCTATTGAATTAGATATAGTTATACAATTATACCATTTCAGAGGGTAAACTCATTGAATATAGTAATCCAGTTTCAAACGAAGGGTATTTCCACAGCAACACAAATTAATAAAGTCATGCTGAAACATTTTACAGCAAAGCTGTAATATATTTAGCTGTCCATATCAATTATCAAAGTGTTTTAGAAGTGGGCATGAAGAAGTTTAATGTTCACATGGAAGTTATGAGAATGCTGCCAAGCGAGCAAATAAAGACAGCCACTGACAGACTTCTTGTTCCAGTAGCCCTCCAAGGGCTTAAAACATCCTAAAAACTAGTACGTTTTCAATACAAATTAAATTATATAATTTTGATAAGAATTTTATAGCTAATGCCATATGTTTGCTACATATTAATAGTCAATGTCAGGGTGGATTTATTAATAAAAAGCATGTAGAAGTGAAAATACTGTACAATTCCTTTCAAGCACCAAGCGTAATATGTGTTGATGTGAAAATGGGAAACAGCATGATGTGTAATGCCACCACAAACTTCAGAACTATTTTGGTGGCACAATCAATAGCTTCCATGCACGCAAGTGAAATGTAAAATCTCATTGAATAAACACTTTATAATTATTCCACACCACATTTCCTTTGCAGGATACCTCCAGATGAGAGGATAGACATGTAAGGACTTGCCTGGATGTGGACACATGTCCTCTAATGTCCAAGAAGACCCCCACTAAGCAGCTGAGCTAAACTCATACTGTCAGGATAGCCCACATGCTGTTGAAACCCAAATGACGGGGAGGTCAAAAAAAAGACAGGCCTGGGGTGAAATTAGGGGACTTTCCAAGGGGCTGGATATTCATTTAGGGTGGAGATGAGAGTTTACAGTTCCCCAGCATGAGGTGTAGAGGGAATCTCGTGGGGAAGTCGTGGCCTAATGGTTAGAGAGTCGGACTCCCAATCGAAGGATTATGGGTTCTAGTCTCGGGCCGGACGGAATTGTGGGTGGGGGTAGTGCATGTACAGTTCTCTCTCCACCTTCAATACCACGACTTAGGTTCCCTTGAGCAAGGCATCGAACCCCTAACTGCTCCCCGGGCGCCGCAGCATAAATGGCTGCCCACTGCTCCGGGTGTGTGCTCACAGTGTGTGTGTGTTCACTGCTCTGTGTGTGTGCATTTCGGATGGGTTAAATGCAGAGCACAAATTCTGAGTATGGGTCACCATACTTGGCTGAATGTCACTTCACTTTCACTTTCACTTCACTTTCACTTTCACTTTCATCTACAGGTAGCTGTGGGCAGCTATCCAAACAAAACCAAAGAGAGGGAGGGACAAATACTAATGTGGGCATCTGACCTGCCTTACCCTCCAGTAGAAAAAAAAAAGTCATGCCACTTGCAATGTTTTTCCAAGTGATCGTCAAAAGTCTTAAAGTAACTCAAAAAACTCAAAATGTAGCTGACATGGCCATTGTGTAAGTGTTTATCACACTGTGATGAACAGCTGTCTCTCCCAGTAGACTTCTGAAAGCAGCACCTGCTTTGTGGCAAGAGGTTAGTGACATGTGTACCCTTTTGTGCTGCTACCCAGGGAAGTCTATCCATGAGTGTGCTCTTCTGATGAGATCGGCAGTAGGAGTGAGTGACGCTTCTTCTTGGTGCAGCTGATCTGTGTGGCAAGTGGGACAGAGGATGAATAAATCCATTCTATTTTAATCTATTCGAGTCTGGATGGGTGAGAAGTAAATAAATAAGCAAAGAAAAGAGAGATAATGAAATGGGAAATACTAAGACGCTGGACTATTTTCTGGTCAGTGATCATACATTAACATGATGTTTTACACAATCAAACAAGTGGATTAGATCTCGAATCCTGTCATTAAAGCAAAATGGGTTCATGAAAACACTAAATGTATTAATGTTAAACTATAAATGCAAAATAGACGTCTCTTTAGAAGTATTCATATTTGAAACATTTTCTAAACTTGATTAAACACTAGATAAAAGTAAAAAAAAAAACATTATGTCATTAATTACTCACCATTATGTTGTTCTGACCTTTGTTTGTCTTTGGAAAACAAAATAAGATATTTTTGATGAAACCCAAGAGCTTTGTGAACCTCCATAAACAGCAAAGGAACTACCATGTTTAAAGGGGGGGTGAAATGCTATTTCATGCATACTGAGTTTTTTACACTGTTAAAGAGTTGGATTCCCATGCTAAACATGGACAAAGTTTCAAAAATTAAGTTGTAAGTTTGAAGGAGTATTTTTGTTCCAAAAAAACCTCTTCCGGTTTGTCACAAGTTTCGGAAAGTTTTTTTCGAGTATGGCTCTGTGTGACGTTAGATGGAGCGGAATTTCCTTATATGGGTCCTGAAGGCACTTCTGCCGGAAGAGCGCGCGCTCCCGTATAACGAGGCTGAGCACAGACATTTCACTGATCAGAGTGATTCACTGATCAGAGCGAGATCTTTTATAATTTAATAAAAAATAAATTAAAAAAAAGACGACATAAAGTGGAACTTAGTCATTTTCCAAAACCGCTAAGCCAATATTGACAGTTTCAGTACATACCACATAGAGACGCCTTTGCTGATGCTGCTCTTGTTAAATGAGCCTACTGGCGCTCGTGATTCTTTAGCTCCGCCCACACGTCACGCCTCCAGCCGGTCATGTTTTTCCGGGAAAAATCGTTACAGACTATCTTTCTCTTATGAATATAATAAAACTAAAGACTTTTTGGAGTTATGAAGGATGCAGTACTACTCTATAGGTACTCAAGAAAACGAGCATCTCAACCCAACCCCCCCCCCCCCCCCCCCCCCTTAAGAGGTAGTAAGGACAGCGTTAAAATAGCAAATGTGATATCAGTGGTTCAACTATTATTTTATGAAACTTCATCAATATGTCGCACAAAAATCATTCTCTTTTATGAAATAATGGATGAATCACTAATGTCACATGGTCTATTTTACCAAAGTCCTTAGTATCTTTCTGGGCCTTGAAAATGGTAGTCCCTTGCTGTCTATGCAGGATCAGAAAGCTCTCAGGTTTAATCAAAAATATATTTATTTCTGTTCCAAAGATGAGCAAAGGTATTACGGGTTTGGAATGACGTGAGGGTCATGTTCGAATTTTCATTTTTGAGTGAACTATCATTTAAGGGAAGTATCACCTATTATTTTATTTATTATAAAATTAATGTATTGAAAGACTGATATGCAAATACAATGATTTGCCTTTGTGTGTGTTTACATGCTAAAAATATGCTATATATGTAATAAAAATTATCTTATTTGAAAAGACAAAGCAAATATTATTATGTTTTTCTACTATTAGAACCTTTAACCATTAAAAGATCATTTAACATTTTCATATGACCATATAAGTGTAATTAGAGTAAGATAAGAGGTTTAAGAAACAAGCAAGAATTTTTGAGCAACCATTAGAGACCTTTTCGGAACTGATTGAAGTGTTGCCATCAGCAAAGTTAAAAACCAAAAGAAGTCTCACCTGCTCACTTTATAACCCTCAACAGATGAGTGTAGCTCCAAGGATAGGAGTTTACCAAAAGTAGTGAGTAACTGCCAGGTTGAAATAGGAGAATGATGGTACTGCTGTCAATTTAATCTGCTAAAAGGATTTAAAACTTACACGGGAGTCTCAGCATACAATTACTCCATAACACCGATCAAGAGATTGTGATTAAACAACCAGTGGCTGGGCTGCTTGTATCTTTACAGCCTACTTACACACCTGTAAACAGAAGACGGCTAATTTGGGTAAATCATTAGCATTCCTGATTATAGTCTTCATGCAAATACACTCATTTTCATGAAAACATAATAAATTCTTCATTATCAACTTGTCTCATCTGCAATGCAAACCAGTAATATCTGGACTAGCATGTTATAACAAAAAGATGAGGATTTCTTAAAATACAATGGGGCAAAATGATGAAACAATACAAATAACAATGAGCAATCCCTTCATGATTTTTGCACTCACTCCTACTAGAAATGCAGCTGTTTCAATAGTTACTCCCACTTTTGCAATTCATACTTCCCATCGCGAACTTATAAAGGGCAGAGTTAAGACACTCTGGAGCAGATCCTGACAGGAATTATTTGGATTTGCGTTAACAAAATAAATGGCAGTGCAGCAGCTGTAGAGAGCTCCTCCAAAACTGCAGCCATCTCCCTCTTTCAGACCCTTGAGATTATGGGATGGGTACCGCAAAGCTTGCTGGAGCATGGCTGCATATCATCAGACTGAGGCCGTTCCCATGTCTAAGCTCTGAGTCCACTGACACAGTTTAGGGTGTTGAAATGAACCGTTACCTCCTCCCATCTCTCCCACTCTGGGTGTAAAGAAGTTTAACAGCTTTAGTGTATGCTATCTTGGGTAGCATGTAGTACTGGATCATTTCTGATAAGCGTTGTTGCCAAATGTTGCTGTGGTATTATGAATTAACACCCAGTGTTAACAGTGCAAGTTAAGATATTTTACAATGATAAAGCATTTCTTGTTAAAGTTTAAAGTTGTCTTGATAGTTATCTTACTATTGCTATTTAAAAATATAGATTTTACTTGGTATCCAGGCACATCCTTTTCTCTCCTTGCATTTGCTTTTCCAAAAAGGACAGATGGAGAGAGGAGGGATCCTAGGCAGGTAGGCATCTCCAGAATGCGAGGGCGGCTTGGGAGCACTCAGTGGGGGCTGAAGGACGCATAACTGCCTCCCACCCACACCCACGGAGTGAGATGGGATGGGGTCATTGTCCCCACACTTTCAGGGTCCCCTCCCCTCTTCTCTAGGACCCAACCCACTCTGCTGAGTAGGCGAATCCTGGGGGTCTAACGCCTACACACACCTGCATATTGAGTGGGATACACAAATGTTCAATGCAAAAATTCCTGTCATTGTTTTTGGGGTAGAATCCCCAAAAGAAGTACAATACCCTGAGCATAACAAAAACTTCAGGACAGATGTTGAAACTGCTTTTGCAAATAAGCGTCAAAGCCCTTTTCAGCCTAGACACTGATTGTTAGGAAGAAAAAATGTTACAAAACTTAAATCACTGACAATGATTTTGTCCATTCACCACCTAAACGTTTTTTACCAGCTGGCCCATCACTTTGAGTTATGATGTGCTATATTCCATGAGCTTGCTAACTCAAAGTGGTCATTACATAAATATAGTATTGAGAAAGCAACATTAATAATATCTATGTCTTTTTATCTGGTAACTACCACCTAGAAAAGAATAAAGTGCCTCCCATAAACATTTAAAGACAAAGTGTCATACTGTAGCTATGCAAATACCACAAATGAGGGGAAAAAAATGATTAAGAAAACATGTATTACTGTCTAAGAGACCCAATTTTAGTCATAACTCCATTAATATATGTTTCACACCACTTGTCTTAATGCTAGAAACTACCCTAGCAACCTAGAACGGGTGTCCAAACTTATTCCCGGAGGACCACATTTCTCCACATTAAGCTTCTACTTTACCTCAGCACATCTGCCTTGAAGTTTCTAGTATACCTATTAATACCTTGATTAGCCGATTCTGGGGTGTTTAATTTGGGTTGGAGCTAAACTCTGCAGGAAAGTGGCCTTCCAGGAGCAGGAATGGACACTCCTGACCTAAAAGAATGATCAGTCCATCGCAGGGACGAATGGACTTACAATGTGGTGTAATTTTGGCCTAGGGGCAATTAAATTTCTTTGCAATGTTTAGAAGGTGCACAGTGTACCATAGTGATGTTTCATATGAGATTGCAATTGCAGCATTTCTGTAGCTCAACTAGTAGAGCATAGCACCAGTAACACTAGTGACAAATGTTTTATTCCAATGAAACCTGCATACTGATAAACTTTAAGTTTGCAATTTTAAGTTGGTTTGGGCAATGTGTAAATGCCAAATGCATAAATATAACTTGCACCCAGGCCACCATGCAGATAAAGATCTAACACCTTTGGATTATAAACAACTCTTATCTCCTTCTTTGGAAGGTACTGTACTATAACCACATGTGAAAAAAAAATTTGACATAAACAAGACAAATATATATGCAGTAAAGTGTGACGCACTAGATGTCCAGATAATTTCCATCAATTAACTAAACTTCAAATCTAAGAGTTGAATTTCCTTCCCATAAAAATTTTTATGTGCATCACTCCTGTACAATTGCCCTTAAACACCATTGTCCTCATTGTTTTTTTATGAGACGAGTGCCATAAGCACGTATCATAAGGTGAAAAAAAAAGTTGCTTTAAATCTTGCTGCAAATGGCCTGTCAACTATAGGGTGACCATATATAGCCGGGATTTCTAAATCGCCCAACATGTCCTGGATTTGGATTTTGCATTCTACAGTTGCCTTTCATTCTGTGCATTTTTGTATTAAAGCTCTTCTAATATTGAATATAATTTATGTGCATCAGGGGCCCTCTATGTAGAGTATTTAAATCACTTTGGATAAAGCTGGTGTTGGATACAGGGTTCCCAAATCTGCATTTTTTCCGTGGAATTGCGCTGATTTCAAACTGTAGTTTCAGTTTGATTTTCGCCATGGGTTAAAGTTTTGGAAACTTACATTTGACTGAAATGCTTGTACTGAAACATTTTGCATTCTACCAATGAAAAAACTATGGTAGATGTTAAGTGTTGTGTTTAGAAAGCCTAGAAAGCCTAATGGTTAGAGATTCGGACTTGCAATCCAAAGGTTGAAGAGTTCAAGTCTTGGGCCAGAAGGAATTTTAGGTGGAACTCTCTCCACCCTCAATACCACAACTTGATCATGCCCCCACTATCCTCTTTATTGAAAACTAAAATATGTTCACCCTACTGTTAAGATAACCGATCTTTTGAATGCAGGTCCAAATTACAGCTGCCCCACAAGCAAGCAATTACAGAGCTGCTAGCAAGGCGATGTGCATCATGGTGTGTGGTATATGTGAACACCACATGGACATTGCTAAGAGGCTTCGGGTAATTTGCGCCACTACATTTTCCTAAGCATTGGTCTATCCCCAAATCCCGCTTCTGTATAATTACATGAGATTTAATGATTCTGCTGATATACAAATCTGACAGTAAATGATTCCAAAAACTTTCCAATAGAAAAAGCAGGACGAGAGTTGATGGGGTGCTTTAAATGTATTTTATTTTCTGCCAGAGGCTCTGTCTGGCCACGGAGGCAGTTCGTCTTGGCGCGGCAGACAGTGGTGTTAAGTAGGCGCTTCCCAAAAAACGAGGCTCGGTAGCCTGTGTCAGGCCAGACGGAGTGAGAGATGTGACGGGGGCGCCCACGCGTGACACACGAGTCTTGTGGAAAACTGGGAGGAGGTGAAGTGACGGCCGGCACCTCTGCCAAATCCGAAACCTCCGTGCCACATGTCACACGCGAGAGCTTTGAGTAGAGCAGGCTGGGCAAAGGGCCTAACGATGTCATCTCCTCCTCTCTGATTCATATTCCACCTCAAACCTCAAGATTCCTTTTGGAGTCTAAGTGACTGACGCTTTATTTGAGTTTACCTTGAGCAGTGATCTCTGATTGATCATAATGGCTGATTTAAGAAGACTATTTGGTTTCATTTGAGAAGTTGGCAGTTTGGGAAGTAGTCTGGGAGACTGTTGCATCCGTTTGTTCCCAGAAACTGTTGGAATCTACAAGATGACGTGTTAAAGGCAGAGTTCACCTAAAAATGAAATCATCTACTCTCATTTTGGTGCATCTGTATGACTTTCTGTTTTCCAATTTGAAGAACATAATATGATGAAGGTGAATGAGGACTGGGGTTGTCAAAAGACAAGGTATCCTCTGGATATGGTGGTGATCAATTATCCTTTTTAAAGATTTGCTAAATCCTCATTGATGCAGCTAAAATTCTTGGACTTTGTGAAGCTTACCAACAGGAAAAACACATGGACTGTCCCACCCTTGAAGTCTCAGGTGGAACGTGTGCCCCGGAGCACATCCCTACATCACTGTCCTGATCCCTACAGCATGGCCCAGACCTGTGCCCTGGAGTGATGTGACAAACGGGATTATCCCCTGTCAACAAGACTCTGATCCTGGCCCGACCAAGCTCCCTGCCCCTGCCCTTTTCTAAGAGAACCCCTGCATCTACTGTCCCTTCTCCACCCACCCCCAAACCAGCACTCTAATCCATCATGCTCTGTCAAAGGCAACCCTGGATCTCCACCTCCTCACGGGTTAGCATTACCCTAATCCACTGGGTCTTTTGCCCATTCTAGTGGAACTCCCGAAGCCCTGTTTACCCAGAACATCTGAGTCAACAGCAGCACTGGGACCTGCAGCTCTCTCCTCATTAGATCTCAGCTGCTTGTGCCTTTGACATTAACAGGTTTGCTTGGCTGTCCCACAGACTTCCAGCATAGGAATCCACACAGCAAATACTGTATGACTGTTGCTGAGGGAAACTATGACAGTGTTAAGAGCTGGAATTGCAGTTATTGAAAGGGTTTAAAGTCACTTGTAGAAATAGCTGATGTCTGGATAACTTTAGAGTCATTCGAAGCGAATGGTTGCTTAAGAGGTGCTGACTGAATGTATACACAGTTATAGCATGCTGGTGCTTGTTTCATTGTACAATGATGCAATGAATACTGATGTCTTTGCATCAGTTATCAGTGCTTTAAAACAGACAGCTCCACATATATCAGTCACTCCGATGTAAATGCTTTCAAAAGCTGTGTTGCAGGCTGAGATTAACAAAACAAGTAACCCTCCTCTCACCAAATCTTAAACAGCAGTTGGTGGCACTCACTTCCATGGGCCTGGAGAAGATTACAAACTTTAAGAACCAAGACCACCCTCTAGTGGTCTAAATGTATACATGGGTTTTCCTGTGTTTTGCACTCAGCTAACCTTGAACACTTTTATTTTAGAACGTTCTGGCATACTTAGACCATGACTTGGGATTTTTTGACTATGTGAACTTTTGTACAAGCAGTCAGATGTTTTCGCTTACATTTATACGCAAGATGCCTTTCAGCTCGAATCACGCAGGATATCATGATTCACTCAAACTTGTGGAGTTCATGCCATTAAAGCGGTGAAGGGCCCATCAAACACTTAAAAATAATAATAATTTAAATTCATCTTTCCACTCAAATCATTATCATGTAATACAACTTGCAATTTTAAAAAGTGTACTGAATGTGAAAAATGCAACAACAACAACAACAAAAATGCTGAAAATAAAAAAGCATTTTTACTAGTTTTTTTAAGCAAAAGCAAAATCACTAGGTTTTTTTAAGGCTTTTGGACCTTACTGTGCACATTGATTTTATCATGTTCTCTAATGTGTATTATTTTCCAAGGCACTATTTATGTAAATTAATATGCAGCTAAACCATCAAGAGGTCAAATCTGCCATTCCCTTAAGGCCCTTATTCTGTGTGGTCTACTCATGCTTTTAAACAACAATGTAAACAAGACAATTTCAACAAGCCATAAAAATATAAGTGGCAGAAATACAGTATACATGATTTGGTTCTAAGCACAGAGGCAGGTGTTTGCTTTGATTGTGTCCCAAGAAAAGTATGTAACCTTGGGGGCAGAGGCCTTATACGGCTGCAAATGTTCACCTGCCTCTTAACTTAGTTCCAGCTGCAATTTTAAAACCATCTAAAGTATTACGTTGCAAAGACCTAGAGTTTCATATTCAGCCACTGGATGCAGCTACTAAACAGTGCTTTAGAATGAATAATAATAATAAGCAACTACTTCTACTATTATAATTATTATCACCATAAATACCATACATAGATTTAAAAAAAAAAAACTGTTAAATTACACCTACCCTCAAAGACTTCAGACAACAACAGCTACAAGCACTTGACTTGACCGCCCAAAGTGACTCTCACAAGTGAAATCAAGTGGGATCTCAACAGATCACCTTACAAGCACCACAAAGCAAATGAAACTTTGAACAAAAACAAACCTCCCATGCTGTTGCTATTCATACAAACGGGGCAGGAAATGAACACATTAGTGAGAAACATGACAGCTGAGAGGAGGAAATGCTCCTTACCAAATAATAATGTATAATGTCATTCTTGAGCCTTCACACATATCAACACCTGTCATGATGGATGCTCTGGGTGTCATGAGTACCAAAAAAAAACTGTTTATCTCTGACCTTCTCCCTGTCTCAGATGAAATATTACATTGTAAGTAACTTCCTGTGACTGTGTACATTTTGACACAGTGCCAGCCTGCAGACGGACACGGAGATGGTAATGAAATAGATTTATGTTCTGTTTTACTCTGCTCTGACTGTAAATCATACTTACAGGATGTTTTCAACTCTTTATCTTCTCATCCTCACAGCTCTTAAACTGATTCAAACCAATCTAATAGGCTTTGTTAAGTTACATGTAACGGAATTATGTAATTTAATTACAAAATAAATGTAACTGTAATCTGTTAATTACTGAGAAAAAATGTGTAATTAAATTAAAGTTACATATGAAAATGTTAAAGATTACAAAGGGGGTTAGATATAAATATTTTCACACATACAGATTCACTTACTTTTCTTAATTGCTTTGACTGCTCTAAAATATAAAAAAAAATGTTGAGTTTAGTACACAGTATAGGACACATGCTGGTTGCACTTTATTCTACACTTTGTATACTTACATGTACTTATAGTGTACTTACAGTGTATTTATCTAAGGAAGTTCTAGTAATACAAGGTAACTACATGGAGTAGGATTAAGTTTGGGGTAGGTTCAGAGTTAGTACCTAGTTATCACATAGTTATTGTAATTACTATAATAAGTACATAGTATGTGCTGTTTTATTTTCTGTTTGGATTTATGTATATTCTTTATTTTTTTTAAGATTAATTTTTTTCCCAAAGCAATGTTAGATGTCAGTGTTTCCTGTCATAGTTATAAAAAAAATTGATTTAAAAAACAACAATTTTAATCAAGTTATCTGTATTTAACCTCAGTCTGATTTTGTTGTGACTGTGCTTTAAAAATAATTTTAAAATTAAATTTCTTAATTAGGCTGATGAAATGTTTCGAAAGTCTGACAGTAATCAGTGTTGGTTTAAATGTTTCAAAATGATTAACATTTGTTAGAAATGTAGAAAAGTCATCAAAAAGTAATCAGTTACATTACTTTACTAACTGAAATAGTTACACTACTTCATACATTTTTAATAGGAGAACTTGTAATCTATAACTTATTACATTTCCAAAGTAACTTTTCTAACACTGTTAATAGGTCATTGATTCTGAGTTATAATAGTTCTCAATAAATAAAGTATCCAGGTTCCACATTTTTATGTATACATTTTGTGTGTGTGTATATGTATATAATTCTAAATAAAAGGAAGCACATTTCTTGTTTGTTGAGCCTTTCTGAACATTTCTGACATGGATGGGAGAGTACCAAATAAAAGACAAAAAAGGGTTGGGAAACAGTGTAATAAGGAATGAGAGGTATACCATGGAGCTTATGTGTTCCTCCAGACTCTATAAGCCATTTCCCAAATGCATCGCTGTAGTCCCGGAGATTAAATCAAGCTGTGCTTCAACATCTATTTCCATTCATTATTGTCCCCTTCTTTATTAATCATTATTGCCACTCTGAATCTAAAGCTGTGTTTTTGAAATAGTTGGCCGAAATGCTGCCCTCAGCATGTGCTCTGAAATTCCCCTTAATGGCTTCTCCTTTGCTTTAGGTTACAGGCTCATTTCATCCTTGAAGAACATGTGGTTGGTTCCTTAGCAGACCCCTCATCCCTCTCCCTTCTTTCTCTCTGTATTTCTGGACTATCTAAGTGTCATAATCATAGAGGCCATGCTGTGTGTGCTATTCTGTGAGCCACTGAGAATCTCTAATCCCTCAATACCTATCCAATAAAGGTGCCCCATACCGAAGCTTCTCATGGCATTCTGTGTGTGTGCTTGAGAGAGACAAATACACAGAAAGACAGAAAAAGAGAAAGAGGTTCATTTTTGATTCCGCGGCAACCCCCTCGTAGTCTTGGATCCTGTAAAATGAAAAGGAAAGCCGTGATGTTAACTGGGGCTCCTCTATTCTTTACTGACGGCACACTAGACTGCCATTCCAGCCTCACTAAAGTCTTGTGAGAATTTGATCCCGGGAAACACAGCATGATAGATGAAGTGCATTTCTTTGGCAGATTTTCACGAGTGAATAATTGTAAGCAAAACCCCTTTGAGTTAAATAGGTTTGGATTTTCCAATGACAGCCTCTTTCATTATAACTTCATTATGGATTCAATGTCACATGTTGGCCTAGAGTAGGTTACTATTGGAGGAACATGTATGATCTATAACAAAAGATAAAAACCCACATGCTTAAATTGAGCTTATTTAGCTCTCGCAGTGAGTTAATTAGCGTCAAGTGTTATAACCTTCACAGATGCTGGAATTATGTATGGGCATAAAAATAGACGGTTTGGTTTTGGCCTTTTACAATGGTTTCCTTGATGTGTGAATAGCATCACATCAATAAAGATTTTCTAAAAATGTAGAAGTTTAAAACTTTTTCCTCAAAAAAATATGAACCAGGCCTGGAATATATTTAAGTTGTGAAAATCCCTATAACGAAGACTTTTTTTTAACAACATAAAATTAGACGTGAAATAAATAAAATACAAGTGTGTACTCCCGACATACAGCTTCTTTGAATGGAAAATCTGCATTCTCTAAATGGGCAAAAGATATGTTTTGTTTTTTGTTTTTTTGTTTTTGTTTATTTGTTTTTTGTTTGATGGAATATAGTCATTTGGTATTTTACGTGATTATTTTATGTTTTTGTTATGTGGTTTTGTACTTACAAAATACTTAAAAATGTGTGATATATGAGTTAATGATTAATTAAATAAAATATTGCATTAATATAATTATTCAAACATATTATTGCTATTTATGATCTCAAACACACACACACACACACACACATACACACACACACAATGCACTTTAATGTGCATAATTAATCATTCATATTCCAATGAAAGTGTAGATAGTTTGGAGATGGTGTTTTCATTATGTAGAACTTCTTGTCTTTGATATTACTGCTACAGACATTATCATTTTTTTCTTTAGATCTCAAAATCTACTCTTTATGTTTATGTATTTAATTCAATTACTATGCAGCAGTGTTGTGTGAAATTCACACAGAATTTAAGATATTTCATGATTTAAGGTTGAAGGCACTTCAAACTTTTTTTTTTCTTTTCTTTTTTTTTTTTATCAGAAGATTAGTCAAAGCTAGAAAAAGAGCTCAGCACTGGTCATGAGAGAGATCAGCATGGCCAAGCCACCCAAGCCCAGATGAGGGGCCAACAAAGAGGAGAGCCTCTCTTCTGAAGATTCCACTCAACTTTGGAGAATGGTGCTGAGCAGGCCCAACACAGTCATCCTTCCCCTTCGCATTCCTCCTCTCCAACCGCACCTGGTTCTGAGCCTGCCAACTCCATGCACCCTACGGGCCCCCTGTCCCAAATAATGCAGAAGAGTTTCACAGGAAAAGACAGTGTGAATCAATCAGAGATAGCCTCCATCTCCATTAGAATTCCAAAGACAGAATTCATCTAGATCTCTTGCAAAAAGCCTAAGATGCCAGATAGACCAGATGTGGAGACAGGCAAAACAGAGGATGCAGGAGAAAAAGGAAAAGAGAAGGGAGGGCTGCCCTGAGTTCTTTCTTTCCCTGCACCACTTCCTTTGAGAGGGTTTTCCGAGAGCTGTCTTGCCGTCTTCCCATGGCAACCTCTGAGGTGGCCCGGCAGACTTTTTTTTTCAGTCTTACGTAAAACCCCCCTCATAGCTCAACCTCCCTGCTCTGGCTAGCTAAAGTTTCTGCTCCAGTGGCCTTGGACAAGGCCACCATTAACTGTGGCCCTGTGTGGAGAGCACGTGGGACAAAAGGCCCAACACGGTGTCCCAGCCCTCAGACAAGGCTGGAAACAAATGTTACAGGGCCGGCGCAGAATAGAATCATCCGGCCGATGTCACTGAATACATTTACCTACCTCAGAGCGCTTTCAGCTGCCCGCTTTTGTTTTATGTGGGGAAGAAGGAAAAGCATGAATGGTGGGCGGGAGGGGGCGGGGAGAGAAGCATGTGATGAGAAATAGCAGGGATCTCCACAGTGACCATCCAAGATATGTTAGACACACACACACACACACACAACTCCTTAAAGTTACTTCACAAAACCCTTTTCCTGTTGTTTTAAAAATGGTTTGGTCTCTAGTATATGGGCATCCTGTGCTTAATACTAATTGGATGTTTGGACAAATGGCTTAGAATGTTTGTCAACTGATCCTTTCCAAGCCACAGTCATCACGTAAAAAGCTGGAAACACTAAAACGTGTTTTGTTTACCCACATATCTTGAAAAGTGATGACCCACTGCAAACAACACATACAAGTTGCATAAGCATCATTACATTTTTTCAGATTCCATTTGTTTTTAAATTTTAGTATGATTTTAGAAAGAACAGTAAATATGTGTTAAATTATAAATTTTCATTAAGTTCCTTTTTAATAAATGTTAAATTTGATTAGATGTGAGCCCATGAAAGTGAATGAGGTATGCAAAAAAAAAATAAATAAAAAAAATATTTCCCACTGGCAAAGCCTCAAATTAGAGAAGTTGTGTAGATTAAAGTCCACTCTCAGGCTCTTCGATCACCGCATTGTTTCCATTTTGATCTCCTTTGCCTTGATAATCACCACAATCCACTGGGTTTGATTCAGTCATCTTTTTAATGGTATTCTTATCCATTTGCTCTTTGAGTTTTTGTAGAAGTCACGGATCGTGGCCGCTTACACAAAAGAAATGTGCCAGTGTATGACATTAAAGGTTTTGTGAACTTCTCCATACTTGAATGCACCCTTACATGGCGCTTATACTCTGGGAAGTGTGTGTTTTCTGTGTTGCTTCTTTGCCATGGTTATCCTGATTCCTGCTTTTGCCTTCTTTCCAACACATTTTAGATGACATAAATTCATTCTCCTGGCCTTTGTATCGGACATGACTGAATATCTACTAAAGTTGCTTCTTTCACCACCTGCGCTTTGAAATATGAACTTGGAACAGTATGTTTCTTTAATGGGGAGAGGTTGGACTGGGGTGAAATGCTTTATGTTTCATGACCTGAAGAGGGGAAGGTCTAAAGTATAACTCAGTAGTCACATCATAAAGCATAAGAACTGTTCATCAAGTGTCTCAGTAGGAGTTACACAGGCACAGATGGGGAATGGGACATGATGCCATTGTATATGATATAATATAAAAGCTTTCTCTGAAACAAGGTTAGACGTACAGTTAAACTGAATGGAGGCACTCCATCAATAACAATGTCAAATAATACTATACTATAGTGTTGTCACATAATATAGTTTGGTTTTTTTGTTATCCTCTTTATTCCATTCGTCCAGTCGTTAAAGCACGGCAGTTGCAATGGGATTTATTTCCCAGGGAATGCATGAACTGAAATATAATATTCAAAGACTTCAAAATCCATATGAGAGCTTTGTGGGAGAAACAAAGTGCAATTTCTTTATTTACTACTTTTTGCAGCAGTTCTAGAGCACCTCTGTGTTATTTTATAAGGATGTCAGTAATATCTGATCTCATGACATCAAACTTTTGGCATACAGTAGGTACTATATTTGATTTGATTTGATTTTGTCTCCTGGTGTGCTGAAGAGAAAAATATCAGTAAAAAAGTTGTTATTACAGTCTGTTTATCAGACAAAGATACCACATATTGTAGGTTATTTTATTTTATTTTATTTTTTTGGACAGTAAAAAAGAAAAAAAAGAAAAGAAAAAAACAGGTTTAGAATGACATGAGGGCAAATAATAATTTGGTTTATTTTTTTTATTTGTATTTTTTTACTATTTATATAAAAATAAAACTCATCTCTTTCTCAGATTTGTTAAGTCTGAGAAAGCAAGCTTGGTATGACGTGTGACAAACTGAAGACAGGATACGTCTAGATATGTCTAGATTAAGGAATTAATCAGGGGTAATTTACATGTTAAAATAGACGCCTTTTGTTCCCATTGGCATGTGCTTTATTGCTGGATGCTTGCTAACTAGATTTGGTTGTAAATGTTTTCGGGCTTTCCTGGACACACATAAAATTGCTTTCGACATATCCAAAGCTCCCCCTCCCATAACCATCACTGTGTCAACAAAAGGCAGACGGGCCCTCGTCTCTGGTGACAGCAGAGACAGAAAGAGACGGAGTTTGCAGCAGACGACATCCTGTCCTTACTCAATGAGTCTGTGTCATTTATAACAAATTGGCCCCTTTAGTTGGGCTACCTGCGTGGGCTCTGAATGCAGTCCCTGACTGACTTCGCCGTCTTGCCCGCTGCTGCTTCCCCCCTGTCCCTTTTTGTTCTCTTTCGGGCAAATTCTCTCCTCTCACTCTCTCTCCATCTCAAGTGGGTTGGAAGTATCCTGGGAACCTAGCTAACAGTGCATCCGAGCTCTTAGGGCAGCTTGTGAATTAGCCCTTATTAGTCTCCCCCTGACATCATGACCAGCAGCGACTTGTCAGAGGAGCTACGGCTAACAATGGCAGCCCTTTTAACAAGTAAAGGAAAAAGGGCTGTCAGACAGGGGAAGGCAGCAATTTGTTCAAGTAAGAAGAGTTAAATGACCCCCTCACATACATATGCTCTCTCAGCCTCGATCTGTTATCCTCTAGATGTGCTAGCATATTTTATTTTTTATTTTTATGAGGTGCATGTGATTACAATACAAAATTGGTATTTTATCTTTAAATAGCATGTCTACAGGGTTTACAGGGTGTCCTTACCAGGTGTGTTACATGCTAAGGAAATTCATTTTTCTGTCTGCATTGAATATGAAAATGCTCTACAACATGACACAATCAGAAAGTATTTGTTGTTTACACAGTTATGAGGAGCAGATGAACCAATAAAGTGAGTGATAGAATGTCTTGACAACCCTGCTTGTCATGGTCATGAATAGTTTAAAATAAGAGGAAGACATTTCATAATTTGTATCTGGTTAGATCATGTTAAGGGGGTAGTTCATCTAAAATTGAAAATCATTTACCCTCATGTTGTTCCAAACTTTTTTTTTTTTTTTTTTTTTTTTTTTTTTATTTATTTATTTCAGATTTTGTTCACCCAAAAATGACAATTCTGTCATTACCATTAAGACCTTCATTCGTCTTTGGAACACAAATTAAGATATTTTTGATGAAACAGTAGTACTGTTGTGAGCGCACGTTGAAGACTGACACGGAATAGAATTATTTTTTGTAGAAAGTTATTTTTGTTTTCCCCAAGCACAAAAAGTATTCTTGTAGCTTCATAAAGTTAAGGTTAAACACAGATGTCACATGGACTATGGTCAGTTCTGTTGCTGTCAATAAAGAGTCAGCAATATCTTGGATTTCATGAAAATAACTTAATTTGTGTTCCGAAGATGAACAAAAGTCTTACGGGTTTGCAACTAAGGTTGAGTAATTAATGACAGAATTTTCATTTTTGGGTGAACTATCCCTTTAATTATATTATATTGATTTCAGTATCACAGACATACTATTATAGTTTTAGTAGTCGTAGTATATTTAGTACTAGTATAAATGTTCAATTTTGGATGAACTATTTCTTTAACCTTTAATATATGCACAATGTTGGAATCTCAGCAGCACTTCCCTCTTTGAGTTCATGTTCCAATGGGTCAGCAGCCCAGCAGTATACTTGACTGTGCAGCTGCTGCAAATTATAATATGGACACAACCATGCATAATTTCTCTCTTACACACACTACTTTCCCATACATTACAGTTCCACGCTCCTACAATTTCTCGAAGTGCCCGACACACGGCATGCTGAGTTTTGGCCGCCTGTTACAATCCCACATCTTGTCTGCAGGAGCCAGGGGCCAGAGCCAGGCATGCAGGCAGCTTGTTTGCCTCACTTTCGTTCCTCCTCCCAGCCATTCATTAAATGTGGGGCTCCAGAAGCAGCAGCCAGGCTGCACCCAGCATCCGCCCTCACTCTCATGACACACTGCTATAAAGCAGAGTTTATTCTAATATGACTCACTATCTAATAAAGAAGACTGCCAGCCTCTTTCAGGGAACAGATGATGTCATGTCATATTACAAAAGACCAGTCTATAGTCATTCTGTCAATGCACACAATTTATTGGATAGTTAGAATTTGGAGCAAAACACCTATATTGTGCTAATGCAAAAAATAAAAACTGAAGTGTGTCATTTCTGCATTTTCTACTTTGGAAGCCTGTTTCTGCCTAATAAGTAAATTAATTAATTAATTGATGGATGGATGGATGAATGGATGGATGGATGGATGGATGGATGAATTGACTGACTGATTGATTGATTAATTCATTCATTCATTAAATTTATACTTTATGTCTCATAATTTCAAACTATGGAAGCCTGCTTCTGCCTTATGAATCAATGAAAGGTACTGAATAATTGTAAATTATGGAAGCCTGTTTCCACCCAATGATTGAATGATACAGAATAAATCATTGCAAAATGTGGAATCGTGTTTTTGCCTAATAAAATAAATAAACAAAACAAATGAATGCATGAATGATCAAATGAATGAATGAAGGAAGGAAGGAAGGAAGGAAGGAAGGAAGGAAGGAAGGAAGGAAGGAAGGAAGGAAGGAAGGAAGGAAGGAAGGAAGGATTATATCTCATAATGGCCAAGTATTGAAGCCTGTTTCTGCCTAATAAATTAATGATTTAAAAAAATAATAATTGTGGCTTTTTAACTCACAATAGTGAATTGATATGAGCCAGTTTTGGTGTGTTGGGCTGCTCAAAAAACACCACAAAGCCATTTTCTTGTGAATACTGTGCCTTTTGCCAAATATCACAGAACACCTTTTTAAAAATGCATCTTACTACAGTAAATATATCTATTGATCACTTTCATTATAAGACCACTTTTAAAGGGCAGAGAAACGTCATTATATTATAAATGTGCTGTCCTGGATGAAAGACCTGTGCATATGGGGAGTTTATGAGAGAGCATGGCTCTATGAACGTGAATGACAGCGTGGAATCTCAGATTTTCCCAGTTGTCTCAGCAGGGCCAACAGGTTGTACCGATCACACTCACAGCCCTGGCTCTCCTTCTTCACCATCTGTATCATGTTAGGGAATTCTTGTCTTTACTCTCTCACTCTTGCCCTCTGGACACAGGCCTGGGGTAAATCTGAAAGCCTGCACATCGCTCATCTCTATTGTCCTCTTTTCAGTTCAGACAGACCCATCTGAATTTCAGAAGATTAAAAATCATATGTCCTCTGTCTCACAAAGAGAGCAGCACTGCATAACTCTTTATTTATTGACCAATAAGTACCTTACATTTCTATGCATTTCTGAACTCTAGAAATGTCGTGGGTCCTTGATGCAAGTTTAAATTTTTTGTCATTTTATCATAAGTAAGTTTAAAAAAGATTTGAGATTTCCTGTCTACATTTTATGTTAAAAGTTATAAAAATTATTTATTTACTTGAAAGAAACTAAACTATTATTCAGCAAGGATGCATTAAAATGACCAAAAGGGACAGTAAAGACATTTATAACAAAAGTTTTGTAATAAAATTTTGTTCTTTGGAACTTTCTGTTAATCAAAGAATTCTGAAATTGTTAAGCCCAATTGCTTAAGATTGCTTAATAACTAATAATGAGAAATGTTTGTTGAAAACCAAATTCGCATATAAGAAAGATTTCTGAAGGATCGTGTAACATTAAAGACTGAAATGATCAGGAATAAACATATTAATAACATATTAAAATAGATACTTTTTAATGTATTTTTGATCAGGTAAATGCAATGCAATCAATGCATGGTGAGCATAGTTGGCTTCTTTCAATAACACAAAAAACCGTACTAACACCAAATTCTGAACAGTAGCATATTATACATGATACAGAGAAAGGATATATATATGTGTATTCACAACATATTGTTCAGATACACAGTTAGAAGGAACAAAGAGTGTTTTGATAAGCAATAAAGGAAAATGTCTCTATAGAATGTAAGTGTTTATCCTGGACAGATGGTGGTTGGAGAGACCTAAATTGACTGCAGAAAAGCTTTATACAAACAGCATTGTGCCGAGTTGCTTTTCCATGCCCGCACTTGCTCTAGAGGGCAGTCGGTCGGCATCCTGCCAAATTAAACCAGAACAGCAGGGAGTACGTTCTCTCTCCTTTCACCTCACCAGCTCTCATCTTGACCACTAGCCTCCAAAGAACTATTGTCAGTGGTCAGCAACATGCACAATACCCACCTGGGGACCAAGATCCCCCATCCCACAGGGGGCCAATCCTAGCGATGGACCCATGGACTGAAAGCTCTCAGTAGGTTGTTGACACCAGGTCAACCCTGGCACGGAGCTCAGTGGGTCGGCACTGGTCTGGCCAGAGAAGACAGAAAGGAGAGATCAAAATAACACAGACGTCTGAGCTTTGACCACCCAAGGAAGCGCAGGTCATCTGGTGTAGAGACCTGTGGAATTCCTGCTCCTTTCAATGAGACTTAATGCAGGATGTGAGCGCTGACATATATTGTGTGAAAAGGACAGTTGCAGTCGTATAGAATAGACTGGACCTTTCACTCCTGAAAATGTTAACCCAAGGTAACTGTAATCTCTACTGTCAAACTGTTTCTTACATACCCTTGATTTCAGTAAGTTTTTTCTTTTTTTTTTAATAAGAAATTTACATTTTTAATTTAGCATTGAACTGATCAAAACTCAATACTTTTTCATTGTTTCAAACTAAATCTGTTAAAAAAATAAATGTTATTCTTTGGAACTTTCCATAGACACTGAATAAAAATCATCTATTTTCAGAATTGATAGTAATACAAAATGTGTTTGGGCACCAAATCAGCATTTAAGAATGATTTCTGAAGCATTGTGTGACACTGAACAATGAAGTAAAAAATTCTGCTGCTAAAAAAATTCAACAAATTTAGAAGTGTCTGCCAAAATGCAAACACTGTCATCTGTTTCCCTCATATGGTGGGGAAAAAACCATATGAGGGTTTAATATATGAATGAACATCAGTTCATGGTGAAATGTTCAGAGCAGTTATGACCCACTTTCAAAAATACAAAAGTTAAATATTGCTTAACCATGGTTCAAAAGGGCTCAGATATAAATTAACTCAAAGTAAAAAGTAAATAAAAAGGAGCTTTCATTCTTATTTGGGATTTGCCCTTAAAAAGTCCCTAAAATCAGTCCACTCAGCGACTATTTTAACATGTGAGCAGCTATTTCCAGTAACGAAGTACAGCTATAAGCCCAAAATCTCTCAAAATCCTTATCAATATTTTGTTCAAGTAAATTTGCATAATACAAATCTGCTATTAACGCTATTAACTATTAGAAAAAAAAATTTATTTAGCTCAAATTATGCAAAACTTGTATTTTCTGTCTGGCTAATGTGCATGCAAAACGACGATGACTTAAATGTGAAAAGCATTTAAAAATTAAATCATGTATTTTATTGTGGCCTTCATATTTACTATTTCCCATTTATTTTCATACAATGCGCCTACTTTCCCTGGTGTAATACCATGAAAAAAAGGATTCTGTTAGCCACCTCCATTAGCACCATCAGTCAAACACGTGTCTTTCCGAAATGTGTGACATCCTTCCTGTTTATCTAAGCTGGCTTTTCTCATCTCCTTTTCACAGGGCTGATAAGTTGAGTGACATGAGAAAACTGTTCCTCTCCACAAGCAGGGCTTTCTGCTCTAGCCAAAACGGCCATATGATAAGAGTGAGGAAAGCGGCTGATTGCCTGTAGCCCCTCATCAATCCAGCCCCAATCCTTCTGGCCTGACATCGTCTGACTGTTTCCAAACGTTTGAGGAAGCCCTGCTGGAGATAGCCCTTATCAGGACCTAGCCAAACTGCCATTCTGCATCCATCCGTCTATCAGCTGCTCGGCAGCCTGGAATCACACCTCACCGCTCACTGATCTGACATACTTGTGCGACTACAAAGAACGGTAAGATGACACAGAGATTGAAAAAACAAAAAAATGCAAAAAACAAAAATTAGTAAAAGACAAATAATGCTATTAAAGAAGCTACTGTAAATCCTATCTTTGGCTTTATATTTTATGGATTTGGGTAAAGATGTTTCCTAAGAAGCATTGTGAAGTGTTTTTGTATCCTAAGACCTACAAAAACACTTTATCTCTTGAGGGTCAATGGCTTTTTACTTACAGTGAGACTCATAGATCTATGTGACTTCCACTAGCTAGTTCACTCCCATCCTCGCAACTTGCAATAAAACAACTGGCCAATTAACACCGAATAGAGACATACTTGGATCCTGATCTGTTCCAGATTAATGACTGGCCACTGGTTTCACTCCCAGTGGCCATTCATCAGGCTGCACAAATAGGTCACTTCAGCATCAAGCATTTGGTCAAGTCCACAGGGGCTCAGCACTCACCAAAGACTCCAATTTGATTTAATTGCTCGTTTTGGTTTGTGACCTGAAAAGGCCCTATTGGCAAGATTTCACAGTAATTCTGTTCACAACTTTTTACTAAAGACCACAGTTATTAATGGTTTCAGGATGGTTTTCTTTACAGTTAAAGCATTTATTGTTATGTTCAGCTTTGGGAAGTTACTAACTCAAATAAATTGTTCAGCAGTGTGGCAGTTGCACAGGAGTTACCAAGTCTCAAAATCTAATTATAAGATAACAAGCATAAACGTTTGATTTCAACCATCAATTTCACTATGATTTGGTCTTTTACCTTACTCGGTCAGTATTAAAGATAAAGGTTATGTTTTCACAGAATGTTCTGCATCTTTATGAAGGATGATTTTATGTAGAAAACAGAAAATCACTTTAGGTTTTCACCGGCAGGGTCATATTTAGCTTTTTACAAAACGAGCGAGCAAACTTGAAGTGATGTAATATGACAAAACAACTTTTTTTAGTCGCACTTTATTGCGTACAGAGCTTTACACGGAGCGATATGAAAAAAGGATCAAACACACTCACCTAAAGTGTCCTCTCTCAATTTGGGAAGCCCATTTTTTTTAAATGATTAAATCTTAGCAGAAAGTTCAATCAAAAAAATACAAATAAATAAATGTCGACAGTTATTCACCCTTATGTTGTACCAAACCTACAAAACGTTTGTTCACATTTGAGCTTTTATTTTTATATTTTTTTAGTTCCCTAAATTAAATTGTCTCATTATAAAATGAGGCTGTTGCTCTTGAAGAAACTTAAATTAGAGCTCTTGATTCATATCTTTTACAATTTCTTTAAAAACTTTTTACATCAAAGTTGTGGTGTAGTGGACTTTCAAAGGAGGGACATTGCCCCCAAATAACTTGCTAAACTACTTTTTTTTTTTTTAGCTTAACTATATTTCAAATAATTCATAATGTTTAACTTTGCAAACTACAGTTTCATTCTGTAGCATTATTTATTATGTAGCAACTGACAAGGGCTGTCTGAATTTGAAGAACAATCCTAACATATATTAGTTAAAGTTAAATAGTTTTCTTTAAATAAATACTGCCATGAACTACAGTATGACTACGTAGATTCCTCTCTACCCTCTTGACTAGCATTAGCTTTCCCAAAATATGATTATCGTGTTTAAGTTTAACACACTGAACACTTGATGAAATTACAAATGGTACAAAGCAGACACCTCAAATAGATTTAGTGGTTTGCGCTTCCTATGAGGGACTAACAGCATTAGCAGCACTGGTTAACACATTCGACCCAGACATTTATTGGCCTTAATTGAGTGCTGTGTCAACAGCTAAAGTCCCAATGGATATGGATCTCCTTCACCTGACCGGCATCCCAGCCATTGAATACTTCATAGTATTATGCATACACAACAAGAATTGAATATTTGAACTTAGAAAGAGTTGAAATACGAAAACGATTATTTAAAGTCGACACATATTTAATCCTGTGCTGCTGGATTACACTAGCAAAAGAAAACAGAGAACAGTCCCTATCAGGATCTAATCTGCACATCTGTGTATAAACAAAGTAAAGCTATACAGTTAACACAGACTGCCTTTTTTTATATCTCTGTGAAAAGAAAACAGAGGATGAAGGCTGGAAGCGCATTGTGGATTGCATTTCAAAGCTTCCATCCTCTGCGGCCGGTCTGACCTTTGAGTCTTGGTTCATTCAGCTAGCGGCTTTTGTCGGACCACTGGACAAAGCGCAGGAGGTCTCAGTCTAGCTGTTGAGCTGATTAGGGGAGTGGACGCCGCAATGCTCTGCTCCAGTGCCCTCTCAGGACCCTCCACTGGCCAGAGAGGCCTCTGGGGCCAAGGTCAGCGTCCACTGTGACCCTTTCGGACCCCTGTCATGTTTGGACACATGTGAGTACAATGCTGCACAGGGCCTAATCCAGCAGATTAGCATACGGGGAGGATAAAAGAGGGTGTAAGGCTATGGACCTGTGCCCCCACCACGGTGAACGCAGGGCCAGCAAAGAGAGTGTTGGCATGGAGATGGACAAATTGTAAGACGATAAACACAGTCTCATCTTCTGCTCTTTTTAAAGATGGATTTGTGGGGATGCATTATATAAGAAATCATCCCGAGTCTGTATTCAGTGTGATCTTTCAATTGTGCCTCAGGTTTAAGATGAATTCAGTGATTGTGCTTAGTCATGCTGTGGATTGAGCCTTTTGTTCTTTATAAAACATGAGATTAGGTAAAGGTTGTATCACAGTAAAATATAGCAATGACTGCAGAACATGTGTGCATATTTAATTTAGTATCTTTGCTTCCAAGGACTGCTGTTAAATTAAATTAAATAGAATGGTACAAACTTTTCTTTTCTTTTTGAACTTTTTGATATAAATATGACACATGATGTGACAGTGATATTGCACTTATATTTCAGCTTAATGAAAAACAATCCTGCAGTGAACAAAATACACAAGATGTTTGCTTTGCACCACCTTTAATGGATCCCCTCCACCCACAGACAGCAGCTGACTAAGTTTGCCTAGTTTTATTTTAAAATATTAAATACAAATTATAATTGAAAAAATATTTAGTAAAAACTAATTTACTAAAAAAACATAAGCTAAAAATTATAATTTTTTTAAATATATAAAATATAAACTGTCTAAATGATGCGGTATAATATAAATTAAAGGGACACCAAGTGTACAAGAATTGTGCGAAGTGCCAATATTGAACTGGTGGTCTGCTTGGTCATTTCCTGTCAGAAATGTGAAGCCAGGGGCTGTGGGGGGGGGGGGGGGTCTCGCTCTGATGCTCCTGTGTGTTCTCATTCAGCACAGGGGTCGTGTGTCAGGGGTGAAAGGTCAGGTCTGGAGGTGTGAAGGGAGTGCTGAGGCCTCAGGCAGGTAGGGTCTTAATTGGTCCATGGGGAGAAGAGAAGATTTTCTGTGCCTGATGGTGAGTTAGTCTGTGATGAACTTGGAGCATTTATGATAATGACTGGAGGAAAGAGAACTGTCATGGGGTGAAGATTTCCTGTGGAATGATACAGCCAAATGAATCCTTCAGTAAATGAATTGGAATTTTAGAATTTTTATAAAGCATTCTCAAAGTTTGAACCATGGTATCATTACCTCTCTATTGCCGGTGACCTCTTCCAATTTTTAGCCAGACTAAACTTAATCACACTTAACACTAATAAGATGCTCTATTCTCCATAACCTCTGACCCTCTCTTCAAAGTTCACTCCCTCATCCCCATGCAAAGTTTTCGCATTTGTCCTCACCAGTTTGTTGACATAACTCTGCCATTACCTCAACTTAGAAGCATCACGGAGTGCTGGGTAATTTCATTAACAAGAGAGGGCCTGCAGCTGCAAAAGGAAACGGAGGGATGTAGTGAGTGTGAGGAAGAGGTGGGGGTCACATCTCTTGTTTGTCTCTCTCTGAATGACAGGAATGTGTCCAGCTGAAGAGAAAGAGTGTGTGAGGGGATGCAAACGCAGCTGTGTAGAGGCAACGGTATGAGAAGGCAATAAATACTGCCATATAGCTGTGCTTTTCTATAATGTGCTGAGTGCAAAATAAGAGCAGGCCTTTCTCAGCTCATTAACCATCATGCCCCAGGGCTTTGGAAGCAGTGCATGAGGGCTGGTCACTATGAATTTCTATTTTTAGGCCGAGGAGTGTGTGCATGTGTCAGCTTGACAAAGGAACCTTGCTCTTGTCCTCCTGAAAGGTCTTTACAGCACTGAATGGTATTTACAACATTGTTAAAAATGCAGAAGTATGGTCATACGACCTCAAGGATAGCTTAACTCTTGTCTAAGATATTCTCTATAGATAGACATACAGATAGAAATAGTGTGTGTGATAAAAAAAAAGTGTCTATATGCAGACAAACAGACAGACTGACAAGCTGACTCTGACAGACAGACAGACAGACAGACAGAGAGACAGATAGACAGACAGATAGATAGATCGATTGATAACCAGGATTTGCTTTTAGAGATTGCAGATGGCACTTCCTGGTAGTGACTATAAAAGTGTGTGTTGTACTGAGACGTGCTTCTCAAGAGAGCCGATGGATCGCCCTGTTTGCTCATGGTGAGTCCAAGCACCCTGGGAGCACATTATCCACCTATTAAAGCCTTGTCACTATTTACCTTCCCCATCCTGAAGAAGGGCAACATCTCTCAGATAAAGAAAAGCCTCTTGCTTTTGCAAGTGCTGTTTAAGTTGAGGCTGGAGAGGGCTTGGACAAGACAGACTACAGTTGCTGTCTATTGTCAGAGCAAACATTCCTGAGCACAGGATCACAGGGATGGGTACACAAACTCGCAATCGCCACCCCCCGTACACACACAAACCAACAGTCTTGGCACACACCCACCCACACACATATTTACACACAGGCATTCTTGTCCCCTGGCTGCAAAGGGCAGGTCCTGGTCTGATGAGGGGCACAGCAGTCAGCCTGGACAATGAACACAATGGCCATTAGGCAGCAACTGTCAAAGGCTGTAGGGTGTGTATCAAGCATCCTTAAGGTCCCAACCCAATATTTGAGCAGGCCTGTGGGCGTGTTGACCACAGAACGAGCATCCTTATGCTTGGAGATGTATGCTTTCAGATCAGACAGCGAGATGTCCCTCCCTAACAAGCAGGTGAATAAACATGGTGTCCACAGTATCCATAGTAACACCAGTGATGTTTATCAGCTACATACTCCGGGGACTCTAGGGCTTGTGCCAGGTACTGGGCTCCATGCCTGTTTGCACAAGACATTTCGTGTGTCTCGCGAGGACAAACAAGTAATCTTGTGTAGGCTCACCCGACACATATGTCCTGGACTAAGAGTTTTTGTCATGTGACACTTCATTTGTAATTTCCTAAAGGAAATATGCTGCAGTATTTTCTATTTAAATTAGTTACAAATTCAGTATATATACAAATTACAATAAACAACTATACATTATATTTTTTGTATACACATCTAAAAAAAAAAAGAAAAATGATTGGTTAAGAGAATTTTTGGTTTAGTCTGGGGTAAGGTTTTTCATACTTTTTCCCAGTAAGAACACACAAAATTGGTCAAAATTGTCAGTAAATTGATAATATTAATAGTAATATTATAAAAGATTTTCATTTGTAATAAATGCTGTTTGAATTCATCGAAGAATCCTGAAAAAAATGCATCACTGTTTTCAGACAAAGGTGGGTGAGGAAATGTGAACAGCCTGTGGATGGGTGAAATGCAGAGCACGAATTCTGAGTATGTGTCACCATATTTGGCAGTTTGTTATGTCACTATATATGGGTTAATATTAGAGTTGATTAGAAGTGTATTAATTAAGCTGTATGTAACATGGTTACATTACATATAACGCTGGATGAATGAAAATTTGGTTACACTTTATATTATGGTGTCCATGCATTTAACTCCTGAGTAATGTGGTTAGGGTTATATTATGGTGTCCATGCATTGAACTCCTGATTAATGTGGTTAGGGTTACGATGGGAATTTGGAGTTAGTTGCATGTGATTATGTACAATTTATTGTTACATTGGTACTTTAGTACATGTTATGTGTAACAAAGACCAAATTGTGTTACCAAAATTTCAACTGGATTCAATTTGGTTTAATCTAGTGCTGCTAAGCTACAGAGGAAATGCAACCAGCATTTGGTCTTGTAAAGAATCTCTGCTTCAATGCAAAGGCTCTACAGTTGTTTGCCAAAGGCTTTAGCATCTGCTAAGATACCATTCTTGCCGATGAAGTAATGTCACCAGACTCCGTTTGGTGCAGACACACTATACCACTTACACAGTGAATACAGCCCTCAGAGTCCCCTACGCCATAGTGGCAAGCCACAACAAGAGCCACTCTGCTATGAGGGATCAGCCAGCCTGTGGATACACTTTCATCCTGGCAACTGATCCCCCCTTCATCCCGTCTTCGTACCAAACAGCAGTGTTTACCTAAAGGATGAGGGAGCTGAGCAAGGACCTCACCTGCTGGCCCCGAGGTTGCCATGAATACCCCAATAATCCCTCTAAGTCCATGCAAATTCACCCAGACTGAGTCGCTCGGCCCAGCAGAGGCGGTATTCTGTTGTTGATCAGTTTGCCATGGCAGCAGCCCTTATCTCCACATGAAAGTGGGAGCCTGTCATGACGCAGACCTCGTTCACTGCCTTCGCCGCCCTCCCACCGTCACAGAGCCTTTCATGGGATACCGCATGTTTACTCCCAGTGCTTGGTGTGTTAAATTAAACCTCTAACAGTAAGCATCCGTGTCCCTTTATGAGGAAGAGAAAGAGTCTGGCTTGTTTTGTCTTGTGAGTGGAATAGAGCCACCGAGGGATTAGCGAGCCGAAATATAGATTTGCCATTGGGAATCCATTAAATGGCCTCGTTCCCCCAACAAAGGAGCTAATTCATTTATGACATTCCAGACCATGAGACAGTGAGGTCATCTTATTGATTTTTCCCACTTTTACTATTCAGATGAATAGTGGAGGAAAGAAAGAAAAAAGAAAAAGACACGTCCAGCGCTTGAGAATCTGAATCATGGATCTATTCAACTTCTCCCATAAGCATAAGGAATGTGTGCTTCACAACCGGTGGCTAATATCTATGCTAAATAGTTATAGTAATTTATGACACGTCCTGAGTCGTAGGCCAGGGGGATGGGATAGAAAATAAGTGACCTTTGTGCCTTGGTCAAAATCCCCATGGGCCCAATTCAGCTGGGGGAATGGACTCCACAGCAGCAATGGGAAGATGCCTCAAACATAATGCACACAATAGCCAATTGTGCATTGGCTTCTCTCCTCGACATAAAGCGAAGAGCCCAGGGGACAGTAAAGGGTGAAAGAAGCCTGTTGCTTTTCTCAGGCACGATGACACTCGGTGATGAAGGGGTGTCGACTCAGCAATCAACAGGGGCAATAGGATTTCATTGTGAGATATACAAGGCTGTACAAGATAAATGCTAAAGCTGTTTAGCACGTTTACAGTAATAAATACAGTGTTCTTGAAAGGTTGAGAATGCAATAATCATTATTTTTTCTCTTTGGAAGGGACAGAAAGAATCCATTTGCAGTGCTTCAGACGCAAAAATAAAAATAATAATTTGCGGCATTAATTAAAAATCAGTCCATGTGAGTACATACTTCTTTCTTTAGTATTGTTTAAAAACATATATTGTAAAGCACTATACTGTACATTATATACATTTAAATTGTAAGCGCTATATAAAACAATTGCTAAAAAATAACCGATAATATTTTTACCATTAATGATCAATTAAAATAACAAAACAATCAATAAAAAAAGCTATTATTAATTACTCATTTTCACATGAACCTGGAGTCAGTAAACAGACTGATGAAGTCTCACAAACCTAAAACATACATCACAGTTCAAATAAATGACTGGTGTTTCAGTGAGAGAATCATTTTTTAATTATTTAGAATAAATTCAGTGACTGTAAGCCTGATTCAATTCACTAATGATGTGTTCACAATATTATTTGAGCATTCAAATTTTCTATGGAAAAGACTGCAATAGTAGTTATTTGAATGTTACGTACTGCAGAATTGCTCTGAAAAACATAATGTAACATAATACATCCAAAATGTAAAAATGTGCAGTCTGATTCAGTTTAGTGCAACGCTGCAATCCTGCAGATTAGTGTTAATTC
Source organism: Carassius auratus (assembly GCF_003368295.1). NCBI lineage: Eukaryota > Metazoa > Chordata > Actinopteri > Cypriniformes > Cyprinidae > Carassius > Carassius auratus. Next base: position 22,130,764 of record NC_039248.1, read on the forward strand.
AATTCAGCTGAGAGGTCACACCATGATGTATCAATCTTTTATTGTAACTTTGCAGGGCAGAGTTCACCAAACTAAAACTTTGGAAGGCAGCGAAATTTGCAGAAGCTAAATTGTTTTGATTGAGTTTTAAAAACAACTAAAGCAAAAGATCAATTTGTTTGCAAATCAAAGACTTAGACTGTATTCATTGTTGCTGTAAAAGCATGCACTAGCGCTCCTGAACAAGCATCTTTATCAAGCAATTCTGTAATTTGTTAATTAAAAAAAAATTCACATGACTCATAAATGTTGTTCTTTTATGGACTGGAGTCCTACTTTAACTGCTGTTTTATTTCTACAAAAGAGATAATAAGGTAAAGAAAACAAAGTGTGTTAAAGATACGTATTTTTGGATTTGCAAAATAGTTAAAAATCTAAAAAATAAAAAAAAAAAGCCAACCAAATTATTAAGTCAAAGAACTCAAAGTATCAAGAGTACAACTATACATATAGCAAATGGCTTCACTGCAGTTGTCATTGGCTTTGGCCTTATCAGAGAAGTAAAAAAAATTATATCCCACCCTGTCTTACAGCCCTTTATCAACTGCGATCTGTATAGGCCCGGGACAGCACAAAGCCCAGAGGGGCTGGCCCGTCCCAAAAGACAAGCCTGTGAACAAACGGTTACATGGCCAAAACAGCCCAAGAGCTGATCTGCTGAATTTATTTCCTTTTCCCAAGCTTTATTCACAAAGTGACTCTGCGTGGCCACCCTCCCCGAAAAATAGGCGGGCAGTGAGGTAGACTGGGGGCCGATGACAGAAGGGGCATAGACAGAACAAGTCAGTGTCTTTTGAGGGAAAAATAAAGCTTTGTGAGCAACAGCAGTGGTGGCACATTTGACAGGTCTTTACCAGTCTTCAGCTCCTTTGTGTCACTCACATAATGGAGAAAAACACAAACTGAGCCACTGTGGCGTTATGGCCCGGGCTATTAGTCAACGTGACGGCCTTTGGAGATGCTAATGGCCATATAGTGTGTCCTCCCCCGTCTTCAGAAGCCGGTTATCTGATAGCACAAAGGCATTTCGCTGGAGGTTGACTTCTTCTTCGCCCCTATTGAAACGCTACAGAGTCATTAGGTTAAAGTCTTTCTCTTTTTTTCCCCCCCAAACACTCCTTCTCAGACTATCCTTTTTAACAAACAGGGAATATAATCATTCTCTGAGACGTGAGAGAGGTTGGAGCATATGTATGCGTGTGGCCCCTCAGGTGCTGGAAAAGAAATAGAGCGCTCTCTGAAAAACAGACACCCCGCAATTCCCTCCGCACCCCTCCGGCGAGGTAACGATGCCAGTAACAATCAAGGCCTTGTGAAATGGGAGAGGATGCCCAGGAGTTAAAGACCTCTTACCCACTGTGTTATTCATCAGTGCGGGCTGGAGCTGAGAGCTCAAGGGCCCCACGCTTCCACACGTAGCCCAGAGGTCCAGCTCCACAACCCTGCACTGATGATGAGCACAGGCCATGGAGCATAGAGTCATATCTCAGAGCAAGGGCCACTCACACCTAACACAGCTTCATTAGCTGCAGGAAATGCACACTGACGTACATAGACTCACGTGCATACAGCATCTAGAATTTGGCTATTATACAGTAATTAAAAATAACAGTTTTATATGCAATTTTTTTTTTTTTTAAACTGATCTAGAGCAGTGGTTCTCATTCTCATTCTGGATGTTAAGTGTCAAATTGGTTTTTGCTAAATGTACTGTTCAAAGTTCAAAAATGCCTTTAAAGGGCTAGTAGAAAAAAAATATAATAATAAAAACATTTACTCCCCCATCATGTCATTCCAAACCTGTACAATTTTCATTTTCTGTGGAATTTATTTATTTTTTCATGAAATGTTGCTTTCAGGTTAGCAATGTTATTCAATGTTCTTTTGTATTCCAAGAAATGAAGACGTAACGTAATTTTCACTTTTAAAGGGGTCATATAATGCATATAATTTACATTTTTCCTTTCACTTTGGGTTGTTACAATCTCTTGGTGCATAAAGAAGATCTGTAAAGAGATATTCTTTATAAAGTAAGAAGTTAACTCGTCCACGCCCCCTAAAATGGCTTGTTCTAACATGCCCCCACATCTCTACATCTCTACATCACTATAGGGAAGTCGTGGCCTAGTGGTTAGAGAGTTTGACTCTTAACCCAAGGGTTGTGGGTTTGAATCTCAGGCTGGCAATAACATGATTTAGGTGCCCTTGAGCAAAGCATTGAACCCCCAACTGCTCCCCGGGTGCTGCAGCATAAGTGGCTGCCCACTGCTCTGGGTGTGTGTTCACTGCTCTGTGTGTGTGCACTTTGGATGGGTTAAATGCAGAGCATGAATTCTAAGTATGGGTCACCATACTTGGCTGAATATCACATTGCTATGTGGAAATATTTGTATAAGCTGCCCAGATGTCCAAGAAACAAGGCGTTCCTTTTATACTCATTGTAGTATTGTTGTTGCCACCGCCGCCATGTCATATAGACCCTGTAAAAGCGGAACTTTCTTTGGCTTTCCAAAAGAGGACGATATCTGCTTCGTCATACCTGGAGCTGATCCGTGCTGGTTGCTGAGGAAATACATCAACTTTGCACTGTGGATCGCCGAATCGGCTTTCACCTTGGACAACATGGAGTCCAGCCCGGAGTCGTCACATGTGATTGTACTCGCCTACAAAATACAATTTGAACTTTACACATGACATTGTCTCTATACACATCAAATAATAACATACCATAAATCAATATACACAATAACACTGTGAACTGCTGTTCACGTGATGATAACCTACGTTCATCATCACACCCCTTTATAAGATCAAATTGCACAACAATTTTGCTTCCACATATTTTTCTCTGGCCACCACAACTTCTGGTGCAGTTCAGTTATGGAAATTTTGAGAAAATTATACCTTAAAGAAGTACTGCACAACAGGATAAAGCAAAATGTATACAATCCACTTTTACACTAAAGGTTTTTAAAACTTATAGTAACTCATTACTGTAATATTATGTTTTATGTATTACTTACTCAATTTTAATGAACTAGTGTGTGTATGTGTGTGTGTATGTGATCCTGGACCACAAAACCAGTCTTAAGTAAAAAATTTATAATATAAATGATACAAATCGTTACAAAGCAACTTAACAGAAAATTATATTTCTACAGTATTTAGTAGTAGCTTATAAGTGGTGACTGTCAATTTATGTGCATATGACAGGATTTTTCTGAAAAATTAATACAAGACGTAGTCAGCCAGACGATGAACATTATTAACAGCAATTATTATATGATGCAATCCCACTTGTGGCAATATTTGTTAGTTATGTTTGTTGATTCAGGGTTAGCATCATCTGGGGTCCTCTGAGGGGGTCAGCATCATCTCTTCTCAGGTGTTCTGGATCCAGACTGAAGCTTGTTTAAACCCTAGTAACCACGGGATGTAAATCCCATGGCAAAACAGAGAAACAAACAGAGACATAATTAGCGTATGCTGTTCCAACAAAGTAAAATTAATTGGTTAGAGGAAGTAACAGTGCATCCGTCTAGTTGCTAGATTCTGTGTGCTGTTTTTTGGTCCAATAATTAATATCTCTGTCTTATCCGAATTTAATAGGAGAAAATGATTGGTCATCCAATCTTTTACATTTTAAACAGACTCTGTCACCTTAGATCATTTAGAAGTTTCATCTGATCTCGTTGAGATATATAGTTGAGTATCATCTGCATAACAGTGGAATTTAATCCCATATTTTGTAATAATAATACCAAGGGGCAACATGTATACTGAAAATAGAAGGAGACCTAGGAGAGATCCTTGTGACACTCCATATTTTACTGGTGATAAATGAGATGACTCCCCATTTAAATAAACAAAATGGTAGCGTTCAGACAGGTAGGATCTAAACCATCTTAGAGCCTGCCCTTGAATACCTGAATAGTTTTGTAATCAATCTATGAGTATGTCATGATCTATGGTGTCGAATGCAGCACTAAGATCAAGTAAAACTAGCAATGAGATGCAGCCTTGATCTGACGCAAGTTTTAACAAGTGCAGTTTCTGTGCTATGCTGGGGCCTGAAACCTGACATTCTACATACAGATAATTTGTTTGCAGGAAGGAGCTCAATTAAGCAGACAAAACTTTTTCTAAAATTTTAGACATAAATGGGAGATTTAAAATAGGTCTGTAATTTGCCAGTTCACTAGGATCTAGTTGTGGGTCTTAATAAGAGGGTTAAAAACCGCCAGCTTTCATGGCTTTGGGACGAGACCTAAAGATAACGACAAGTTAATAATATTGAGAAGCGGTTCTTCAGCTACAGGTAACAACTCTTCCAGTAATTTAGTGGGTACAGGATCTAATAAACATTGCTGGTTTAGATACAGTGATAAGTTTATTTAACTCTTCCTGTTCTATAGTTTCAAAGCACTGCAGTTTATCTTTGGGTGCGAAATTGAAGTATTAGACGATGTAGAATCTACATTCGCTATTGTATTTCTAATGTTATCTATTTTATCAGTAAACATTTTTTTATTATTGTTGAAAATGGAGTTTTCAGATCTGTTTTTGAGCACATTTTAACAATTTAAGTCCACTTAAAAGAAGAATAAATATTATAGATGCAGTTAAATACAAGATCGTGGACCAGCGGCATGCAACTGGTCTTTACAATATTAAGCTTAACACTCAGTTCTTATGGATATAAATAACAGCATCTCCTCCAAGTTGTTGAAGCCCTCTTACAACCGACCTGTGTGTGTGACCTAAACTACCAAATATAAAACAAGTAATCTGCGGATAACCTATTTCTAAAATGGTATTTAGGAGTGATTGGTATTTAATGATTTTAGTCATGAAAGCTTCCTCCATACTAGTCAAAGGTGCATTCAACCTCCAAAACAAACACCTCTCTACACTCCTCATTAATCACAACAACTTCTGGTGTGTTAGCAGAGAGATGAAAAAAGATTTCAGTTACTGTTCAGATACTGAAACATGGATGAATTTCCACAAGAATGTGTGGATATTCTTAGTTAATATGGTAAATAGTTTGATATTTCTTTCACTATCAAGTCCACTATTCCTTTGTAAGCATGACAGCTGTTCAGGATATGTGGCAATGTTTCTGTGAAATGTTCTGTAGTGTGATGCAGACAGTGAGGAACCTGAGCTGTAGGAAACCAGATAGAAAGGTTGAGTCTAGTTGGAAGAACTTGTAGTCTGGCTTTTACTGTAAAAATAACAATGTCCTCACTGAGTGCAGTATTCTTGAGAAATGAGTGAGGAACAGAGTGATCAGCAGCACAAGCAAGTTTTCTTTGAAGGTTCAGTCCAGTCCAGTGTTGTTTCTGGTGATACTGGTGTAAATCCATGAGAGTTCGCGAGGCACCTGTAGATGTTAGCAGGGGGATAGATTCACCAAACACAGCTGTTGCTCTGACGTAGATCAGGGGGTCAGTGATGATATCATCTGAGACCCTCACCGTCCCAGAGTCAGACCGAGCCCACTCCAGAGATACTCCTGTTCTTACACACAGGTCATTCAGATCCAGCCAGTCTGACCACACACCCACACACAAAAATACACAAATATTTTGCATAAGTACAGCTTGTAGTGTGCATATAAGTGTGCATTGATCCCATTTTAAACTTAAGACTATTAACATTATGTCATAGGTAGAATTTAAACATTATTTTAAATTCATTTACATTCTATTTAACATCGATGCATTTGGTATACCCAAAGTTACTTACATTGCATTCAGTGTATACATCTGATCAGTTCATGCATTCCCTGGGAATCAAATTCACAACATTAGCATTTATAGCACCATGTTCTACTTTTTGAACTATAGGAATGCTGAAATTCCTGGTTGGACAACCAACCTGTTGAGAAACTAAGGCCTTTGGAGCAGGATTTTTTAATAGACTTTTTCTTAATTACAGCATAGCGATTAGTGAGAAATGTGGTGTTTATTCTGGTTAGCCTGTGTATTCATGCATAAAAATTTAATATTGATGAAGCCAGGTTCAAACCGACTCTTTCAATGCATGTTTTCCAATCATCAAGTACAACAAATGCTTTATAAATAAACCAGCATTAAGCGAACTGAAACATTAACTGTACCTGTCAAAAAGTTTAATAGCAGTCATTCAATTAACAGCAAGCACAATTCTCAACATTAGAAATTCACACGTTTTATATTGTAGACACCCACAAACTCTGTTTAATATACATTTAAAGTCAATTTTATTACTCCTTCTTTAACACCAATTTAATAAATAAACCACATTTGATGGGGTACAACATGCAACATTACAATCTACAACAAAAAGGAGGAAACATTCCTAAATCAACCGACAGATATTCTGTTACAATCACCACACTCAGATATTTTCCCGTTGTGACAACAGATCCATGATTTCAATAAACTTACTCTAGAGATAATTTACAAGTTCATGTATATTTATCCATTTACATCTATGAGCAACCAGGAACAAAGATATGATGTCCCTTACACTCAAAATTATCAGGACAATTATGTGGATTTTATATAAAACCCAGTGAGACCACAAAAATTCTGGAGCACGAAATAGAAAATGTGCAAAGAATTAAAAGTGCACTAAAGCTGAAGATGACAATCAGAATCATTTGAATCTCTCAAAGTAAACAGTCATAAAGTAAAGCAAAACAAAGTGAGAGGAAATGGTGTGTAGGGCCAAAGGAACAAACGTGATATGCCAATGCATTTTCATCCACCTGTGTGAGCAGATGGTTTGATCCGGTCTCTTTATAAATAAATGCTCTGCATCTTCAGAACCAAGCCTTATAGAAGTTTCTTGAATATATTAAACTAAGCTAAGGATGACTACAAGCAAATGAGAAGCAGGTGAGATGTACTGTACAAACAACTGCATATATCGACAGCAGACTGTACAAAATAATTACAAAGGATTTATATGGTGGTCTACTGGTATAACTTTAACTCTTACTTCACTAACTGTTAATATGTCATAAGAGAGATGTTGTATAAATGTTGTGAAATCACAGCTCCAAAACATAAATGGAGGCGGCAATTGGTGAAAAGACATTTTTGAATATTTTCTCAATATATAGTAAGGCCAATCAATAACAGATGCATTTTAACATTTGGCTTCACCATAAACATCCCCTTAACTAATAAAGAAAGTCAGGGGAAAGAGAGAGCAAAATACTTTATTGGGAACGAGGGATTGGGAGATGTACGTGCATGTCTGTCTGACTGGTGTCTCGTAGAACTTGTCTGGTGAACACATTGTTGGCTTTAAGCGCCGGAGGAAGAAAGAATAAAGCATGGCACTGACATGTTCCATTCTTTAATCGAGTAAGTCATTTTTCTCCAAAGGTGATTAAATATACAGCAAACATAAAGGGACTCCAGCTCTCTTAGCTTACTTTCACTGTTTTTAAGGGGGTAGAGTGCGAGTGTGCACGTGTGTAAGAAGACTGAGAGCTAAAGCAGGATACATTAAAAACAGAGAAGACAAGAAGCTGGGAAGAAAGTTCATTTACAAAGGGCAAAAAGCAAAAATGTTGTATTTAATCAGTGCATTTTCTTCTGTCAGGGCATGACTGTCCAGAAACAACATGATCCTGAAAGAAGACAAAAGATTAAGAATTATTTCTCAAATCATTAAACAAAAAAAAAACAAAAAAAACATTTTATACATCAACCAATTACCAAGCAATGCTTTATTTTGTTCAGTCTGTGGTGTAAAAAGATGGCATTAGCAATTAAAGAAAAAAATACTTAAGCAAAACATGTTCAGGTTAAAGTGTCTAAATAATTTTTGTTCCCAAATTTTTTTTATTAGTTTGACTGGTAGTCTACTATATTACTGTAAGTATTTTTAGGTACAATATGTCACGGTTTACTTTATTTTGCTATTCTCAAAATTAAAAAATTCATAATCTCACTGGTGTCTGAATAATTTTTAGTTCGACTGTATATACAGGGCTGTCCATTGATGAATTTCTTAGATGTTTAGCATAATTTTTTCTTTCTTCTAGTTAATGTGTTACTTTGGCAGCCTTAGTTTAATCATATTTTCAAATTGAGTTATAAAAAAGTAATTAAAATCTAAAATGATAATTATAAAATTAGATATTTACATAAATATTTTTTCAATAATATCATCAAATAGTATTAATAATAATTATTTATATATTAATAATGAATTAATGACAGATTAAATAATTAACTACTATCAAATTCTCTCTTTAAGCATGCAGTAGAAATAAACACCACCTACTGCTCTATTTCTCTTTGTGGAGAGCTTCAATGAAAGCTTCAAGTTTCTCCTGAATTTCACGAACTTTTTCTGTAAAGAGAAATGCAAATGTGATTAAATCATATACTAATAATGCTGCACAGATTTACCATTTCATCTCCCATGCGCTGAACTTGACGCAATTCACTAGTCTTCTGGAGTTCAAGCTTCTCCAGGGAAAACCCCTAACCTGGCCACATCATTGCGAAGACTCAAATGCATACAGATATTTCTAAGTTTTCCTGCAGATAAAGTATCAAGTCGTGTCAAGTGCCACTGTGGATACATTCTCTGACACTCAAAGAGCAGATGGTGGCCACTGACAGTTCAGCACTCAAAGGTGCATGCGGTTGAGGAGCAGATGATGAAGAGGTGGTTTTCTATTGCACCTCATAACCTCCACATGCTACTTCAAAAAAAGCATGTCCCCTTCAGGGAGTCATGGAGGAGGAGTGGGAATGGGTGACAACTTTTAACTATGCGAAAGAGTGCAGCAAAGGTAATGGAAAGGTGTAAAATATGAAATTCAGTTTCATTCTCAATTCATTTACAATTTCTGTTCTTAAATTGGTGAATCCCACATTAAGGTTCAGGTTTATTTTTCCAAAAGTATTTTTTTTTTTTTTTTTTTTTATTAAAATATTAAGTTAAATTAAAATAAGGTTTTGTGAGATCCATTCACAAAAAAATTAATAAAATAAAATACAAATAAAATAAATTCAGATCCAAGATGGTTGATGATAAAATAGACATTATAAATATAAAAATTCATTCATTCATTCATTCATGATAAAAAAGACATTATAAATATAAAATTAATTCATTCATTAATTCAAAAAAAAATAATAATAATAATAATTGTAAAATAATGTTGCATTGAATTCAATTGAGAGTCGAGTTGAGAACCTGAAGTAATTTCCAAATCGGTCACTTGTGAGTTTCACTGACCAGTTCACAGCAAGGCAGCTCAGTAGGTTTTGGAACAGAGCTCTTATGTATGTTATGTACACACGCAAGACCATTTGTGACCTAATAGTGTGAGAACAAACAATCTAAAGTCTCATATGACAACAGTTTAACTGGGCTTTTGAAGTGGACACTGGGCTACAAGTTTGTGGCTGTAACTAAATACTGTCATCTGAGGCTCGTGCAGCCATTTTAGGTGTATTTGTGGTACGGGGATTCCCCAAACTCCTCAGAGGTGTAGGATGAAAGAAATAAGACAGACTTTGTGGGCATCTGACATCTGTAAGGACTGAAATACAATACTATGACCCCCACACAACCGCACACGTGCTCACACGTACAAACTTTCACAAATATCCTGAAGCCTGGAAACACGAGCCTTCAGCACCTTCTGCAGACACACACATACGCAATCTTGTGGCTTAGACTTTGACTATCTTTTTTTTGAGCCTAGGGACATAAAGAGTAATGGTGAAGGTTAGCGAATATAACAGGCATTAGGATTTTTTGGAGAGGGCCTTATGACACGGCAGGTGTGGAGATGAAACTGAAGCCACCCGTGGTCTTTTCTGAAAAGGGCAGGATAGCAGCAAGAAAAGATTCATAAAATGTATTCCATCTGAACAATTTGGGGATACATGATCTTACTTTCTGTCACCAAATAACAGTGACGAATGCATTTATTAAAGATTCACTGATATTTACCAATTAACTGATAAGTGTTAACATGGTATGACTAAATATAATATAAAATAATTATTAAAATTTTATAAAGGATTTATAAATTATACATCACTATTATAAACATTATAAATTATTATATTATAAATAAAAATTTAATACTTAAAGAAAAAGTTAAATAAATTATATCAGAATATAAGAACATAAATATCAAATATCTGCAAACAGCAATTGATTAAAAAAATGTAAAACATAGGCCCCATATACAGCGGATAAAATAAGTATTCAACACGTCACTATTTTTCCCAGTAAATATATTTCTAAATCTGCTGCTTACATGAAATTTTCACCAAATGTCGGTAATAACCCAAGTAATCCATCCATACAAAGAAAACAAATAAGTCAATAAATTGTGTGCTGTCTGCAGCCTTTGTCTGTGCTGATCGTCATTTACAAACACGTCATTAAAATGAAGTGTAACTCCGTGAATACTCAACGAAGAGACATGAGAGAGATATCTATAGAAAGCTTAACATTAAAACTAAACAAGTGCTGCCGAAAACAGATATTCTGTGATAAAGTAATCCATTTGAAAACAATGCGATGTCTGTTTTTCACGTCTCCCTTCACTATATCTTATGTGACCACGCCCCCGCATTGAACGCGCTTTTCAGATTCAAACTGAAGCGTGCGGCTTGAATACGCCCACACAGAAGAAAAAGCAGCGAGACTGTTCAAGTTTTTTATTTTACTGTTTGCTTCGCGATGAGAGGAATAAGACATAATTCACCCCAAACAGATGCTAACGCATAGTTTACCGTGGAGGTATGTGTGGAACAACCAATCAAACCTGACTATGTTAGTTGACCAATCAGAACACAGTATGCTATCGAAAGGTGGGGTTTAAGGAAACTGAATCTTTTGAACAGCTTCGCGTTTGGGGATCTCTGAGTATTGAGGTAATTTTAAAATGATATTTTGACAAAATGACAATGTTTTTTAACCTTGGATGGATTTAAACCTAATGTACAGGACTTATAAACAGTGATAGGAAGCTTAGAATTTTCATCTTACTGGCTCTTTAATACTTATTTAATATCCTTTTTTTTTTTTGGTAATGACAGCTTCAAGATGCTTCCTGTATGGATAAACCAGTCGCAGGCATTGCTCAGCTGTGATTCTGATCCCATTCTGCTACAGAGTCCTCAAATCTTGAAGGTTATGTGGGCCTCTTTTATGAACTCTGATCTTTAGTTCTTATTTTCTATTAGATTTAAGTCAGTTGATTGGCTGGGCCATTCTAGCAGCTTAATTGTCTTTTTCTTTAACCAATTGAGAGATTTCTTGGCTGTGTTTGGGATCATTGTCTTGCTGAAATGTCCACCCTTGTTTCATCCTCATCATCTTGGTACTGTAGGTGTTGAGATTGAACCAGCTAATATTAATTCACAATGACTAGGGGCAGGATTGCTTTTTCATGTGTTCAATACTTTTACCCTGTGTCATTCCATTCTAATACACATAACTTATTCATTTATTTTTCTTTGTATGTATGGCTTACTTGGGTTGTTACTGACATCAGGTGAAAATTTCAAGTCAACAGCACCTTTAGAAATATATTTACTAAGAAAAATGGTGACGTATTTATATACTGTTGGATATATTTTTGTAACTTTATTAATTAAATTTCTTGCTTTCATTGTTTTGAAACCAGCATAGTAATGGTTGTACCAATTGTATTAATAAAACTACTTCATAATACACAAATACTAAACATGGTATGAATGAAGAAGTACGTGATGGAAGCTACTATGCTGCATGTGCCAACTGCAAGTCTGGGAAAAGTCTAATTGAAAACGTGTACGTTTACAGCCAATGAAGTTTTAAAGAAGAATGGACAGCTAAGGATGATGTGAACTTGTGTATATGGGCTTAAAGTGTGTGAAAAGACTGTGAGAAACAGATATTTATTTCTGGTCACCATCTGTTTGTTCCACATGGAGGAACGCAGAATGACGGCTAAAAAAAGGCCAAAACAAGACGGTCTTTTCAACGCCTCGGAAATGTGACACAGGAGAGAGAACTGCTCCTTCCCCTGCTTCTGTGAGTCCGAGAACAGTGTCCAAACTCCATTTAGACCCCTGTTTACCTAAGAGATGAGCTTTTGGACACATCCATTCATAGGTCTTCTCTCTTTATCTGGTCATGAATATTCCCATAATCCTTTGGCCCCTGTCCCAGTAGTCTCCTTTTTTGGGAGGTGTGGGGTGGCTTTCTCTCTTTTAGGATTCCTCCTCAATCCCTTCTTTGAAAGGGGCTCTCGCCTGATCTCCACATGAAATGATATCTCTTTCACTCCCACTCTTGCGGGCCTCTAAGCCTCCTGGGCCGGAGCGGCAGAAGGCTGGAGAAAGCACTTAATTGACCTGTAATTAGACTGTGAAACAGTGTGGCCGTGGAGAACAGAAGGATGAGGAAAAAAAGCGAGAGTCAGGGCACGGGATCCCGCCAAGGAGATGGAGCTGCAAGGACCTGAAGAGAAACTCAATCCCTTTTGATATAAATGGTGGCCTTCGGTATTTGCCATTAAGAAGCATGATTGTTAATAGGGAAAATAGTGAAGAAATTAAAATGTGGCAACAGCCTTTTCAGCAGCTCACGTTTCCCACCACGCCTTCCCGGAAACAAGATGACTGAAGACATTCCACAAATCATCATCGCTTCAAGTGTGAACCTGTGTGATAAGCTTCTCAAGCAGCAAAAAGACAAACAACAAAAAAAGTAGTTGCTGTGGAAAACAAAACGAAGATATTTCTAAAAACATTTAATTTAGTTTTTGCTCATTGAATGAAAGTCAGTGGGGTCAAAGATAATTTTGGGAATGTGAAGGTGAGTAAACAATGACAACATTTTCATTTATGGGTGAACTATCCTATTAATAGAACTTAATGCATCTGAACATTCACACCTGAACACCTATCGGGAAAATGAAAATGGCATTCTTGATGAAAAATTGTCACATATACAGTATTTCCTTTTATCCAAATATGTCAGCATTTTTACCTTTAGATCCACTTATCTTAGACAACATACCATGATAGATCTATGCTAATTGTCACAATTTGATAATGAAACCACAACGGAAAACATAGCATTACGGATAGGGATGCAAGATAAATTAGCAAAAAAATGAATTCGTCAAAATGGATAAATTAAGTCCATCCCAAAATGTGAATTCTGTCATTATTTACTCAACATCATGTCATTTCCAAACCTGTATGCAATTTTCTGCAGAACATCAGGAACCAAACAGCACTGAAACCCACAGACTACCACTGAATAGACAAAAATAAATAAATAATAAATTCTCAAAATATCTTATTTTATGTTTCACATAAAAAAAAAAACTATGTATTAGTTATTGGTCATAATATTAAAATATTTATCATCTGACTGCTATTGTTATGGTTTCATGACGATTTTACAGATTCTACCACTACAGACTTTTGTAACATACCCAGCAGTCAGAAGCTTTGAACAGCATCTGATGGTGCAACTAATGGGTATTTTCTCTTTGCTTTCCCCTTGGGCTGCGTGAGAGACTCCTGCTTATGAGGGCTGTGCAGATAGCATTCTGTCAACCCAGGTCTACGCTGAACTCCTCACCTCCCCTTCACAGCCTCCCTCCAGCCTGGCCTCCAATAAGCATTTAATTACAGGGCTTTGGCACAGGTAAGACAAGGGGCAAGTCAAGACATGGAACAGCCTGAAAACCGGACAATAGACGGCCGTCCCTCTATTAGCATTTGAGACCAAAAGTTACCCATGCTGTAAAAGAACGATCTCATAACTGCATATCAGTCAGCATAGAGATCCAACTTTGACACTGCACTCCAAATTGCAGGTGGCCACAGTTGGACTCAATCCCACCTATAATTCTTGACAACACTGATGGTCATCTTAAAGTGAGATTACATCCAAAATTGAAAATTCTGTCATCATTTACTCACCCTCATGTTGTGAGAGCCAACCTTTTTCTTAGTGTTGTTTGTCCATGCAATGAAAGTAAATGGGGAACGATGTTATTTTGGACTTCAACTTTCATTAGGACAAAAATAATCAAACTATTCTTCAAAACATCTAAAGAAGTTCTAAAGAAGATCGCAGTTACACTTTATTTCATATGATATATTACTATATCCTGAGTAATATTATTCAACTATATGTACTTACTATATGGTTAGGGTTAGGATTAGGGTTATTTTAGGGTTAACAATATGTAATTATGCATAATTTATTATTATTATTATAATAGTAAGTACAAGGTGAAAACAGGTGAAAAGGACACATTAAAATAAAGTGTTACACAGAAAGCAAGTCATAGAGGGTTTAGAACTGGATTGAGGGAGACTAAAGAGGGGGTGAAATGCTATTTCATGCATACTGAGTTTTTTACACTGTTAAAGAGTTGGATTCCCATGCTAAACATGGACAAAGTTTCAAAAATTAAGTTATATGATTGAAGGAGTATTTCTGTTCCAAAAATACTACTTCCGGTTTGTCACAAGTTTCGGAAAGTTTTTTTCGAGTATGGCTCTGTGTGACGTTAGATGGAGCGGAATTTCCTTATATGGGTCCTGAGGGCGCGTCTGCCGGAAGAGCGCGCGCTCCCGTACACCACAGCACTGAGAGCACAACAGACTTCACTGATCAAAGCAAGAGCGTCGCGAAATTTCACAAAAGGAGTGTGTTTTTGGTTGCCAGGGCAAGACAACCCTGCACAGATTACCTAAAGAGAAACAGCATTAAGGGACCCGGGATGGAGTTTATTTTTACAGAGCATCAACGGAGTTGTGTAAGTGTTTGTGTTTGTTCCCCTGCATTTTGAAGATGCTTGTTTTACAAACAAGACCAAGTTTGACGACGGATTTGCACATCGTTTATTTCTTAAGGATAATGCATTCCCAACGAAAAAGGGTCACAATCGTGTGTTGGAACCGCATGCGGTGAGTGAAACGGCTTCAAATATCTCTGTGTTGTTAACTTAGCTGTCGGCGTGTAAGCACATCAAGTAAACAACATGTGATGTTGTCATCAAACTGCATGAGTAAAACTGCTTCAAATATCTCTTTGTTGTTAACTTAGCTATCAGCGCGTTAGCACATCAAGTAAACAACATGCGATGTTGTCATCAAACTGCACTTTCCACATGTACAGCTTAAAAAAAAAAAAAAAAAAAACGACAAAGTGCAACTTAATCATTTTCCAAAACCGCTAAGCAAATATATATATAGTTTCAGTACATACCACATAGAGCCGCTGTTGTTGCTGCTGCTCTTGTTAAATTTCAGCCTCTGGATCATAAATATACGCTGAATCTGACTGTTAGCAATGGTTTGTTTTGGTTGGTTTTGTCCTCAGGTAATGTCACAGCTTCCAAACGCTATCAGCGCAAAAGCCTACTGGCTCTCGTGATTCTTTAGCTCCGCCCACACGTCACGCCTACAGACGCTCGTGTTTTTCCGGAAAAAATCGGTACAGACTATCTTTCTCTTATGAATATAATAAAACTAAAGACTTTTTGGAGTTATGAAGGATGCAGTACTACTCTATAGGTACTCAAGATTAACAGGATATTGAGTGAAAACGAGCATTTCACCCCCCCCTTTAAATGACAAAATAAAATTTTGGGTGATGAACTTTAACCCCCACTTGTATGGAACCTAATCAGTCTGAATATTACAGAAATGTGTGTGCAGAAATCCATCGAGGCTTTTCATCAGATCCCGATTTAATAGATCATTAGGTGTGGCAACATATTTACTGATGAATGTTGTGCACTGGTTAAGGGTTCAACTTTAGGACTCTGGATTTAAAAGAAAAAACACTTTGTTCCTGCAGTTCACAGAATGCATTAAAGTCATGCCGGGACTGAAATTATAGCTTCAGTAAATCCCTTCTTTTAACTATGAATTGAACAAAGACATGATGAAGCAGCAGCACTATGTCACGCAGTGTCATCGAGACTGGGCCAGAAGGTGAGGCACTACAACAACTGTTCTATTTTTACTCTGCGAGGAAGGATGTATGGTTTTCCTATTACCTCATAAGAGACTATCTGACAGATAGATGTATAGTGCGTTATGCGAATGCTTTGAAAACAGCCTCGCAGGAAACCGAATGACAACGGGGCTTGATCCTGCCGACCCTAGAGGCACTTTTTGTGACGGCACGAATGGTGAAATGGAAATGCAAGTTCTCTGGTTCATTTCCCACTCATATGACTTTCACTTCCCTGGGTTTGAAGGCAGGGTGACAGTAAAAGGGAGAAGAGGGAAAATACTTCCTTCACTGGGACGACAAGTGTTGAGAGATTTATATGTGGGGAGCAGGACCTTTGAGAGCACTTGGGTGGGGTGACGGGGATGCGGTGGTGGGAGTGGGCGGCCCATTATCAGCTTGCATGGGAAGACTGGGCCTACAAGCCAGCTTCAGGGGTGGAGGGGAATGGGGCTTGCTCCAGCTGTTTTAGAGATGGGAGCGGTTTCCTCTCGGCCTGAAAGAAAGCCATAATCGTCTTTCTGTCACTGTAGGGCCAGGCCAAAAACATGCTTTTCACATCAGAGCGATGGGGTGCAGGGAATATGGTGGGAGCGTGTGAGAAAGAAGAGGCGAGGGTGAGAAAAGGAAAAACACAGAAGCTGGCTACAGATGAAAGGCAAGTGCATATAGCTCTTCATAAATTGATGCGTGACATCCTAAAGCGTGCCGTTTTTCTCGAATATAAGTTTACTGGTTAAGTTTTTGTATATGTCTTTGCTGAACTGAACATTCATTTGCATAAATCAATAAAAATAAGTTTTCATGTCAATACAGGGCTCAGCAGTAAGAATGACTCAATGGTTGCCAGCTGAAGGGATCACAACAATTGTTCTTTATGGAGTTAAATTATAGCTGTATGACTCTGTACTGCTGTGAGTTCAGAATAATAACGTTTATTTAAAAAAACAGGGTCAAAAGATATTATTAAGTAAAAATATTAGTAAATAAAAATAAACAAATAATTTAAAGTTATCCGGGACCAAACAATTGGCTATTTTCAAATTCTTAACAGGATTATTGTTAACTAAACCTAGAACCAAAACCATAGATTACTTGAAGAAAAAAAAAAAAAAACATTAACTTAAATAAAGTAAAATATAAAAACTGTAAACTAATTTCAGAATTATCATTTTTGTTAAGTTTAAGTCGAAGTAGTAAAATAACTAAAACTAAACAAACTTAAACTTAAACCTTACAAAAAAAAATAATACTTAGATATATTTATAAAAAAATAAAAAAATTACAAAAACACTACAAAAATTAATTCTTCAACTAAATAAAAAATTTTAATAGAAAATAGAAAAATAAAACCCAATTAAAAACCCAGTGATAACAGTAAAATAACACTTGTTCTTAACATATAGATGATTATTTCTATAGATCTTTGACGAAACGTTCAACAGTCCATCTAGTTGTGCAACATCACGAAGTGTGAGACACAATCACAGGATCAACAGTTCACACCTGAGCTGTGCCATATGCACCATAACTTTCATCCTTCAAGCTCTACATAAGCCCATAAAATGCCAAAACATACAGTCAAGGGAATGATTAGACAGAGGACAAAGCAAGTGAGAGAGAAAGACGCTGTAAGGAGGTGGTACACCAACTTCTGTGGTGACCTAACGCCTGGTGCAAACACAGTTAAACCCTGTGTATACAGAGCTCAGGGCAGCAACAGTACATCACTACGCAAGGAGGAAACGGAGGAGCGGTTTTCATTGAATACTAAAACTGGTTTCCACGTCATCCTGTCACAGGGAGACAAAATGATGCAAAGGTGATGAGGGGGAGTGTGAGACTGAACATAAGAGCGTTTCTTAAAGGGTCTGAATCAAATCTAATCATAAAATCTGTAAATACAAAGCCTTACCTCCAATGATGTGGAGTTTCTGATTTTGTCAGAATCAAGTGTTTTTAATTGCCCATACAAATTCATGATCTAATGTATGCATAGCCCTGTCATTGCTAGACCAATTTAAAATACACTGTCTCAGTTATTCTCAAATAAAACCCAGCCAAAAAATGTATTTCAATTATGAAAGTAAAAATAAATCAAAATAAATCTAATCGGAAAAAAAAGTAATGGATTCCAATTATACAAAAACACAAAAATCAAGTAATGGTTAATAAAATAGCTCATATAATCTTAATGAGTTTACAATATAAACTAAAACTTTACTATTACTTCAACTGCTTGTGCACATGCTGTAGACATGTATTGCTGCTGCAGGGATGCAAGTTTGAAGCCAGGCTATTTTTGCCCTGATTCTCTCTCCCTTCTCAACACAATATTGTCCTATCACCCCATATAAAAAAGCTAGAGTAATGCTCAAAATGTGGAAAAACAACCCACACTTCAGTTGCCATGTCTCATAAGCATTTTTTTTTTTTTGTGCTTGAGGGCCTTTAAAAAGCCAAAAAAATAAGTACCTAAAGAATAATTACTCTGGCTGTTTAGACATAAATTTTCCAACATTCAAAAAAAAAAAAAAAAAAGAAACTAAATGCCAAGTCTATGACTGTCATACAGCTTGACAAGAGGGGGAGCCACATACACCCTACCCTGAATTGCTGTAATTGAATTTAGTCTATTAGGTAAATCAAAGGTCCACAAAGCCGTCCTGATGCACCTCCAGCTGCATATTAGCAATTTAGGCAGAGTTCCAGCTGAGGCACAGTGCCATACAGCTGCCCTGGCACAGCGTACGCACACACGACACATCACCCACAGGCAGCAGCCACAGTAACAAGCCTGAATGCAGCCATCTTGCACATCTAATCCCACGCATTCCCTCTCTCTCCCTCTTTCTCTTTCTCTCTCACGCTCACAAACACACACACACACACACACACACACACACATGCACAATCCCCAAGTGTGAAACCAGAGCAGCTCACTGCCTGTCTGCCTGCAAGTAAGGGCAAATCGCTCTTAACACCAGACTTTGCCCCAAGGGGTAAATTTTTTTCTCTTTGTTAAGGGAAGTGCCCCTGTCCCCCCCCCCAGCTCCTCATCTTCAAACAGACAGACAGGTGAGGCCAGGGTCAGCGGCTCAGCTCCCTGCACCTGTGGGAGTAATAGCCCCTCACGGCCTCATATGAGCCGGACTCAACCCCTGGCTCAGCCCCAGGTTCCATGAGCCCGTCAATACATCTCTCGCTTTATGAAGGGGGCTGTCAGTTTTTCCAATCCGTAAAAAAACAAAAAGGCAAACAAGGAGAGAGACGGGAAGCGTGTAACAACAGCTCATAGGTGATTTAAAGATCACGGAGCTTGAAATCCCCCTGCTTCCTAACCCCTCCCATCCGCTGCTGGATTCTGGAATCTTTTCCTGTTGGGTCTTGTAAGGTGGGCGACATGGAATAGATGCGGCTTCAAGACATATTCCCAAAATAAATCGTTCACTTTCCAACTTCTAAAATCACCATCCAGTGGAATAAAACGAATCAAAAAGATCTAATTTTGCAAAACTCAGTACAGTTCAAGATTGGATCTACCAAAGCGTCATCAAAGTGAAGTGAAGCACAACGCTCAGAGTGCTTCGTAAAGAGTAATGAGCTTCATTGATCTGTAAAAACCTCAAGAAGCTCTCCAGAAGTCAGACGTCTGTTAGGCACTTGTCATAACTGCTGGTCAGAAAGTGATGGATGGAACTTTAGCAAGAGCCAACTGAGAGAGTATGCTAGGGTCATTAAAGCTGTGGAAAATTTAGGTTTTTTTTTTTTTTTTATATGACAATGTGATTTCTGGGAAGGTGAGAAATGAAAGCTTGTGCTTATTTTAGGTTTTAGATGATCTAAAACAGGTTTCAAGGGATGCCATACAAGAACCATTTTTTGGGACTCCCAAAGAACTTTTCAGTGAACAGTTCTTCAAGAAGCATTTTTAAGTGTGAAGAACATTCAAATAATTGAAATAGACATTTTCCCCCCATAAAGAGCGTTACGAGTAATGGAAAAGTACCACTGAGGTTTAAGGTTCTTCACAGAAACATAGACGCCAGTAAAAAGAGAGTTTGAATCAGCTTGCAAGGTGATAGCAAAAAAAAAAAAAAAAAAACTTTCAGAGTAGCATACTGGTGCTTGAAACCAGGCCAGATTGAAAACATCACTGTTTAAATGCTTTAAGAATTTAAGAGGTGAGCATGGTGGAAATGTGATCATTTGTTCTCTCTGAGAAGCACCCGGGACAGTGCATAAAAAGTACATCCAGGAACCCTGGGAACATGATGCCACCTCACGCAGGAAAGGCAGCAAGGCCAGACAGGCCCACAAATTCTTTCCTGCTATTTTTAAAGAAATTGGAAATAGCCAGGATTCTGTCCAAACTCATGTTCTTTGCATATCCCTTCAAGATATGTCAGAAACTGCTGCCCCCCACCCCAAAAAAAGTGGCAAAACCGTTAGTAAAACATCACACTGCATAAATTGTGTATACACACAGACAATGTAGTATGCTTACACTAAACACATTTGCAAATCTCTTGCCTGACAACTTCAATTATGCTTTTTATTTATCCCATGTACACACAAATTTACAGTATACGGTGTAAGAAAATGGAAAAACTATATGTGACACTACAAATAATGATTAAGCCATTGTGACTCCTGTAACCTAATGCCAAACAGAAAAGCTAAAATAGCCAAATAGTCATTTTCTATTCATTAACTGAAAGCAAAACGGACAACAATGACGTGGCGAAAACAGCTGGGTCTGATATTGTTTAATAAATAAGAACGTTTCTGCTTCAATTCAGAACTTAAAAAAACTTGGTAGTGCATTTAGAACGATGCTTAATGTGTATTAATTCACACAATTCAACTGTTAGGTCTGTCTAGGCCTGTCAATAGCTTAAATCAATAAATTATGATTTAATGTTTGTTAAATCCCTGTTAATGGTGTCTTTAACTTTAAAAATACTTTAAGTATTATTGTCACTTTTTTATCCAATTTGTTTTTAGGGCAAAAAGTTTAGGAAATCTGCTAATGGCATCCATGCCATGTAACATTAAATTAATCTCAAAAGTGACGACTTTGCCAACCATAACTGTTAGTAAAAAAAAAAAAAAACACAATTGTTTTTCATATCATGGCAACCATTATTAACAATCCAAGACCTGTCACCACAGCCCACTCTCACTCATAAGACTGACTGCACATTAATAGAGTGACCAGTGTGTTCTGTGCAGTGGCAACCGCTAGGGCACTGATGCATGCATGCATGCCCAGGCTTGCTTTTATTAGCATAACAGCTAACAATAACTTCTTGGGAGGTCATGCTTATGTTTTCCCTAAGTGCTGGTTGTCCACCAGGCAACGTCATGCTTTACAGCACAGGAATCCACTCTAAGGGTTACCCAACGCCAAACACCAGGCTTAAAAAGTGGAGGGTCGGACATCTAAGACTAGTGGACATGCTCACGGGACCCAACATCCTGGTCTTTATACAGTATTCAAGCACTTCTTATTGGTTAAAATCTTGTCAAACTCTGTCCTAAAAGATTGTGTCCTAAAGACTTAAGAGCCATTTACACCAAGAACTATAATTATAAAGATAATCAAAACAATAACTACATTAGCATCCACTCCAATGCATAATACTATTGTTTATAATAAGCACAAGCTATGGATTCTGTTTTGCTGTCATTGTATTTCATTCATTATCTTGATTACAACCGTATCATTTCTCTGTGCCATTAACATTGTGGTTATGGTGAGGACTTTCCTATTCTCATAGCACAAAAAATGATTATCAGAATATCATTATTAAAGTCTGTTACAATCCTTGGTGCGAACAGGCCTTTAAACAGGCAGAATATATCAAACATCTGTGTGAATATGTCTTCAGTCATGCTTTTTCCAGTCCACTGCAAAGACACTTAAGCAAGTCAACCTGTTCAAAAAGAGACCGTAAGCATTTAGAGAGGCCTCTTATATACGCAAACAAATTCTTCTTGCTAAAGGCAGAGAGGCTTTCTATGACAAGACATTGTATAGGCAGATTGACCATTGTGTCTAAGCACACACTAACCTGGGCGGCAGTGCCATTACCTCACTCTCTGTTTTCACAGTAATGACAGAACGTGTGTGCGAGTCGTGTGTCTGCACCAGATCAAGTCTGAGCATGTCAGTCGTGCCTCCACAAATTGCTGCTTTAATCAACAGATTGTTTAACAGTAACCAGGGCTGAAGACATGACAGACAGCAGACTGTGTGCAGCCAGGAGCTCTCTCACACTGTGAAGGGCAATTAAGGGTTCAAGCCTCAACAGAGGAAGGAACAAAAAAAAAAAGAGAGAGAGAGAGTGCGAGAGTGAAGAGAGTGTGGAAAGCTCTCCGTACCCTATTCAGAAGTATTATTACTTAAATTGAATAAGAAGGCACAACAGGAAAAGCACTGGAAGCAGCAGAATTCCAACCGCAGACGGCTGGCACTTAAGTACAAATGGGTTAGGCCCTTTAAAAAAAAATAATAATTTAGAAATCAAATGTGAGGAAATGCTTAAAAAAGCTGATTTGATTAACCATTCAAACTCAGTGTATGACAATCAGGTTTTTTTTTTTACAAAAATGATAAAAATAAATGAGCTGAACCGTTGAACAAAAAAATCTAATAAAAAAAATACACATCCAAAGTAAAAAAAAAAAAAAAAATCTAATATTTATTTTTATAAACATGACATAAAAAATGGAAATGTAAAGCTGGATTGAAATGTGTTAATTGAATAAATGATCTATTGTAGATAACAAGCAAGTAATCAGGTGCAAAACAACACTGCCCTCTGATGGTCGCCCTGCCTTGCTGCTGTTTCACAGGAAAAATCAGGAAAAAGCATGATGGACTTACTGAGGTCTTCTGCCAACTGAACCCTCCTGCCTGTGATCAGCTGGACTTTCTTCTCAGTATCCTCTCCGAAGTCCTCTAATACTTCTTTAACGTTCTTCTCTAAGCGCCGCACTGTAAAAAACAACAACAACAACATACTTTTGTGTTGTTTGAACGTAGAACGTAATGATGCCAGTTAGTCTCAGTCACAGTTTCCTCCCACTGAAGCCGGTATAATTTGTAATAACAGATGATTTAGTAAGTAACCAGAACTGACGACATTTTTGCAGGAAAGCTTGTTTGGTAATGAGAACCCACAGACATACCCTCTTTATTAGTGAGCTGTTGTCTAAGAGTATTGGCTGTGATGGCCAACATCCTCTGGATCCTCCAGAACAGAACCACATCATTGCACTCAAGCTGGAACACAGAGAAATAAGTCAAACCATTAGCTAAAAAGAACTTTTTAACATGACCTAACACAAAAATAAACAGCTATTACATTCTTTGGCAAAAAGATTATACTATATAAAAAGAATGCAAATGAGTTTTCTTTAGTTACAGAATGTTATGTTTATGTTTTGGTTATGTTTATTATCTGGTTTGCCTTTATTAAAGCTGCAGTAGGGAACTTTTGTAAAAATATATTTTTTTTACATATTTGTTAAACCTGTCATTATGTCCTGACAGTAGATTATGAGACAGATAATCTGTGAAAAAAATCAAGCTCCTCTGGCTCCTCCCAGTGGTCCTATTGCCATTTGCAGAAAGGCATGCGCTCCCGGTAAAAAACAACCAATCAGAGCTGCGGTCCGTAACTTTGTTTTTGTTCAAAATGTAGAAAAATGAACATAATAAGCGAGTACACCACGAATCCATTTTCCAAACCGTGTTTTTAGCTTGTCCTGAATCACTAGGGTGCACCTATAATAAGTGTTTATATTCGGACTATTTTAGATTGCTTCAGGGGTACCGCGGCGGAGTAACCCAGTACCTTTGTGATTCTTCATAGACATAAACAGAGAGAAGTAGCTCCGGCTACAATGTTCTTCCGCAAGACGCAAGCAGTTCTGTTTATTAACCGCTAGAGCGTCAAAAGTTACCGACTGCAGCTTTAATAAATTCCCTGTTAATAAAGTATTGAAAATGGACACCAATGGCAGTCATTCCACAGCTGAGATTTAAGAATATTTAAATGTTACATAGCATTACATTTATTTTACTTATTCATTTTAGTTTTTTTTTTTTTCTTTAAAATTTTAAATTGTATTTTTTTTTCTCCAAACAAAATCATATTCAATTAAATAAAGTATATGTATTCCCATAAAGCTTATAATTATTCCCAAAAGTTATCATTTTGGAAGATCATTATTTTTTAGTAAATTTGACTAAAAAGGCTTCTCCTTTACCTCAGAGTCTACAAAGTGCCTCTGGTAGTAGTAGAAACCTCGCCGGCAGAGGTTGCAATGTAATAACGCTTTCTGCAGGAAATGACGTCGATAGAGTTGGTGCCAAGTGTCCTTGATCTACGGAAAGATAAAATTTAGTGAAAAAAATAAAATCTGATGTGCATATAGTTATGTTAGATATTCTCTCCAAGCGTCTCACTTACAAGTACGGGGTCCACTTCCACTCCTCGGCCCTCCAGGTTTTTGCGCACTGTAGTGACCTCATCATTGGCCAGGTAGGCTGTGTGATCCTCATGCAGCTTCAACAGACGCTCCAGCTCGTTTTTAGTCTCATTACGGATATGCTAGAGATAGGGAACAATATAATGTAGCCTTTCTTATCACTAGCACCTGCATGTAGTAATACCACAAACTCTAGTAATACTAAAAAGAAATTAAATGTATAGTGTTGTCTGTTCAACCTGCTCTGGTGTTCGATTTGTCCAGCTCATCCACCTCTGCTTCCAGTCTGGCCCCACCATATCTGCTATTACTGAGTCAGCTGCAACACAGGAAGATGAGTCACACACTCCATAGACTGTCAGACGAGAAAGGGCTTTATGAGAGATAGACATACTGTCTTTAAGGCGAGACTGCAATGTTTCCTCCATGAACTGAATAGCGGCATCCCACTGGGACTTGTCTGTGATAGAACGATCCTCCAGAGCGTTGTGTTGAATCACTCTCTAAACCGCACATACATAAGTAACATTTAACCAACAACACTGAAGAAACCCCTGTGTGCTGCATTTTTAAAATAATCTACATTTTCTGGTTATTCTATATGTTATATTTACCAAGCTGTCCATGGCTCTTTCATTCCACTTGTGTCGTTTGATGCTTTCATCCTTGACAGCTTCCTTCAGCTTCTCAAAGATGTCATCCTGGTCTTTCTCTTTGTATTCTGCCATAAAGCGGGCAAACTCCTCCTGCAATGTCTCCCAAGCAACCTGAGTAGCAAAGAAAAGAAGACTGATTTAAAAACTGGATAAGAGAAATATTTTTACCCGCTACATTTACTTACAATTATAATAATTAATTATGCATGATTACATGCAAGTAACCCTAAGTCAAGCCCTAATCCTAACCATACAGTAAGTACAACTAAAAATGCTAGTTTCCACACAAAGTATTAAGCAGCCCAGCTGTTTTCAACATTGATAATAAAATTGAAATTGTTGGAATTGTTGAAGAATGTACTGGAGTAAAGGCTGTTGAAAATTCAGCTTTCCATTATATGAATGGATTACATTTTATATATTAATATGCTTTTTATGAATATTTTAAATAGTCATAATTTCATAATCTCTTTTTTTTTTTTACCGGACTATTCGAGAAATTTAACTACTAACTATGAGCACAAAAAAATAGCAGCGGTTCATCAGTGTTCATTACCTCCAGTGCTTTATGAGGAAGTTGTTTGTCAGTCCATTGCTTAAGTTTGATGTCTACAGTGGTGTTGAATGTGCCCGAGTTGGTTGTCTGAGCGGCAGGCAGGTAGATGTTCTCAATAACGTGTGTCGAGACCCTTTCCCAAAGCTTCTTCTGTAAGATGGACTCCCTAAAATGACATTAAATGATGTTTGCTAATTCTTAAAATATACATGACCAAGCTGCTATTCAATGTAGGCTAAGCGCACAATAAACAACGTTAATTACGTTCTTTTCAGTTCTTTCAACAGTCAAATGAGAGAACCCCAAAAATGTACTTCATAATCCTAAACAGCCGAGTGGAAAGTATAGGACTTGACATTAAGACAAAGATGAGAATATTTTGAGGGTGATGCTGGAGCTCATTTATCATAAAAGGAAACCATATTTCATAGCTTCCCGTTTGCTTTGTTCTAGTGTGGTACATCAATACACACACATCTCCAATACCACCAAACTAGCACTGCCCAGAGAAGCCACCCTCCAGCTATTCATCATGCCATTGATTTGAGAGGCTGATGGAGCACACTGGGCCCCCTACAAACATCTGATCTATTTCATTTAGCTTGCTCCTCTGGGTTTTAGGTTCATAACTCCGTGTACAGCTTGCAGCTTTGCATTCTGATGGTAGAGTCATCCCTGAAGCCATGAGATAGAGAGCTATTTTTTGTCTTGTGGACTATATGTTAACATCATTTATGTAAAATATCTTAGTCAGAACAGTACTAAATTAAAAATAACATACATTTTGTATGGTCTCTCTTATTTTGTTAAAATTATTCAAATTTTCACAGATTCTGCAAGGGGTTCCAAAACTTTCGAATTTTCGAATATTGCCGATGTTTGATTGATAGTCGAATCATATATTTGGGGGCGGGGCAAAAGACATTGAGTCAAGTCAGACATTCGACAGTCATAATTGCTGAAGTTAACACACAGGGAAAATGTGTAACGAATGGCTCGCAGATACAAACATATAATGTTTGGTAGTACCCATGGTTTTTGACCTTTTAACTTTTTTTGTAAATTAGTAGTCAATTATGGAGTAGGCAAAACAGAATTAGTACAAAGTCATCCACACAGGACAAATTAAATGTTAATGAAATGTAATAATATGCAAATAATGCACCCAACAATTAATTTTGTAGTTAATGAAATGAGAAGTGCTCACCAGTGTTTTGGTGTAACTTGACTCAAGCTGATCACCTCATCTAAGATCTCATTTTTGGCTTTCTCAAACAGCTCGTTCTATGAATGAGGAGCATGACATACACAGTATAAAACATAAAACGTCATAAGAAATTATACAGTACATTACAGGATTTTTAAGTAATAAATAACTAATATTAGAAATTAGAAATTAACGTTGCTTTGATTATTTTACCATACATGAATTAGAATACAAGAATACTGACACTTAAAAGGTTTAGTTCACCCAAAAATGAAAATTAGCCAGTTTAACTCACCCTCAAAGCATCCAAGGTGTATTCGACTTTCTTGTTTCAGACGAATCCAGTCTGAGTTACATAAAAACAATTGTCCTGGCCCCTCCAAGCCTTACAATGGGGCTAAGTGGGTGTTTTTTGTCAACAGTTCAGAAGACATGAAATAAAGCGCACGCATCAGTAATAAAATGTCCCTCACGTGGCTCAGGGGGGGTTGATAAATGCCTCCTGTAGTGAATAAATGCATTTTTGTATGAAAAATGTCACTTTTTTTCTCTCTTCCAGTGACTGTGGTATGCGGTTTTCCAGTGCTCCTGTAATCAAAACCCCAAAACCAGCATATCTGCACAATGCATATGTCCTACGTCATCCGCCGGAATGGCTTGCATGTATGACAGTCAGTGAGAAGTGAACAAAAAGTGTTTATTAATGTTCAAAATATGGATATTTTCTTACAAAACACATGGATCCACTACAGGAGACCTTTGTTTATCCCTCGGAGCCATATGAGGCATGTTTAATGGATGAGCGCACTTAAATTTTTATGTCTTCTAGACTGTTGACAAAAAGCACCCTCTTACCACCATTGTAAGGCAATGTTTTCATTTTTGGGTAAACTAGCCCTTTAACAAGGAGTCCTAGAATTAAAGCTCTAGATAGTTTAATCAGGAGACAGTTCTTACCCTGTCCAGCTCTCGTAAGCGAGGGTAGTTGTTTTTCCACTCAGTCTCCAGGTTAAATCGGGATGCTGGTCAACAGGAAACATAAAGAAAAGTTCATTTAGATTCTTTTCATTAATATCCATAGAATTTTTTTTTTTTTTTTTAAATCTGGATAGTTACAAAGGATACAGCATTTTTATTTTTATTTTTCTTTAACTATTGACAGTCCACCCAAAAAAATTAATTTTCTCACCCTCATGTTAAACCTGTACAGAAATAGAAGATAATAATTTAAAGAATTTTAGTTCCCATTGACATCCATAGTATTTTCTTACCAAACAACAGAAATCAAGGGGAATGAAAACTCTGTTACATTCTTCAAAAGTGTTTCTGTTTCACAGGATAAAGAAAGCCATACAGGTTTGGAAGGACTTAAGGGTGAGTAAACGATGACAGAATTTTAATTTTGGGGTGTACTCATTTTATAAATAGCATAACTTAAATAAGGTCACAACTTCGAAAGTTCAGTTCCTCTAACAATACACAATTATTAGTAACTTGGGTATTAATCTCATATCTAAAATAAATAAATAAATAAAGAGATTTTCTATAAAACAATGTGTTCAAAGTTTGCATTGCCACCTATAATAATAGTGAACTTAAACGAAAACTTTTTAGTGACAGCATCCCTATTCTCCTCAGACACTTCGCATCTCCCTCTGTCTAATTCCCCATACAGGGACACCAGACAGACTGCGCTGTGGCCATGATCAATGCACCTGGAGCCAGGCGTGCACTGTATCAGCAACCCCGAGCTCCCCAGGAGCCCTGCGTCCCCAGCATACACACGGGCCGGGTGCCTCGCTCACACAATGGAGATGACGCTAATTGCTCTGGTTATCGGGCCAGCCCCAGTGCAGCCGTGGAGATCGATAGCCCACACAAAGGTTTGAGAAGCGTCCCAGGTCAGGCAATAAATCTAGAGGCAGCGTGTTAGCAGGGGTGGCCTGCTAATTGGCAGCGTGGAGGTCTGCAGCATGCCCTGTGCAGAACGTCTGAGCTAAGGTGTGATGGGAATCAGCACGCACAGAACAGGGAAACAGCTCTGCTCAGGTGGGTTTCAGAGTTAAGTGGCTGTCAAACTGTTGGTTTGGATTCTATTAAGGTTTATTTACTTCGTCCCCTGAGACCTGATGTGCACTCTACTTCTCAAAATGATCTTGAAAATCAGCATCTTATTAGGGGATAAAAATAGCAATGATCAGGTTAAAGGCCTAAAAGCACAGTCCATGTGCCTTTTTTATTTTTATTATGTAGTTTTCAGATGCAGTATGTTGTAGTAGTTAGCAGTAGTTATCAACCTTTTTGACTCCAAGGCTTCTCACTGTCCACAACAATAATTAAAGGCCCAATTACTTTTTTCAAGTTATTTATGAATTTACTGAATAAGGATGGAGCCATTTCACCAACTATGACGATGTACATGTATTAGCAACATAAACGATGAATAAAAATGTTATGTACATTTATAACACTATACTTTGTTTACATCTAGTCATCTAGCAGACACTTTTATACAAAGCGCCTTACAAACGAGGATAATAAAAGCATGTAATTGCTACATTACCTTAACTTATTTGACATATTTCTTTCTTCTGACCACTGTATATAATCTCTCAATATTTTTTCCTCTTTTGGAAAGACACAGAAAAGCTGTCGTAGATTTTTCTTTTGCTTCTAGAGCAAATGGGAATGCAAAAAAAAGAAAAAACATTTGTGAGATTTCTAATGTCCCTATATTGGGCCCTTGGCTCCCTAAAGGTTTGACAGATAAGGAAATTTGACAGATATGGAAAAACATAGCCTGGACATTGGGTTTAATTTTTTCTTTTGTGGTTCACGGGGTGGGGGTGTAAATGACTAAGGTTTGGATCAACATGTGGGCTCATTAAAGTAGACAGAACGTTCATTCTTGAGTGAACGATCCCTCTAAGATCTGTTCATCTTACCTTTGAAGGCATCTGCTTGTTGTTCTACTGACTCCCTGACCATCTTCCAGAAGCAGTCTGACACAGCAAGACTCAGGTTCTTTGTGGTCACCTGATGAGCTTTCAACATGCCATCCCTTCAGCAGTTTAGAAAAATATTGTACAATCAAAATGTGTGACGGATTATAGAAGAGGTGAGTTAGAAACATGCATTTGACTCCTACCTCAGCAGTCGTGAGCTCTGAAAGAAGTCCTCCTCGTAGTCCTTGATGGAGTCTATGCTTTCATTAGAACTGCCTACAAAAGAATCATGGGATTGAATGATTTCAAGTGCACCAAATTTCAAATGTAAATGGTTTCTAGAAATATATGTGCTTACCTTTGCCGGTTACTACAGCAAAGTAGCCCAAAGCCTTCATTGGGAATAACTTGCCTTCAACTATTTGCTGGATCTACAAATAAAATTAATTTGAAGCAAATATCATGAAGTAAAAGAAGTAAAAAATTCTAATGAATGTCTTCATCTGTACACAACTGCAGTCAATAGTGCTTGTTTAGAGTCACAAAATGCCTCCCTCTAGTGGCTAAAACAGGAAGTAACACTATCAAGAGTATGTATTGAAATCTCTAAAGGTCTTACTCTGCTTGGACTAGCTAGGTTCTTTTCTGCCAGGTCAACCTTGGTAAGAACAAAGATGGTCCTTTTGCCCTGAGGGTCCATCTGACTGACCAGATCAGTGACTATACTGCGCTCTGCGTCTACTGAGCCATCTGAAAGAAAGAAACAAACCGAGAAAGAAATATTCACAGAGTTGGCTAAAGAGAACGCTAGTATTTTATGACAAACATTTTAACAGAAGAAAACTCACCCTGAATGCAGAGGATGATGGCATTTGGATTCTGCATGTAGGCTTTACTGATGCTGAAAATGGTTTCTTTTGTGTCAGCAGCCATGCCTGTTGTCACAGTCTGTATACAAATGAAACAGTCAGTGACATCAAACATGCTCTGCATAGATGTTTGTGGTTAGATTAGGTGTAAAACTGTATGAAATGTGCACAAAACTTACACTGATGACACCCGGCAAGTCAACGAGCACCATTCTCTGAATTCCTGGACCCTTTACACTAAGAGAGATGGTCTAACACGGAATAACAAACACATGAATGATGAATAAAAAAGTATTCGGGAAGATTCAATTCAAAACATTTTCACGAAAGCAGTGAAGGAAAAGGAAGTGTAGGCTCTCACCTCTGGGCTTACTGTCTGACCTTCCTTCACACTCTTCCTCATCCTGATTTCGATCTCGTGCCTCAATGCTGCAAGCTAGAAACAAAAAGAAACATATCTCAGTGACCTGAGAGTGAAATATAGAGACTGGCAAATTTGTACAAAATAATTTGAGTTAAGAATAGGGGTGCTCCGATCAGGCTTTTTGAGGCTGATCACCGATCACAGATAGCAGTATCTGCTGATACGATCACCAATACCGAAATTTTAAAGTCTAAAGTCTTCTTTCATGTGGAATTATTTAATGTGATGGTCCCATCAAGATTATTCAGGGCCTGAATTTTATTTTTGAAAATGAATTCCCCTCTTAGGTGACTCTTTGAAAGAGGAGGGGTCTAGAGGGCCTTTTTTAGAAATTTTTCCAAAATATATATTTATCTCACCTAAATGTTTGACCATGCACTGCATTTTTGTTTTGACAATCGTGCAATTGTTGCACAGCAGCTTACACACAGCACAAGCCCGATTTTGTGAGCTGTATGTGAGGCGGCTTTTTTCACCAGGTTCACACATACTCTGTTTGCAGTGCATATGTAGCCTGACTACGTCAGACTTCCTACTTCCGCTCAATTTCATTTCGCTTCTGTACTCAGTCTGATACAGCGTCAGTGCTTTCTGTTTGCCACCGGTCTGAAAACAGCCGGGCCAATCAAGGAACAGAGGGCGGGCTGACAGCCATGACGTAGATGCTAAGCACCGAGTTTTAAATTGTAGGTTAGAGAAATCGAAAACCAAAACGACCGCGGAAATAGGAAACGAGACACGGGATGCAATTCGCTCTGTTATGGAGAACATTCAACTCTTTTTCAAACTGAAGCCAGAACAAGAAGAGTGTTTAACAACAGGTTTACAGTGGAAATTCAATCATAGATTTGAGTTCGATGCATGATGTCTGTGCATCGATGCGGCTGTACAGGCGCATAACATACGTCATAACTAAACGTATCTGATTGGCTTACGGGTAACCAATGATTTTAAACTTCAGACAAGCGCCCCCTAGCGAGAGAGAATAGGGCGATTGGTAGTCGATCAATCGGAGCACCCCTGGTTAACAAACTTACATCCGCCTCTTTCCCAAGGTCGAACTCACGAGTGCTGTCTTTGAACATTGCTACATGGTGAGGGCCTTCACTCAATGTCACCTACAGGTAAACACATCACAATTATTATAATATTTACTGTACAATTATTGTTCACGTGTCTTTAACTACTATCTGAGGGTGTTTTTTTTTTAATTCACCTTGACAGGAGATCTGGTCATCATTTCTCCAGAGCCTCTGGGGAAGATCCTAGCTTGAGCTATCATCTCCAACACACTGGTCTTTCCTGCACTCTGGTCTCCAACAACCACCACCTAGTGAAGGGGAGACAGAAGATGGTTATGTCTGAACCATTAAGGGGTGCTCCATATAACCACATAGCAGTGAAACAATTAAGATTATATAATATATATAATAAAAATGCAAAATAAAAAAATAAATATTACATTGAAGGAAGAGGCAAAAAAAACACATTGGCTTATTTAAAGAAAAATAATACTGACTCTTGGTAGATGATCTTGAGTATTGTAGTTAGAATCATAATCTGAGAGAATGTCCAGGACCTCAGAGTACAAATCAATCAAAGATTTCTGCACAGAATCAAAAAGAGGAGAAATGCATCAATAAAACCCTGTGATTTGTTCTTTATGTACAGCAATGAAAAAAAATAATAAAATAAGTGCTTTATTGCATGTATCACTTATATGCATAGTTGAAGAATGTTAAACCTGTGTCTGACCTTGACTTTTCTTTGGTGAATACCCTTGTCATCTTTTTGCAACACCACTTTCCTTAGTTCCTTATTCTCCTTTTCCAGACGCTCCAGCATCCGTTGGTACTTTAACTGCATAAGCATGAGGGAAATAAAGGATAAAATGTATAAAAATCGAGCATGATGAAAAGGTTACTAGGTTTAGTAAAAAAAAAAACAAGGCTCAAAATCAGTGGCACATAGCTGTTAATACCTGTGTTCGAAGAAGTTCTTCCTGAAGCTGGTCAACTTTTTCTTTATCAGATGACTGAAAGCACAAGAAACAATGTAGCAGACTATGACCATGTTATTTATTTTTAGTAAAGCTGATGATCTTCCTAATATCCCCATGTAAGAGCCATTGCACAAACAATCCACATCTCATGAGTTCCAGCATGCATCCCAGCAAAGGAAAGGCAAGTTAATGCAAAGAGAAGAAATTTCCCTTCTAGGTTTTTCAAGCATTTAATTAATCATTTATTCTTTACACAAATCACCACACTTCAAAAAATGATTTGTAAAGAATGCATCAAGAGCACGAAATCATTTCTTGGCCCACACCTGCAATGCAATTGTTGATTACCAAATCATAGAAAAGCAGTGGATGATTTAAAGAGAGAAGGACATAAAGGTAAACATCAAACACACAAACACACATCTGCATAAAAAAGGTGCTTTTGTAATGGTGTTAGTTTAGTGCTAAATAAAATGTATTTCGCCTATATGCATTAGAATTAATTCTGGTGTTAGGCAGGTTATTTTGCTGGCTGACAGCTGGAGCAAAGTGCATTGCTCTCCATGTTTCAGGACAGCACACCACTCCATGCAGTGAATATTAACTGTATACATTGAACTGTGAAAGTAAATGGGTTGCATGGGCGAGGCAGAATGGATAGAGTTTGGGTTTAGCACACAAATGATGAAATTGTAAAGGTTTCACTTATTCTGCTAGCAATAGGTGGATAGCAAATATGTTTTGACTTTCACAATAAGAAAACGTTTAGAGCAGGGGTCTTTTGAAAGCTGATGAATAAAACGAAGCATCTTACTGTATTGTTTAAATTGCTAAAAGATTGTTTCAAAGTCACTCAGAGTATGATTCT
The DNA here is from genome assembly GCF_003368295.1 of Carassius auratus. Taxonomy (NCBI): domain Eukaryota; kingdom Metazoa; phylum Chordata; class Actinopteri; order Cypriniformes; family Cyprinidae; genus Carassius; species Carassius auratus. The sequence goes on from NC_039248.1 coordinate 22,164,846, forward strand.
TAAAAATCTAAAGAATTTAAAGTCTTCAAAAGTCTGAGACCACCCAAAATATCTGTGATCCGGTCATCATAAGTTGTTGAAATTTGCAGTAATATAAACCATGAAATATTTCATGCATAAATATTTTGCACTATTTATAGGTCCCCAATAAAATGAGCAACTTTATGATACTATGAAACCGGGAGGCTGTGATGTCCCATAGACTGCCAAGTAAGTTACGCTGTCAAAGTCCAGAAAAGTATGAAAAGTATCGTCAGAATAGTCCATCTGCCATCAGTAGTTCAACTAACTTTATGAAGCAATGAGAATACCATTTATAAGTGAAGAAAACAAAAGTGACAACTTTATTAAACAATTTTTCTGGACCTTGACAGTGTAACTTACTTGGCAGTCTATGGTACAGTCATAAGCCTCCCGGTTTTCATCCAAAATATCTTAAATTGTCTTCTGAAGATGAACAAAGCTTTTACGGGTTTGGAACGACATGGGGGTAAGTGATTAATAACTAAATTTACATTCTGGGGTGGAGTATCCCTTTAATGATGTATTTAAATGCACATGAGAGTTATCTTTTCTGTATGGGTCATGCTAGAAATCACAGAATACACTTAATAAATAATAAACTCAAATCCAAATGTTTTATCTTGAAATAAGCCACATAGAAAAATATAGGAACCTATGCCTGCCTAATTAACTCCATCAACTAGGTGGCTTGGGCAGGGGAGGTTTCCAAAGCACATTAACTGTTCACTGGAATGCCTCAGGGATCAGTTCTTGGATCCCTCCTCTTCTCCATATAAAGGTGCTGGTCATATAATTAGAATATCATCAAAAAGTTTATTTCACTAATTCCATTCATAATGTTTAACTTGTAAATTATATTAATTCATTACACAGACTGATATCCATTATTTCAAATGATTATTTCTTATAATTTTGATGATTATAACTGAAATCTTGGCCAACTGAAAAGTATGAAAATAAAAAGTATGAGCATGTACAGCACTCAATACTTAGTTGGGGCTCCTTTTGCCTGAATTACTGCAGCAATGCAGCGTGGCATGGAGTCGATCAGTCTGTGGCTCTGCTCAGGTGTTATGAGAGCACAGGTTGTTCTGATAGTGGCCTTCAGCTCTTCTGCATTGTTGGGTCTGGCACATCGCATCTTCCTCTTCACAATATGTTAAGGTCAGGCGAGTTTGCTGGCCAAATAAGAACAGGGATACCATAGTCCTTAAACCAGGTAATGGTAGCTTTAGCACTGTGTGCAGGTGCCAAGTCCTGCTGGAAAATGAAATCTGCATCTCCATTAAGTTGGTCAGCAGCAGGAAGCATGAAGTGCTCTAAAACTTCCTGGTATACAGCTGCGTTGACCTTGGACCTCAGAAAACACAATGGACCAACACCAGCAGATGACATGGCACCCCAAACCATCACTGACTGTGGAAACTTTACACTGGACCTCAAGCAACGTGGATTGTGTGCCTCTCCTCTCTTCCTCCAGACTCTGGGACCCTGATTTCCACAGGAAATGCAAAATTGACTTCCATCAGAGAACATAACTTTGGACCACTCAGCAGCAGTCCAGTCCTTTTTGTCTTTAGCCCAGGCGAGGCGCTTCTGACGCTGTCTGTTGTTCAAGAGTGGCTTGACACAAGGAATGCGACAACTGAAACCCATGTCTTGCATTCGTCTGTGCGTAGTGGTTCTTGAAGCACTGACTCCAGTCTACTCTTTTTGAATCTCCCCCACATTTTTGAATGGGTTTTGTTTCACAATCCTCTCCAGGGTGTGTTTATCAGTATTGCATGTACACTTGTTTTCTACCACATCGTTTCCTTCCCTTTGCCTCTCTATTAATGTTCTTGGACACAGAACTCTATGGACAGCCAGCCTCTTTTGCAATGACCTTTTTGTCATTTTTGCAATGACCTTGCCCCATGATTGTTTAGCCTACAGAACTAGACTGAGAGACCATTTAAAAGCAGGTGTTTTGAGTTAATTAGCTGATTAGAGTGTGGCACTAGGTGTCTTCAATATTGAACCTTTTCACAATATAAAAATTTTCTGAGATGCTGAATTTAGGATTTCCTTAGTTGTCAGTTATAATCATCAAAATTAAAAGAAAAAAACATTTTAAATATATCAGTCTGTGTGTAATGAATTAATATAATATACAAATTTCACTTTTTTAATGGAATTAGTGAAACAAATAAATAAAATGGTCAAAAGAACATCACCTACAGCCCAACCTAGCAAAGACTGAGCTTCTTGTCTTCCCTGCCACTCCAACTCTACAGCATGATTTTACTATCCAGTTTAATATCAACAATTACCCCATCCAGTTCAATGAAATCCTGGTGTAATCTTCAGTGAACATCTGACTTTTAAAGACCACATTGCAAAAACTACTCTATCTTGCATGTTTGCACTGCACAACATCAGAAAGTTCAGGCCCTTCCTAACAAAGCATGCTACGCAACTTCTTGTCCAGGCCCTTGTTATCTCTAGACTGGACTGCTGCAATCCCCTTCTTGATGGACTTCCATTATGCAAAATCTAAACTTTACAAATGATTCCGAATGCAGCGGAAAGAATGGTCTTCAATGAACCCAAAAGAGACCATGACATACCTCTCTTTATCTCCCTGCACTGGCTACCAGTTGTGGCTCGCATAAAGTTCAAGACACTGATGCTTGCATATAGAACATCCACAGCCACCCTCCTACTTCCACTCATCTTTGAGAATCTACATCCCCTCCAGAAGTCTGAGATCTACGAGTGAGTGACATCTCGTGCTACCATCACAGAGGCACAAAATCACTTTCCAGAACATTTTCGTTCACCGTTCCTGGCTGGTGGAATTCACGTCCCACCCCAATCTGAATGCTGAATCCCTGACAATTTTCAAGCAACACCTGAAAACTCATCTCTTTCGTCACTTTTCGACTTCATCTATAAAAATAAATAAATAAAAAACTTTGCTTTCTCTTTCCTTAATCTCTCCCTGTCTAATTACTCTGAAAAATGCATGAAACTTTGTATTATACTTATCTGTTTTGTAACTAGAGTATATTAAGGCATTAGTTCTCTCACATTAGTCATTGATACCTCCACCATTCCTATTTTTTATATTCAGCTAGTAAGTATTTTGGGGAAATTTGTGCGTGTCATTATTTAAATATATGCTATTAAAAGGCATAAAACAGCTACAAAAGAATGGTGTGGAGCTGCCAAAGACTGGCATAAGTGGGTCTACAACATCAGAGGGGTGGTGGGGGAATGGACCTTCACCTTGCGTTTGGACTGCGAGGGGCTGGGGTTCGGGATCGGGGTCGGGCTGGGACTGGGGTCACGTGGCGGAGGCGGAGCATTATTGGCTGCCGCCTGCCGCATCTCCTCCTCATGCTGCTGGATCTGCTGTTGAATGAGTATAAGCTCGCTGAGCAGCCCCTGCTGAGGGACGGCACAGTGACAGAGACGGGCAATCAATCAACCTGATTACCAACTAATAGGAGGATATGGCAGAGATTTTGGGAAATGGTCTACCTAACATTAATATACTGCTCTTGGTAATAAAGTAGTTTTGAATCTAACTCAGTTATGATGAACCTAAAACCTTGAAGACCATAAGAGACAAACATAAGGGTCTCCAAGCAAAAGGCAGGGGGAAGATTTGAACTATAAAGACCAGAGGGAATGAAAAATATATTTATTCACACTAATAATGTTGAATCACATTCGAGACCTGCACATAGAGTCAGTATTGTCAAGCTGCTATAATTGCAGTAAAGGCAACCCTAATAGTTTTTAATAGATGAACTAAGATCACATAAAAGCAGGCATTTGAGGTACAATGAGTGATTTAGCTGCAGAGCAGTGCAAAGTCGGAAGCTTGAGAGAGCAGATATTACAAGACATCTTTCAAATACATGCTTCTTCCGTACATTGGAATTAATTTTGTATTTCATAATTTTGTCTTACATTATATACACAAATATGTCTTATGCTTTTAGCTTCATTTATTTGAATAAAATATTGTAAAAATATTATTAGAGAAGTGTATTATCAATATCTTGGTACTGCGATAGCAAAAATTAATTGATATCGTGGTCACATGACAATATGAAACCATAGGTCTTCCGGGCAAAAAGTGTAGTTTTTAAAATATATTTACATTTCTTATTCTAAAATAAAAGGTCTTTAAAGGGGGTGTGAAATGCTCGTTTTCACTCAATATCCTGTTAATCTTGAGTACCTATAGAGTAGTACTGCATCCTTCATAACTCCAAAAAGTCTTTAGTTTTATTATATTCATAAGAGAAAGATAGTCTGTACCGATTTTTCGCGGAAAAACACGACCGACTGGAGGCGTGACGTGTGGGCGGAGCTAAAGAATCACGAGCGATAGTAGGCTTTTGCGTTGAGAGCATGTGGCAGCTGTGACATTACCGTGAGGAAAAAACATCATCCAAAACAAACAATGGCTAACAGTCAGATTCAGCCGTTTATTTATGATCCAGAATCAGATCCCGAGGCTGAAACTGAACGAGAGCCGAAGCAGCAACGACTCGCTCCGAGCGGGGCTCGAACCCGGGTCTCCGATGGGAGGCGGACGCACTAACAAGGAGGCAGAGATATTGGAAGCAGTTTTACTCACCGCCTGCGGTTCCAACACACGATCGTGACCCTTTCGTTGGGATTGCATCATCCTTAAGAAATAAACGATACGCAAATCTGTCGTCAAACTGGGCCTTGTTTCTAAAACAAGCATTTTCGAAATGCAGGGAACAAACAAAAACACTTGCACAACTCCGTTGATGCTCTGTAAAAATAAACTCCATCCACTGGTCCCTTAATGCTGTTTTTTCTTTGGTAATCTGTGCAGGGTTGTCTTGCCCTGGCAACCAAAACCACACTCCTTTTGTGACATTTTGCGATGCTCTAGTTTTGATCAGTGATTGTCTGTGCTCAGCCTCTCATTGCTCTGCTATACGGGAGCACGCGCTCTTCCGTCAGAAGTGCCCTTAAGACCCATATAAGGAAATTCTGCTCCATCTAACGTCACACAGAGCCATACTCGAAAAAAACTTTCCGAAACTTGTGACAAACTGGAAGGAGTATTTTTGTAACAGAAATACTCCTTCAAACGTACAACTTAATTTTTGAAACTTTGTCCATGTTTAGCATGGGAATCCAACTCTTTAAAAGTGTAAAAAACTCAGTATGCATGAAATAGCATTTCACCCCCCCTTTAAAGTTGTGTTTTGGGCCATTATGCTTTGGCACAGAATGTGTCAAACGAAATAAAACCGAAAGCCAATATGACTTATTCCCTTCAAGTCTGTTGATGTGCATATTAAAGAAAAGCATGCACTTTGTTCAGGTGATCAGTGAATGCAGTGAACTCATTTATTGCATGTGCTCTTAGTTTAGTGCACATTTGGGAATACAACAGCCATCATTTATGCTTTATTTTCACGGCAGATGATTTCACTAGATTTGTGTTTTTGTAAGCCTGTTTTCACTGAAGCTGGAGTTATCTTTACGGTCATTCACAAACATAGTCGATTTAATGCATCCTTGCTGAACAGAAGATTAAATATGCTAATAAAAAATGCTAATATGAAAAACTTAAACTAGTGCTACTCTGAGCTGAATTGTTTCGTTTCACTGCAGAAAATTAGGGTTTTATGAGTGAGGAAACAGAAAATGAGAAGAAAAAAAACTGACATCAAACATTAAAATATCAAGGAGTGAATTGCTCTCAGAGAAGCAATATTTTTAGAGAACATGTAATGATTAAGACGGACAAACACATAGCTGAAAAAGATAAATTAATCTATCTATAACAAAATATGTGAACCTACTGCTGGAACACAAACATATTTCTAATAGCCTTGATGCTCATCTGTCATCATGTAAATGGAGAAAAAGAGACATCTGCCCATTAGTGTACACTGAGAGAGACATTTCTTATAAAGAATGTGAATATATCCAAAACAGGTAAATTATCAAGAGCAACATGAAGACTACAGCAACAGCACTGCTCACAAATAATAATAATAATAATAATAAAAAAAGCACAGGTGAACTATATGAACAAAATTTCTGTTCCAGTATGACAGTACACATATTTTTTGGCCAAGCTTATATTCATTTTTTATGCTGGGGGACAGCTTAATAAAAAAGCAGCATCACTTCAACATTAACCAGTTGCGACAGGCAACTAAAACCATGTCCATGTTTAGCAGGACTACAAAAGTGCACGATAGCCACTGACCAATGGTGGCCTGTCTTTGGCAGTACGTTTTCAAAAAAAATGCACAGCTGCAGTTGGCAACTTAATTAATGCTGAAAAAAGCCCAAGCAACACAGCTAAGCAAAAAAATTCAGGCAAAGAAACTTAAGCTGCCTTAATTATTATAGAGGCTAGAAATACAAAATGATCACCATATCATGGGCAAGCTTAAGCATTCAGAAAACAGAGTCATTTACCTTCTTAAACTGTTTTTCACTGCTGTCAGACATGGCTGCAGAGGTTGGTGGGATATCTGTTGCTCTCAGGGTTGATTCACCCGTGGTTTCTGGAGTCGGGGTGGGGGTGGGGGGGGTTGAAACACACATTTAGCATTTATATTTTACATCTTAAGAAAAAAAGAATTGCGTGTCAAGTGACAATAAACATTAGCATGCAAAAGCATATTAGCTTGCATTTTAAAGTAATTACATTATGTCACCATATCCCAAAGAGACTCAAAGGTTTGAAAAGTAAATGGTGCAAAAGTGCTCGATAAATAGTTTGTAAATAATATAGGCACACTTCTAGAAGACCATATAAAAGAATGTAATATCATAGTTTTGTAGTGTGGTGATGAGAAAATATGTATAATCTGCTATAGAAAACATGAACAATATATAAAATACAGGTCTATACAATCACTCCTTGTCTAAGATGCTACGAAGAAAATCAGATTAGGTATTCAGTAAGTGTACTTTTCAAAACTCTTGAGCTGTAAGAATTTCAAACACAGAGGATAAATTAGTCAATGACGATGGAGAGGGAGAAAGAGACAAACACAGGGAATGAATGGCCCACAAAATCTTAAGAGAAGAGAAGGTGAAGTCAAGGGACCAAGTGGCAACACAATTGAAATCAGAGTATTCACACATTTTCAGATGCGGTTAGTCTCTGGAACTGCATCTGTAACTGACCCATGTTAACTGAAAGCTTTAGCATCCAATTTCATCTTGGTTGAATTATAATAAGGCAAACTAATTAGCACTTGAGTCTTTGTAATCTTAAAATATAGTCTTTATAATCTAAACTAAATTTACACAAACATTAAAAATTTTGTGATCAGTAATTTTATTTTTTTATTTTTTATGGATTTAGTTAGTTAAGCTGTATTAAATTGAACATAAGTGACAATTTAAGTAGGCACATTTACATTGTTACAAATGTATCTTGGGCACCAAATTAGCATATCATAATGACTTATGAAAGACCACATGACAATGAAAACTTACTGACCTTAAACTTTTGAAAACTAATGTAAACAGCAAGGTAACACTGTAATGCTGTTTTCAAACTGAATTTCTGTAACAAAGTAGCAGCTGACTAAGAACATTATTATGATATTTTAGAGATTGTTTCCTTTGATAAGGGGTTTAGCTGGTCCATCCTTAGAGGGGCACACACCCCGTCAATTTGAATCCATTTTACGTAAGTGCAGCAGCGCAGGAGGAATCGAGGCACGCCAAGTGAGGCGTTTACACACCTAATAACAGACGCAGACCAGAAGCTCCATTGACTTCACTACCCAAACCTGTGAAGAATGTGAAGGGAGGGAGAGGAGGAGGGAGGAACAAGAGAAACAAATGAAATGGAAATAAAATACTGTAAAAAATAAATAAAATAAAAAAGCGTGAAGAGCTCATTCCATTGCACACTGGATTGGGTTTCTAACAGAAGAGCGGTGTCAGCACTGTATACTGAGAAATATGTTAATGTAAACAAATATATTAAATCTTAATCATATTATCATTAGGAAGATGCTGATTATGCATATATGAAAGTGATTATAAGCAATGCACAGATGTTTTAAAACAGCATGTAAAGAATATTGTAATTCATTCAGTTGATAGAAATCACAAGACCCCAAGGTTAGATTTAGTACCTTTCAGCTGTAGAAATATTCACACACACGCTAACATAAACTGACATTTCCGAACAATTACATTGCAGTGCATCAAGGTTTTTTTTTTGTTTTTTTTTTAACTCAGAAGAGATAATACACATCAAACTAAAAAGAAAAACAGACACAAATTCACTTTAAACTTAATAAAGAGGGAGTTTGATTAAATGGCCCAATTTGTAATGTATTTTTTTTATATATATTGAAAAATGTACACAACCATTCAAAAGTTTAAGGTCCCAAAATGTTTTCATGTTTTTGAAAAGGGAGTCATTTTGAAAGAACTCCCTTTTTCTCACCCAGGCTACGTTTATTTGATACACAGCATATATGTCATTATTAAAATTTAAAATAACTCTTTTTCCATTTTCATTAATATTTTAAATAGTAATTTATTCCTGAGACTACAAAGTTACCTTTTCTTTAAGCAACTATTACTCCAGTGTCGGAAAACAGTAGTGCTGCTTTATTTTTGTGGAAACCATGTTAAATTTTTTTCAGGATTCTTGGAAAAATAAAAAAGCTTAGATAAACTGTAACATTATAAATGCTTTAATGACACTTTTAATAAATTTAATCCAGCTTCGTTGAGTAAAATCATTAATTTATTCTTTTTTTTTTTCTTTACTGACCACAAACATTTGAACAGCAATACATATTTTTAATGAATCATTACACTTTTATTTAACAAAATTGTTCCCCTGTATTCCATTTGTGTCCATCGTGAAGTGTGTTTAAAGGACACTGCTTACCACTGGACAGGAGGCTCTTTAGGAAGGTGAAGTTCTCTCCGATCTTTTCCATATCAGGTAATAGTTTGGCTAGATCTTCAAGTTCAGGCAAAGCACTGGCTAGCTTGTCTTTATTCGAGGACACAGAAATTACATTCACAGATTTTAATCAGAAAGTCAATGCCACAAAATAATTTGCAACTGCAGCATTTGCATTTGTTAAACAGGTTTGATCAGAACATGATTCTACAAATTACTTACCTAAATCAATATTTTCACTCAGCTCCCAAACAAAGTCTGGCACAATCCATGTGTACTGGCTCATATCAGGAAACATATCTTTCCATTCATCGTAAGTCTGGAAACAAACAAAACAGACAGGCTACACTGACTAGTGATGCACTAATAAATATTTAACCTGATACCAATGGTAAATAGTATTTTTCTGTTGACAACTGATTTGATAGCTGATAATATATATATATATATATATATATATTTTTTTTTTTTTTTTATCAGACCGATAGCAAGCTCAGAGTGTTCAGATTGAACCTTTTTGTGGACTGAATTTGCAAGTAAAAAGACCTTGAGCAAGTTATTTCATATACACAACACAACCAACTACTCAAACATACCTTTTTTGCTGTATATCCGCCTCCAACTGCTGAGCCCAGCAAGATGTACCTCAGTTTCAGCAGTCTGGCTGCAAGACGGGCCACCCAGAAGGACCGGTGCTGTTGATAGCCGTGGCCTCCTGATCGGGATTTGGGAGGACGCATGGGGAGCCTGGAGAGGGATGTGTAATGGCGGGCAGCTGAACAGTGAGGAGGTCTTTGTGGATTGTTGTTAGCAGTGTAGCGGTGATGGATGGCACGGGAGAGCGGGTGCAGTTTCTGCAGCGGAACTCTGAACTTCACCCCCATTCTGGAGGGAAGCAGATTACTGCAGGCAATGCTGAAGAGAGAAGAACAATGTGATCACTCTGTCACTTCGGAGTCATGCATGACATTTATATTAATACTTGAAGAATTTAGCCTTTATTGTTGAAATGCATGGCTAAAGAATACGGATGGCTCAGTGGTCAAAAGTGTGTCAATTTATAGATGTTATGAAATAACATTATGGCCTCCTAGTCCTCACATAAATAAAACTTAAGATATAAATATGCAATGAAAACTATGTATCTATTTGTGTCACCAAAATATCAAACAATATTGCCTTAAAATATTGTCTCCTGCTTTCTTTCAGACACACAATGTATGCAAAACCATAGCATTTATGACCCAATTTTGATAACTGTAACACATTTTAAGCCTTGGAAAGTTAAAAACGATTTTTAAACTGTGAGAATAGCTTGTGATTCACACGGTATGACGTTGTTTGCGATTACAACAGTCCATTTATTGCTGTTATGGAGTAACATCAGAGTTTTCTGCAAATAAAACATGGATATAAACATTAATGAAAAAATATTAATATATTTCTTACATAAGGATATATACCAGTAAAGTCTATTTAAAAAGCAGAAAATGTTGTCTGGTTTCTGTCAGACGCACACTGCACGAAAAAAACACAAAACAGCATTTGACACAAGGTCCCAGTTTTTGACTGTGTTAATAGATCACTAAATACCTGAAAAAGTCATCTTAAGTGCAGGGTTGGGAATCGTTAGAAATTTTCTGGTTCCACCTAATGGTTCCGGTTCCATTAAAATCATTAAACAACTATTCAAACATTTTGCAAAGGAAAAATACACAATACTCAACTACTCGATGCTCAATACCATTTATTACTTGCTGTGAACTCAATTTATAGTTTGGAAATGTCAAAATACAACATATAATACAGTACACGGATCTTCATAAGTAGGGTTGGGTACTGTTAGAAATTTTCCAGTTCTGTTTCCATTTAAATGAACTATTATTATGTTTTTTACTATTTTACCTTCACTGAATGTAGTGTTGCTGGAAGGTAGTAAGAAATGTTGAGTAATGCTAGTCCATCAATCAGCATATGTTTCAAAGTTGATGTTTTTTACACTATCAATAACATTGTTTTCAAGCAGGAATAAGCTGGTTGGCCAAATAGTCCCTTGAGGTTTCAGACACTTGTTCATTTGTAGTGTGAATCTACAATTTTCATAGTCATGAAAATAAAGAAAACTCTTTGAATGAGAAGGTGTGTCCAAACTTTTGGTCTGTACTGTATATTAATGAAATTATGGGACAAATATAATGTAATTTAGTGGCGCCAGGTGCTGCGCGATGCCAGTTTATGCACAGTCAGACAAAAACGACATGCACCGTTATCAAAGACGCGAGTGCGCGTACAGTCGTGGGAAAAATGCTCGGCAATTAAAGGCGCGACGCGGCGCGTCTGTGAATGCGCATAATTTGAATTGATGTGCTCAGTAATTAAAGAGGCAGGGCGGCGTTTCTGTAAATCGGTTTGTGATTCGGGAAACGCCGAATCGTCAGACTCAGAACACTGGCAGAAGGATACTCACAGTGCTTGGTCACGTGGCGCATCAGAACCGTTTCGGAACCGAAACTTATAAATTGCTCACGGTTTCGGTTCTTTCAAAAGAACAGAAACGGTTCCCATCCGTACTTAAGTGATTATAAATAAATTTTTAAGCTAGAACGCAAATAAAAGAACTCAGGGCAGGTGTGGTTCCTAAAGCAGTTTTCCAATGGCTAGAGCGTTATGAAAAGGGAGGATATATTTTCAAATTAGACAGCTATTAATACTATATTGATAAAACCATTCATATGATATCAATGTAGAAATTCCTTTAGAATTCTAGTTAATGCAAAAGTGATTTCAGTTGTAAAAAGTGGGATGGTGTTTCGGGTGGTGTCATTCAGTAGTGTACGTTAGCCTGTCAGTGTCATTTACGAAACGATACCAGCTAATTGTAGTCATTAAGAGCTAATCCTCACAGTTCACACGTATAAATAGATTAGTATATGTATATCAGATATTGACACAGCAAATCACCTAATGTTAGTTTCCAGTCTACTGTAGTTAAATTAAAATAATTTAAATAGCTGCTGCAAACGTGCTGCTTTACTTACCAGGTAACTACACTTCCAGCTCGTAACATCCTGCTATAAGCAACTAATGGCAAATATGGGTGTCTATCAGAACGCTTTCCGAAATATAATTTAATTCATATTTCCAAATGGGGCACTTAGTTTAGCTGTGTGGCTAACAAGGACATTCAAGCAGACGATCACCAGTCAAGCGATGCTCGAGGAAAATACTTCCTGGTCCACAGCGTGACGTGACGTCATGTTGTCAAAATAAAAGTAAAAGAAAAATAAATGTTACAAGGACTTTAACTGCTTCATTAAACTGGTCTATCAATCTATTTTTATAAAATTATTTATAATAATATATAATATAATTTCCTTTTTTTTATGGCAGTAACCGTGTATTATCAATTTCTTTGTTTCTTTGTTTGTTTTGTTTTTTTTATTTCACAAATTTCTTAACACTTTGCCTATAATTGAAGTGTTTCTTGCTGAGACTCCCCTTACTATAAAATCTCTTAAACAGGAATTAGAACAAAAACCTTAAGGGGTATGATTACCTTATATTTCTTACTAATTGAGGTGTAAAAAAAAATATTTATTTTATTTTATTTTTTATTTTTCCCTTTTCCTTTTTGTTGTATGATGCAGTTCACTGCAGTGTAGTTTATTTGCAATTGAAAAGTGAAAGAGAAAGTAAAAAAGCTAGGCTTGGTTTAATTAATATTCATGTTCTCCATTTACAGAATTGTAACATTTTACTTATCATTTATTTATTTTACTTATTTTTATTTATATAAACAATATAAATAAAAAAAAGCTAAAAGATAAAACACCACCAAAACTCAATGACTTATATATTACATTATATTCTCACAAATAAAGTAGCTTTAAGTAGAAGTCAGATGTTTAACTAATATGATTTCATCACAGAATATAGACAGGGCATTTCCTAAAAGCGTGCTCCTTAGTTTTAAATGAAGCATTCTTTATTTGTTAAAATCTTTGCATATTAAGAGTGTAATAAAACCTACAAAGGTAAACAATAAACTAGGATATTACAAGACTTAAGTCCAATTAGTAGGCAATCCTTCTGAGATTACTTGGATAAGAATAAAGTGAAGTTCTACTTATGATTGCAGTACAAATATATTCCACCAGAGGGATACACGTGACAGTGTAAAATCATTGTGTAAAATGGATAGATGCAATGGACCGTCTGGCTTTAACCTTTTTATCTGAAACTTAAGATCTACCAAAACGATTTTAGAATTAAAACTTCAGTCATTCTCTCTAGTGAAGGTAAGCTGAAGATGAAATATATTTTTTTTCTGTAATGAATGTCCCTTGTCAGGTGAACAAAGACTGTACTGAGTGTGTTATCTTCCTATTTGAGTGTCTTCAGTTAGCAAGGTCAAATTTTATTAAACTGGTGGTGCTCTTTGTCTGGTTTTGGGCTATGAATAGTGTATAGACAAGTTTTTTAGGCCCATTGCACGTGCTTATCATGTAACCTCTTACAACTATGCCATAATATTCAAATATTATAGACTGCCTATTGGGTATGAAAGTAGGGGGGGGGGGAGTGTAGGAACAAGTCTTGACTCACAAATTGCTGGTATATGAACACATCTACATAGATTTTAGTTATATATTTTATTATAGATTCCTCATAGATATGTTGATTAAAATACAAGTTTGATTTAAAATTTCCAAAAATCAGATTTCAGAACAGTGTGCATGTTCAGTAGTCAAGAAAGTCTGCTGCACTGTATCTAGGAGCTCTGGTTGACACATGATGTTAAATGTCAATTGAATGCACACTGCCATAGCAAGTTTAGATCAATCATAGCTGTTAGCTAAAACACGAGACATGATCGATTCGTGTTTGCACTAGTAACGCAGTTATGAGGAACAAGGCTGCTGTCTCCCTGTATACTTTCAGCCTAGAAAAGTGCCAGGGTCTCTTTACTCATCTTCATTGAAACCAGGTTAAAGCCCTTCAAAACACAAAATCTGAAGCACACACTGAAAATATATTCATATTACATACTTCATTGCTCCTGTTAGATGGCTGCAGCAGCATAAATGGCTGCCCACTGCTCCGGGTGTGTGTGTTCACAGTGTGTGTGTGTTCACTGCTATGTGTGTGTGTGCACTTTGGATGGGTTAAAAGCAGAGCACAAATTCGGAGTATGGGTCACCATAATTGGCTGTACAGTATGTCACGTCACTTACTTTCTCCTCAGTGTGGTAAACTGTGTCAGGTCTTCTAAGGCCTAATAAACTCTGTCAGGCCATGTACACACAACAGCTAAATCTAGTTCTGTACAGACCGAGTGTAAACTTGTACTGTTAACTTGCCATTTTTAGGATTGTATTCCTTATAAAGAAAGGAGTTCATTACTACATTACTACAGTTCATTACTATATATAAATGCTGATGTCATCAAAACTTGAGTGTATATGTGACCTCCTCTAGAGACAATTACTTTCACTGCACATATGATTGAACACAACCAGGACTGGCTCCCTTTTTAGAAGCACTTTGTCCTTTTTGGACCGTACAGTCATTATTCAGAGCTCTGGTTAGAAAATAAGAACAAATATTATCCTCTCTGCTTTTTTTAGATTGGTGAATATGGGACTAAGATTATAGTGTAAGAAAACACCTGAAATAGAACCACAAACAGAGGGGCCTTTATATGGTCAAATAAATCAGCTTCATGCAGGTTTGCATTGAAACTGGGAACAAGATTAATAATATACAGTATTCATCCGTGTTTAATTGCTCTTTTTTGTTAAGAAGTAGTAGTATTGGGTCACACTCAACTAAACACTAGAAAAGGCCTCTTTTACTTATCCACATAAAACATGATTCATGAATCAGCTTTAAACCCTTGAGAGTGTTATAATCTAGATGATGTGAATACCTGCATAGCACTGAGGGACAATAAGATTAAGATCTCTGAATAGCTTAAGAGATGGCCATTCAGATTTCTTTGTAAGGATGTAAGGACACAGTCCTCAAGGTTTGGGTTAGTCTTAAACCATTTACCCAAAGGTGAGAACAAGTCTTTCTGACACATTTAGAATACTTGCAACACCCGAGAGATCACATATTGTATGTTTTTAATTACCTTTATTGGATAAGTAGCTACAATGATATCTTTTTTTTTCTTCACATTTTAGTACTCATGTTAGAAACAGTCTTTTGAAGAACATACTATTTACAGTAATTTCTTAGTTTTGGGCTAATGTTAAATTATGAAATTATCTTCAGTTCCTTTTTATACTGTAGGGGAGAGCAGGGGCGAAAGTACCATTTTTCTGAAAAACTTCATTTTAAATGATAATGTTGTATACAGAGATATATTTCTGCTGTGGCCAGTAACTCAGAAGTGTGGTCTAACAATAACAGGTGGTATTTTGTAGAAATGTAGAAAGACTTCAGTATAATTTCACTTTGAACATAAGTTGAAAATCTTTACATTCGACCCCATCGGTTGGGACAAAAGTAACACACAGGTGGGTCAAAAGTAACACAACAATATAAGCTAGATTTCTTTCTGTTAGTCTTATTTTTCTTAAGTATACCTGATTGTGATCTTGTTAATAAGTAACTGCAAACATATTTTGTCCTTTATCTTTGCAAAACAAAAAACTATTAAATTACATTTTCATATTTTCATTTTAAATTTAAGTTTAAGTTCATCAGATGTCTTAAAACCTGACTGTATTTTTTTATTGTAAATTGCAATGTATTTTTATATAATTAAAAAAAATTCTACAGAATGCACAATATAAAAATTTAATTACATTAACATAATAAAAAAAACTCTAAACAAAATGTAACAGTAGGCCTATTTATGTTTCCATCCAGTTGTTTTTATGCATAAATTGAAAATGTGCATTGAAACATCTGGAAACACTGCAAATTGACAGGTGGAGGTGTAATGGCTAAGATATGGCTAAAACCTAAATATAAATGTGATGTAGCACCTGCCGAGAGAGTGATGTTCCTATATGTCCAGAAACGCCCTCTCAAAAACATCTGGATAAAACCAGACCTGAAATGATGCAAGACACAGAAATTCACAATATAGCTTGTACTGGAACAAAATAAATACTTTTTGTGACTGTAGTGGGACAAAAGTAACAACTGTTACTTTCGTCCCGACAGGAACTCCTGACATTTAAACTCGATTTAATTTTATTTTTTTTTTAAAAATTGAAAATGCAAACTTTAGGATGTGTTAAAGCACTAAACAACCTGTAGATTGATCATTACTGTGACACAGGAAACAAGAAAAACAACACGACTAATAAAAAAAATTGACCGCTTCAACAATTTACTTTTTGTACTCGAAAACAGTTTTACGGACCTAACTTTGGGAAACGATAAGGAAATCACATGATATTTCTCAGCTCCGTCAAGGATTGCATGCTGAATATGCTCTCATAGCTGGGAATGCAAATACAGTGATAGGCTCTGAGAAAATCGCTTTGTTACTTTCGTCCCACATTACTTTCGACCCCGCTCTCCCCTTTTATTCAAATTATCCACACACACACACACACACACACACACACACACACACACACACACACACACACACACACACACACACACATGTGTATACATTTATAATATGCACTTCTGTTCAAATATTCTTTCTCTATTCTCTTTCTTTACCTCTTTCTCTCTCTCTCTCTCTCTCTCTCTCTCTCTCTCTCTCTCTCACATACTCTTTCTCTCTTTCTCTGTGTGTGTGTGTGTGTGTGTGTGTCTTTGTGTACTGGTATTCTCTGTTGTGGGGACTACAAGGATAATACCATTAAATTTTTTACATTTTGACCCTAATAGGTCAAAAAAGAAGCCATATCTAAACATGATCCAGAAGCTCAGTTATTTCTCTGGGTCAAGCCATAAAGGAGCCGTATGTAGGATTGTGGCCTAAACTGATACTGCAATCACTATAAAAATACTGTAGAGCGGTGTATCCCCTCCCCCTACCCCATGACTCAAAATTGCCAGATGAGCTGCAGGATTCAGCAGAAACGTAGTCTGCGTCAATGAGCTTCCAATGTCAAGTGACGAACAGACGTACACAGTAAGTTTTTTTTTTCTGTTAATTATGTTTATGCTTCATGAGAGATATTTTGATATGTAATTATTAGGGGTGTAACGATACGCGTATTCGTATTGAACCGTTCGGTACGACGCTTTCGGTTCGGTACGCGGTACGCATTATGTATACCGAACGGTTCGTTGGAGTAATTAATTATATTTGAAAAAAAAAAAAAAAGAGAGAGAGAGAGAAATATAATGATATGCGTTCAACAAGGTAGCCCAATAACCCAAACAACGTAACAGGCAACGCCCCTGACACTCCCGAAGAAGAAAAAAACACCATCTTATATGTTTATGTTAGGCTACTCAGCAGGCGCTCGCTCACTCAGTACGCGCTGAAGGCTCGTTGCAAAATAGCCAATGCGTTTAACAGACTAGAAATGAGAAGATCCTCCAATAACCAACAGGTCTGGTGTTTGGGTGCACTTTGGATTCCCTTTAAGCTATAATGGTGATGGCAAGAGAGTGGTGGATAAAAAAACAACGGTATGTCGCATCTGCAACATGACAGGGTAACGTTACACCAGCGGGATTACAAAAAAAAAAAAAAAAAAAAAAAAAACAGCGGGAATATCTGGGATATATGCGTCAGTACTATCTGGGAAAAGACGAAAAAAAGGAGAAACATGCACGCAGCAAACTATCCCTGCAGCATTTAGACACTATAGCTTACAGGGAATCCAACCCAAACACCAGACCTGTTGGTTATTTTAGGATCTTATATTTCTGGTCTGTTAAATGCATTAGACATTTTGCAACGAGCCTTCAGCGCGTGCTGAGTGAGCGAGCGCCTTAGGGGCCGTTCACATATCGTGCCTAAAAACGCATGGAAAACGCTAAGCGCGTCTTTCTCCTGAGGCGTCTGTCTTTGCTAAGCAACAATGACGTGCTCTCTCCATGAGACGCGGAAATTTCAGCGAAGGATAAATGGATTTGCAGCTCTAAAAATCGCTTGCAGTAGCTCTGCTACTGAATTTATTTCAAAATTGCAATCCATATACAACTATGATCAGCTGTTCCTTCATCTTGGCTGAGCTCTCAACGTTGTTACGGGAAAGGATGAAGCTGATTGGTTAGTTCTTGTCACATGACCCGCGGTGCGCTTGCGGCATTCTGAAAAGTTGAGATGTTTTTACATTTTGCTGTATCTAAAACGTATCGAACCGAACCGAACCGAACCGTGACATCAGTGTATCGTATCGAACCGAACCGTGAATTTTGTGAACCGTTACACCCCTAGTAATTATGTATTTAAAAAATGTACTTATTGTCATTAGTTAAATATAATCATAAAGATTTATGCTCGTATGTGACAGTATAGTCGCAAAGATTTATGCTCGTATGTGACAGTATAATCATGAAGATGTATGCTCGTAATATTGTTTTCCTCAGCGTCTCAGCATAATGACAGAGAAACGGGCTCCTGTAATGCATTGCTAATGTTAGCATACGTCCATGTGAGCTAACGTTATGTTACTTTGCACAAACATGCATAACTTTGTTCGACTGTCATGAATATATGAAATATCCATTGACATCAAGTACAAGTTAGCCAAGCATACATGAATCTTAACTGTCCAAGAGAAAATTAGCAACGTTGGCGTCTGTGTTCAAATTCTTCTCCGTTTTCAGCCATCTCCATCTTTCAAAAGCATCTCCAATACAAATTCTGGTTTTATTTCGGACTTTGTCACACCAAATTTCTGAATTATAATGAGGTCTTTTTGATTTAGTAACATTAGACATTTTTATCCGACTGGAGTTAGGGTAGGTTACAGCAAAGCTGGCAACATGGATCCCGAAAGTCCACTGGAAAGGGCTGCAAGTCCACTTTTTAAATGACAATATCCTGAGCGGACTACTGCTGTCAGTGATATAAGTATTTGAAATGAACGTGATTTCTTATTGTCTAGTGACACATCAGGGCCATATTATGATTAATTGAAATAGATTTCTTACATACAGCTCCTTTAATATAAAATGGACTGTGGCAAAGTGGAAAACTGTTCTGTGGTCAGAAGAATCAAAATTTGAAGTTCTTTTTGGAAAACTGGGACGCCATGTCATCCGGACTAAAGAAGACAAGGACAACCCAAGTTGTTATCAGCGTTCAGTTCAGAAGCCTGCATCTCTGATGGTATGGGGTTGCATGAGTGCGTATGGCATGGGCAGCTTACACATCTGGAAAGGCACCATCAATGCTGAAAGGTATATCCAAGTTCTAGAACAACATGTGCTCCAATTCAGATGTCGTCTCTTTTAGGAAATACCTTGTATTTTCCAACATGATAATGCCAGACCACATACTGCATCAATTACAACACCATGGCTGCGTAGAAGGATCCGGGTACTGAAATGGCCAGCCTGCAGTCCAGATCTTTCACCCCTAGGAAACATTTGGCGCATCATAAAGAGGAAGATGTGACAAAGAAGACCTAAAACACGCAGCCTGTATTAGACAAGAATGGGACATTCCTATTCCTAAACTTGAGCAACTTGTCTCCTCATTCCCCAGACGTTTGCAGACTGTAATAAAAAGAAGAGGGGATGCCACACAGTGGTAAACATGGCCTTGTCCCAACTTTTTTTAGATGTGTTGATGCCATGAAGTTCAAAATCAACTTATTTTTCCTTTAAAATTATACATTTTCTCAGTTTAAACATTTTATATGTCATCTATGTTGAATTCTGAATAAAATATATACATTTGAAACTTCCACATCATTGCATTCTGTTTTTATTCACAATTTGTACAGTGTCCCAACTTTTGTGTACAATCTTAGAATCCAAAGTTGCACCCTATTATGCATTCAGCAGATCTGTTTCAGTCATGACTAATGTAGGTAATATTTCATTGCTGAAAACAAGGAATAAAATAATTAAATAGGTGTATTGTGACCCAGAATTCACATCTAGTTCACACAACACTACCCAGTTCTGATTAAGGGCAAGGATCAAACAGACATGGCCACAGGTGTAGTGTATCATCAGTGTCTCTGGCCTCTCATACGGTACGCTCTGCTGCCCCAGAGTCCAGCAGTGGGAACAACTGGAGCAGGACAGTAGACGAGGCTTGGGGGTGGTTGCTGTGTGCCCCAGATTGCTTCTTTCTGAAAGGGGGGGAGGGGGTTTATCATATTCTAAAATGGGGTCAGCTAAAAAAATACATGGGCTACTGAACGTGCAGCTGCCACATTTAGAATGTGAGGTTAATTTGTAAATGGCTAAATGTTGTGCATTTTGCAAATATATGGTGGAGCACACATAATAGGATTTGATTAATGATTAATTTGGGAATCATTCTGTATTAAAAGGATCGTTCAACCAAAAATAAAATGGTGTTGTTTACTCACCCTCATTTTGTTCTAAACCTATATGCATTTCTTCTGTGCAACACAAAATATATATAAATAAATTCAAATCAATGAAAGTCAATGGGATCCAAAACTTAAAATATCTTACGTAACACTTTATAATAATATAATGACTATATAATTTAAACTGTTTTAACGCATTAATGCCATGTAACGCACCTTATAATGCACTGTATGATATTACAAATAATTGTAACCGCAGTTATAATAATAATACTTACAGTAGCTTCAGAAATGACAATGCATTAAAAACATAACAAAGAACCAATTTCAGATATAACAATGAATCTGCAAATATTACAATGCATCACAACATGTTATTAATGAAAAGATAAAATGAATATTGAATGAATAAAAAATATATACCTATATAATGATTTATAAAGGCTTCAGCTGTTACCTAACTGATATTACTGCCCTTGTGGTTATACTGCAAAGCATTTGTCATGATAAGAACAAAGTCTAGCCATTGCATCGGATGGATGCCATCTGCATTGATTAACAGTCTAACTTTACTCATTGTCAGACAGTACTGAAGCATAAATCATAATCACACTGACTCTCTACTGGTTCTCGCCTGAAGCAGTCCATAATTATTGACAGGTTTGATGTGCTCAGTGAGTGGAAAGTATGGGAGAATTGGAGTTGCAAAGAGTGTGTGACTAACTCCCACCCTCCCTTCCAGCCCCAGGCCCATTGCTCTGTAATGGAAAGCAGAGAACCAACCCAAAAACACTGTCCTCTCCCTCTCTCTCTCTCTCTCTCTCTCTCTCTCTCTCTCTCTCTCTCTCTCTCTCTGTCATTGTCTATCTAGCTCGCCCTCTCCCTCCTATACCTCCCTTCCGCCTCTATACTATGTTCTCCTCCCTCTCTCATGTTAAATAGATTACAGGGGATTCACTTATTTAAAGGCTTCGACAAAAGCTGTGTGTGCAATATTTTTAGGTTGGCTTAGAGAAATTTAACCCACACATTGTGAGCACAAAACTGGAGGAATCTAATTACAACCTAGCAAGCCAAACCCAGCCCATCCTACACAGTCTGGACATGGGACCTCACATTGCCTTCCACGAAAGACTTCCTCAGTAGCTCCAGGAAAACATCAGCTGCAGCAGCCTCGTCTGACCGTACGCCGACTGCAGCCTGGTGCATTTTTTCTTTGCAGGAGACAGGAGCCTCACCGAGAGCTCCGCACACCGGTTCCCAAGCTGTCTCTTCGGCTGCTTCCCGCGATTATTATGGACAATGACGAGGACGATGATGGGAACTTCACCAAGTGGATGAGCAGTTACTGGGGACATGGGGTAGGGGATGAACACACCAAAGATAGGAAAAGGAGTTTTAAGAGGCCCTCGCGCAACAAAGCTGACCGCCGTGCCTCTTTGCCCTGCATGGTAAGGTAGAGATCGCACATGTGGAATTAAGAGAATGGGAATAATCAGAAATGCTATATGTAAATGTACAATACTAAACAAAACCCAGATTGGATTAAACAGTAAAAGTTGCCTGTTCTAAAATTGACAGTTCCTGCTGATTAGACAAACTATATTCAGAGTCATTGTAAAATGAACCAACAGTTGAGAAATAATATAATATAATATAATATAATATAATATAATATAATATAATATAATATAATATAATATAATATAATATAATATAATATAATATAATATAATAATATTGAAAAACAATCATAAACTATAAATATATTATCATTATAAATGTATAATATTATATAAAAATGACATGTTTTATGTCATTTAAAATAATTTGTAACACTTAATTTTTATTTATTTATAATAATTAAATATTATTTTATATTGATTAAAATTATTCAACTTAAATTATTATAACTGTAGTATACTGACTATAATCAAATGAATATAAATATAAAATAGTAATTTAATGGTATTTATAATAATTAAAATAATTTTTATATAGTTATATAAAATTATAAATTAGAATGAACTAAATTGTAAATAATCTTTATAATTATTAACTATAGATTCAACTGTTTACTAAGCATTGATGTCTTTTATTGTAGTACTGTTGTTGCATTTTTATCAATGTAATAAGATATTTTACCATAAGAAAGAGGAATTCATTATCTAGCATCTGGGAGCCAGCTATAATCCATCAACAATGTCCAGTCTAGATGTCCAGCAGGGGTCTATTTTCGGTGTTTATGGCTTAAGGCATGATTTTTTTGCTGTGTCTGATATGCAGCCTGAGCTGATCTTGCAAAGCTGGGTAATGCATTAATGGGTTTTGGAAGAAAGTCTCTAAAAAAACAGGAAAGTATGCTTGATTAGCGGTAGTGACCCAGCAGCAATTTGTTCTCTTCCCCACACATCAGTGCTTCACATGCTCTTTCTCTCGCCTCGCAAACCCTTTATATGTGTACACACTGTATGCTCCACAAAATCAGGACTGAAAGAAAGAAAAACAAGAGAAAAGAATGTCAAAAAAAAAAGTGTGATGGATGCCTGGTTACTGCTAATTTTAATCAAAAAAAATTATAAACAACCAACAATACAACAATGTATTATATAAAAAACAATATACATCTGCAGGTGAGCCTGTAGATTTAAATCAGAACTGATTATTTAAGTCAAATATTCTTCTTGCATTCCATTTACAAGCAGTTAGCTTTAGATAATCCCATTTTACATAAAAAAGTCAAATAAAATGTAATTAAAAATACAAATTTGGCAACTTTAGTTACAAAAGAAATTTAAGAATGACTATTATTTTCCTGCACTATTGTGCTAAGTATGATTTTTCATGTCATACGTTTTACTGATTCTACCTTAGGTTATCAACTATGTGTGTGTGAGTGTGTCCACAAAGATAGTAATGCCGGTCATTTTTGACCCTATATGGACAACAAACAAGATAATAAATCATACAGAATTTTTTATTTTTTTATTTATTAGATTAAAGTTTTGTATGAAAGGATTATGGGTAGGGTAATGGGATAGAAAACAAAGTTTGTACAGTATAAAAATCATTATGTCTATAAAACATGGAAACCCAACATGTGTGTGTGCGTGTGTGAAAAGTGGGATTACAGTATTTAAAGTGAACGGCATGTTAAAAAACACTCAATTAAATATAATTAATTTACTATACATACATCTACCGTTGGTGGTGATAATGTGTTGACTAGAAAGCAGCTGTCTCTTGGAAACTTAATTAAAAATTAAATAAATTAAAATTAAAATCATAAAAGATCTTATGCACATTTACCACTTGCTTTATATAGCACAGTATCTATTTGTTTTGTTGCTTCAATCTTATTATTTATTATGCTCAGATCTGACTGTAATGTGATTAATGTAAAGAATGCTGATCAAAAAGTCTCAAACTAAGGTGGCTTTGCATGATTTTACATGCACAGAATCTGACTAAAATGGAGCAAAACATGGAAATTTATGTGGGAATTTAATCATTCATTCATTATTTTCAGCATTCCATAGTGGCATAGTGGCATGTTAAAAAAAAAAATTTCTGTGGCAGCTTTTTTTTCACATGTTTATTTTCTGCATATTTGAACTATGTTGCATTAGGTCAGGAAACTAGTTTTGGCAATGCATACATGCTCAGTATGTCTTGGGGAAAGTAATGTAGCTATTTGTGAACAGTGTAATCCAAGAGGAAAAACGACAAGGTTAATAGGTGAAGCTATTATCTTGACTTCAAGTGAAACGCTTACAAAAGTCATTATGGGGTGCTCAAGAATAATTAACCTATTTTGACCCTTGCTATGCCAGAGTTTACAGATTATTATGTTTATTTAATGCAAATACTTACAAAATGATTATGCGAGTTTCTTATATACGGATGTTTATGTTTATGTTAAGCCTTACAATACTAACTTTATCATTGGAAATCATTACTGCTAACCCATTTATGACATTAAATATATAGTGTACTTCAAAATGTACAAAAAAACAACAAGCATTAATGAAATTCATTAGTTTATTGCATTTAATGTTTTTGATTATTTAAATATGATCATTATTAAGAATATTGCTTGAATGTAACTTATCACTTGTTTCTATGTCATGGTCTTTCTTCCTCTGTTTTTGTCTTGGTTTCTGTATTGAAAAAGTCTCAGTTGGAAGCCATTCAGACGAATCATCTCCATGCAAACAACATGGTCCCTGTCCCTGTCCACCTAAAGGGCCGTGAGGAGAAGGAAATGCATTCACATCCTCGTGCCCGCCGTGTGTCTTCAGATGAAAACAGCCGACCCAAAGCGGGGGGACCTGAAAGTCACATCAGCACCATTCCAGAGCTCACTAAGTGCTTAGAGAAGAGGCTGCGTTTCAGTAACCAGAAGGTGATATCAAGGGACCAGATGATTTCATGTCACATACAGTAGGCCAAAAATGTCATTCTTAAAAATGTCCAAATGCAATGCATTTATTTAAAACATCCAACCAACGGGTCTGGTGCAAGGGTTAACCAGCTAAATTAAAGTTTGGGTTTAGGGTATTACATGACAACGGTGTAGCCTACAACAGAAGCTTTTCCTTTTAGTTTTGGATTCAAATGTATGGCTAAAATGCATTTTTTTCTTTCTTCCACTTGTCGTTGAAAAAGGTTCTGGGTAAATACCCCCTTAGCTCATCTCAAAGTTCACATCCAATTAAATGGAATTGATTTTTTAAATAAAATACTCAAGGCACTACTTTATGCCTAAAACATTTTCAGTTTCAATCATTTTGGGTTGATTGAGCAGATTTTGCCTGCCTGCATCAATTGCTTTAGTGTTTAGGCTACTTGATGTCCATAAACAGAAATGGTCTGGCTACTGTAGGCTGTTTAACATGAACAGATCTAAACGGTGCCTCGTGAGACCTCTTAAGAAAGCAGCGTTTTCAAGAAAAGAGTAAATCTGGAACTGAGAGTCTACAATCAAAAAGGGAAGGTGACAGAGGATGCTGAACCACAATGGCAAATAATGGCACTCAAATGAGTTTTTATGATAGGCTGTAGGCCACCATCACTGGGTCTTCATGCAGCATGAGAAATCCTCTGAAGATGATCGTCGGTATCCACTTGAATTCCTCAAAGCGTGCAGTCCAGCAGAGCCGAAACACAATTTGCGTCTAATATCTCTTTCACCAGTGACATACAATTGTATGTTTTAACAACAGGTGGCAATCTAGATGCCAAAATTCCATTGTGAAGAACGGAAGAACACCCAAAAATGAATGAATTCTGAAGCCTCATGTGACACTGAAGACTGGAGTATGGCTGCTTACAGTTCACCTTTGCCATCACAGGAATACATTTAATTCTAAAATATATTAAAATAGAAAACAGTAAAAATTTAGTAATATTTCACAATATAACTTTTTTGAGTTTTTGCAGCCTTGGTGAGCAAAATAAACTTATTTTAAAATCATGAAAAATAAAAACTTGTATACTGTATATACTGTATTAGACAAACTGCATCAATGCCATAATATTAACACTTCTGGATTATTTGTAGGGTGATGCAGAAAGCATATGTCTTATTTGCCATGAAGAACTACGGAATGGAAGGGGTGGCATCCTAGAACTTCACTGTGGCCATCATTTTCATAAAGAGGTAAACACTTTCTGGACCATTTCTCTCCTCTGTTACCTTCTAACAGTATCAAATTGTCAACTGAAGCAGCGGCTTAATGGATATAACAGTTTAGGCATCACACCAAGTAAACAACATTTCCATAATCAGTGCTTTTCCCACCTGGCATGCATGAAGTTTATCTGGTTAATTGCTGCTTTTGTGCCAGCTATGACACTGAATCTTCTGTCGTCTCTGATTATGTATTGGGTAGATAAAATGGCCAGAGCATGGCACACGTCCTCGTAGTGGGAGTTCTGCACCTGCTTGTGAGCGAAGAAAAGAGATACCGTTCTGCCCTGGACAGGAGGAATATCGCTTACCCCATCGCCAGTTCTCTTTACGTAGACAACGTTGATTGTTTTTAGTTTAACATACACTCTAAAAAATAAAGGTTCTTTATTGGCTTCAATGGTTCCATGCAGAACTTGTACCCGTTATGTGGAACTTTTCTATTGCAAAAAAGGTTCTTAATAGTGGAAAAGGGTTCTTTAGATTATTAAAATTTTACTTTTTAAAAGTAACCTTTTTAGATTTTTAAGTGTACTTTATGTATGAATAGTATACAGTAATCACTCAGTATATTATCAAAATACTTTTAATTGTCAGTTTTACTTTGTGGTCAGCTCCAGAAACAAAATGAACCACATCTCTTGTTTACAGGAAAGTTTAGTCTTTTCCCCCCTTTTGAAATCAAAAAAGCAAAGAGCAATAGTAATTACCAGCATCACCTCCCCCCCCCCCACCCCAAGCCATTTACATTTTTTTTTTTTAATATTGCTGTTTCAAATGGCATGTTTTAGTACTTTTTGTGCTTTTCCTATGGTAAGAATCATATAAACAATAATATGGTTATGATAGTCTAAAATCAAATTTTATGTAAATCAAAGTTAATGTGCATTGATCCGATAAACTGTTTTTATTATTCATGGTCCTGTTGGATTAGAAAACCAAACTGTGAATACAAGATTTTTTGGGGGGCTTATTTTGGATTTAGAATTATGGATGCTGAAACTGTAAATATGACAAATCATCCTGACATCCTGAATTTGCATAAAATATGTTGGGAGTGGCAGTTATGAAGCTACAGTTTTTATGCATGCAGTTTCATGCATGCAGTAGTCAGATTTAAATTCTATATATATATATATAAGTGGTCGACTGATTCATTGGTTTTTCCGATTAATTGGTTACTACCCCCCTTGTTCAAATTGCTACCTGATTGCCTAATCCTAACCCCAACCCTACTCCTAACCCCTCCCACACACCTACTCCTTAACCTACCAATTCTAGGGGGGTAATAATTCGGCATGGGGTCGAAATTGGGCACAACACCGGAACTATCGGTTATCGGCAAAAATCCATGCCGATAGTTTTCTGGGTTGCATCTGCTGCTGGAATTGCTAAGAAGGGTCCACTGGCATTATACAGTATGAGAACGGCCATTAGAGGTTGAAATTACTTACAGTACGTGTTGTTTATTTTGACACGTGACACTGCGTGCTGCACAGAGCGGGATACTCCAGATGCACATTTAAATCCAGCCAACAGAAAATCCTGCAGCAGAACATATGTATCTATATGAATGTAATTGTAATGCTATGGCCTTGTGTAGATATTTAAAGATGGCCATCTTTAAGCATGAAATTAAATGGTAATGCTTAAAGGGTTAGTTCGCCCAATTCGCAAGATTATGTCATTAATAACTTACCCTCATGTTGTTCCAAACCCGTAAGACCTCCCTTTATTTTTGGAACACAGTTTAAGATATTTTAGATTTAGTCCGAGCGCTCTCAATGAGAAGACAATGCTGAATAAAGTCGTAGTTTTTGCTATTTTTGGACCAAAATGTATTTTCGATGCTTCAAAAAATTCTAACGGACCCTCTGATGTCACATGGACTACTTTGATGATGTTTTTCTTACCTTTCTGGACATGGACAGTATACCGTACACACAGCTTCAATGGAGGGACTGAGAGCTCTCGGACTAAATCTAAAATATCTTATATATCTTATAAATATCTAAAATACCCTTTAACAATAAAAGTCCATTTGTTCCATTAATGAAAACTGTAGACGTATTGTTCCTTGTTAGAGTGTGTTCATTTCAACATTCACTGTTACTAATAGGCTACATTTTTACATTTTAAAGATCCTTTTAACATTAGCAAACTTTGAAATAACTTTAATGATCAGCATAATAAATAATTTTAATATTTGTATTCATTTACAAAGTATGGTTCAGTACTGTTACTGCTTTTCTTTAAAATTAGTAAAGCACTATTTTTTAATCTGTAGATTAATCAGCATTAGCCAGTGTGGTCCAACCTACAGCTACATTTACATTTAGTCATTTAGCAGACGGTTTTATACAAATGAGGGTGTTTGGAAGCAATCAAAAACAACAAAAGAGCAATGATACAGTATATAAGTGCTATAACAAGTCTCAGTTAGCTTAAACGCAGTACACGTAGCAAAGGCTTTTAAATAATATAAGAAATAAGAAGAAAACAGATAGAATAGAAAAAGAAAAGAGCAAGTGTTAGAGGTCTATTTTATATTAGGTAGCTATTGGTATCAATAAAATCCACTATCGGTCGACCTCTAATATATATATATATATATATATATATATATATATATATATATATATATATATATATATATATATATATATATATATATATATACTAGGTTTTTAATATAATAAACTTAAATTCAAACAGATAGTGTGTTTTTTGATAAGCTGGAAGTTCTTTAAAAGCAAAATAATGTTGCAATATGTTAAGCATGTGCAGATGTACAGTAATTTAACTTTTCTTTATTTCAGTGCATTGAGAAATGGCTTTGGCAGAAACAGTCATGTCCCATCTGTCGAGTTAATTTGACCATGCCTGAATGATCCCCTCTTCTGGTCATGTCCAGTTTCCCTGACAATGTCCATTTTCCATAATTGCATGATAATTTCCATGTCTTTTAGCCTGTGACCACTGACTTAATGTGTTTACTGTATATGTTAATAAAAACAACAACAAAACATCATCTCTGGGTGGAGGTAAGTGTGTCTTGCAGTCCAGCATGATTATATGGTCTTTTCCTTGCACACATAATATAGGTAAAGACCATCACGGATTACATGATTACATTACATGAATCTGAAGAGCTTCGGCTTTATTTGTTCCTGACCCTCCTTTTCCATCTTTCTTGCTTATTTTCCTCTGTGGAGTGATGAGGACAGGATGTTTGGCTAGGCTGAAAACCATGCATGATAAGTGTCTGACTACAGAGCTTTTTTGTTTTCTCTTTTGTCCATCTCTCTGCTTTTATGTATTGCACAATGCACATCTGAATTACCTATTTACATACACGTCAAATTCAGAGGCAGATAATTTTACACTATGTCTGGTGTGATGTTTCAGAAATTTCAAAGATGTAGAATATGTTGTTTGTACCAAAATCATACTTTTAATTAAATATCAACAGATTAAGAAATACCTACATTGCTGTAAAGATTTTTATATAGTGCTGTTGTTTTGAAAGAGATTGTTGTTTTATTTACCCAGTTTTGTTTTTATAAAATTCATTGAATTCATAGGTTTGGTACCAGGATGTAGTTTATTTTAATGCATTCAGTTTCTGTGTAACTACTACGTAATATGAGTGCCACGTTATAAAGTGTAAAATAAATAATACAGTGAGGTGATGTTCTTCTCTTCGGCTCCAGGCCCTCTCGTGACCGTGCCTTTGTGCACGTACAAAAACCCTGCCCTCACGTCCCGCCCTACATTTATAAAACTTACAACTTTGTAAAAGATGTTAATTATGGCATCAAATATTATAACAACAACTGAAACAAAGCATTATGAAAATGTTAGCCTTTGTATAGCCGTAGCCTATCTTCTATTGAAAAGTAACGTTACCTAACATGGAAATTAATTGGAATCTATCAATATATAGTTGATTTGCCGATTTTTTTAATACATGAAAAAAATATATATATATAAACAAATATGGTTAAATATATATTTATAAGTTTATTCCACTGTGTTGAAATGTCTGTTTACTGTTAAAATAGCGGACGATCTTCTACTGCTTCTTATGGAGAAAAATGCACACGTGTAAAAGAGACCTACTGTTGATTGACAGGTAAGATAACCAATCAAATTCCAACCCAATGACGTCTTGTCCCCTCATGAACCAATCGTTTCGTGAAATGGGAGGTTCTAGTGAGAAGACGCGCTGAAAAAAGATAAAACCCCAAATCTGGTTTCGAAACAGCTGGAAAAGTGGATGAAGTTGCTAATTTGAAAGTTCCCGATGGAATAAAACGGCACGATGCTGAAAAGGGACAAATAAGAGTAAAAGTGTGAGAATGTTTGAACGAATTTAGTATATTATTACAGCATCAGATGACAGTCTCTCGAGAAGAAAAAAAAAAAAACATCGACTCTGAGATTTCTTCTAAAAAATTTCAAGAATATACCCATTATTTGGTCAATCTGTAAGGTAAGATATCAACTACGTAGTCTTAACTCATAAAACAGACCAGTTACTGTGCCCGGATTAAGTTATTATTTTTTCCACTTTTATTTCATGTTAACGTTACTATAAACGGACCGGACCTAGGTGGTGAGCTACTGTAGTTGACGTATTTAACGTGTGATTACCTAGAATATATTTTGTATATATTCCCTAGAAGGCTGAATTAAAATTAAACATAATTATATCATTGTATCTAAGGTGTTTTAGTTTGTAGACTTCAGAAAGTCTCATGAAAGCCCAATAAGACGTGAACACAGCAGACCTTTATCCTTAATAAACATTATATGTGAAGTAGAATAATAAAAATAGAGACGTTTGTCTTCCGCAGACAACGGTGCGTGTATTGTTTTTCAGGTAACGTTAAGGTTTGTAAACGATAAAAAAAAAAAAAAAAAGTAGGTTACTTCCGTCATTTTATGATGGAACATAAACATGGATTGTTGTTATAGCATATTTTTACATCGTTTTTCATGTTTCATTCTTTGTAAAACCGCACTGTGGTTCCTATCATTTGGTTTAGTATTGCAAAATGACTGATTTTTCGTATGTACAATTCCAAATAATGTCGTTCTTGTGTTGTCAAAAATACATGAAAGGATTGGATCGGGCCTCTTCACTGGAGAGACTCTCAAAGCTTCAGTCTGTCTCTATGGCAACCGCAGAGCATCCTGAAGGACAGTGTTTAGTCTGAAAGACTGATTGATCAAGGCTGCAGAGATGCTACTCATTGCCATGATTTTCAGTGTCATATAGTGAATAATACAATACAGAAATAGTGCCACAGTAATGAAAACTGTGTCAACATTTACTAACCTTTGTGTCTACATTACTTTCTTTCTTTGCGTTCAAATGGGGGGAATTGCTTTGGAACTACGTAAGGGTAGATTATTACATAAATTTCATTTTTAAAAGAACATTAATGCAACCCTCTACTGAAATAAGCAATTACAAAACAAAACAGCATAATATGCAAAATGGCTATGCAGTAGGTTTCTCAGTTTTGTCTCAAACTCTCATTATCATTATCATCACTTTGATATTTTTTTTTTCTCCAGTTGTTCATTATGTGTTTGCTGTCTGCTTTATTGCAGCCCTTCAACAGTGCCTTTTTCACACGTTTGAATTTAGCTTACTTTCTAAAAGTACAACGTTTATGTGATAAACGGTCATGGTCTCAAGGACACACTCTGATTGCACACTGATTATTGCAGTAATGACCACCTTCCTTTGTAATGTCATGGGACCTGGATGACTTCAGGGCCAAGAACTGATCAGTCTGTTGATTAAACATTACAGAAATCATCCCCTTCAAGAGGAGAGGAGGAATTCTTATAAATACCCTTTTATTGTTTGGGTTACTTTATATTTGATTAAAAGCAAAAAAACATATATTAAAGTTAAATGTTAAACTAATTTTCAAACATCTGCCAAGAGCAAACTACTTTACTTGTGTCTGGTGAATGTTTAAGACAAGAGACTGCTATCAGTATGTAGGTTCATATTTCTGAGATTAATAGAGCAGACTTTCTGATTTAACATGGTTTGGGGATTTTTTTTTTCAGCTATCCTAACATTGCTGTTTAAAATAGAACTGAGAGGTGCATAAATATGTAGGATTTGATTGTCTAACACTGTTAATTTCTACACTAGAGTAACAATCCAGTTCCAGAAAATGCAAAAATGGGAAACTTGTATTGATATGCCACTCCTAAGGGCAAAAGTGTTGCTTATAAATACAGAGTCTCCAATATCATCTTTAAGTGTGTCTAGTAAACACTGTTTTTTGCTCTGCCGCATTTTGAGATATAGTTATGCGTGAATTTTATCATGATATATTTTTGTTTTGTAGTTTATGATATTAGTATTGAATACAATTGTTTTTCTTATTTCCAGGACATTTAGGAAAACATGGGAAGTTTTAAAGGCCATGCATTGCCTGGAAGTTTCTTCCTGATCACCGGCCTGTGGTGGGCCGCAAAGCAGACATTTTTGTATGCCACCCGCAGGAATAAAAGTGCTGGTGCGGGCAGACTTGCATCTCGAGCTACACAACGGCGCATAGAAATCATAGAAGGAGCTGTCATTTTATCATTTTCTATTTTTGGTGAGTTGCCGCTATGCCTTTATTAAGAGAAAAAGAAGCGTCATCATACATATGGACAAATAAAGCTTTCTGATGTGTCTTTGAAACACCCAAGGTTCAGCAAAGAAACAAGTATGAATTTGAGAGCCAGTTTTGCTGATTATTTAGGTTTAGGTTACATTGATTAAGTTGATTGTATGGTTAAAAATGGTATTAAATGATAGGTTGTGTAATTTTCTGTGTATTGTTTGTCCTTTGGTAATGGTCTAGATAAGTGGTTCTCAAATTTGAGTCCAACATTGTCCATGACAATAGGCTCCATGAGTTTTTTAGTTGTTTTCAGTTTACTAGATAGAGATTATGGGATAAAGACTTTTTAAAAATAATTTATTCACTGTTTCTACCCATTAAAATATTTTAGAGCTTGGCATACCTAGAAAATGTATATTCATAAAAAATGTGAATCTACACATGGAGTTCTATTCATGGAGACTCATCTACTCATTCTATATTATATACATCATCAATACATTTTTCCATGTTTAGATATCACACTTTTGGAATTAAGCTTCTTCGCATATCCAGTTTTTCAAGCAGTGGGAACCCTGGTTACTCAAAGAAAAAATACATTTGTTGAGCAGATGAATTCAAGCAGAAGTGTCTTGATTTTTAGTTTATTCTCAAAGGGATACTCCACCTCAAAATGAAAAGTGTGTCATTAATCACTTACCCCCATGTCGTTCCAAACCCGTAAAAGCTTTGTTTGTCTTCGGAACACAATTTAAGATATTTTGGATGAAAACCGGGAGGCTTGAGACTGTCCCATAGACTGTCGAGTAAATAACAGTGTCAAAGTCCAGAAAAGTATGAAAAAGCATCGTCAGAATAATTCATTTGTCAACAGTCTCCTCTGTGTCTCTCCACATCACTCAAACTGCGCTTCTGTGTCAGTGCAGTGGAGGGACACAGAGGAGACTGTTGGCAAAGGAATTCTGGGATAAAATCATTATTTTTGTTTAATTTGAGTACAAAAAGTACTCTCGTTACTTCATAACGTAATGATGGCAGATGGACTATTCCGACGATGTCTTTCATACTTTTCTGAACCTTGACAGTGTAAATTACTTCGCAGTCTATGGGACAGTCAAAAGCCTCCTGGTTTTCATGCAAAATATCTTAAAATGTGTTCTGAAGATGAACAAAGCTTTTATGGGTTTGGAACGACATGGGGTTAAGTGATTAATGACAAAATTTTCATTTTGAGATGGAGCATCCCTTTAAAGCTTGTTTTTTTTTTCTGCTTATTTTAAATAATTTGAAGTTGAGTTTTTTTGGCCTCCTATAATGAGCCATTTATTAGCGTAATGAAAGCAAGTTTATTTATTCTATTTTTAACTCAACTAGTTCCTCTACCCTTCATACAGGTATGTTAGCAGAGCAACTTTTAGCAGGTGGGCCCAAGTTTCAGCTGTATGATTCTTCCACTCAGCACTGGGAGCAGCTGATGAACTGGCAGCACACCACCATGTACCTGTTCTTTGCCATCGCAGGGGCCATATCTCTCACTGTCCACAGCACAGACATCGCCCCGCTGGCCTTAGACCGGATGCTGCTGGGTCTTGCTTTCTTTAATGAGGGTAGGTTTTTGTTTTTTCCCCTAGACTGTTTCTAAAATGGTCCCAAAATGCCATTTACTGTACATGCCTGATGAAGGTGATGGACCGAAATGTTGTTATTAAGTTAATACATATTTGGATTCATTTGCAAGTGTGGATAGTGTGCAGGATTTATTTTTTTCTGTTTTGAAGTTGGACCTTTTTTTGCTCATTTTCCCCACACACATATTGAACACTTACAGATGTGTAAGGGTGACTGTTGACCAAAGATACTATGTGAAAGAGTATTTTATAAATGCGGTTTTTGATGTTGGAGAATGTGTGAACTGTTTCGCAAACTGAGCACTCTTTGTTACTCTTAAAATTACTTTTGTTCTATTTTGTGATAATTCAACAAAAAATTAAATTCAGCACATGTCTGTCTCCTGCAGGATTTCTGTTTCTTTACCATCTCCATGGTAGAGATATGCTTGATGTCCATGTGCACACCCTTCTCCTCTATGCAATCTTTGGACAAGCTTTCATCTGCCTTCTTGAGGTTTTCCACAGAGGGAATATTCTACTTGAACTGCTCCGAGCCACTCTCACCATACTACAGGGCAGCTGGTTCTGGCAGGTCAGTGTGTGTGTGTGTGTGTGTATCACAAATGCATACATAATGTGCAAGTCATTTAGACCAAAGACTAACTCCCTGTTTAACTCTCATTCTTGTATTTTTCTAGATTGGCTTTGTGCTGTACCCACCCAGTGAAGTGAAATGGGATCAGACAGACCATGACAACTCGGTCTTTGTCACATTATGCTACTGCTGGCACCTAGCGTTTGCATTGCTCATTGTAGCTGCAGTTTACTGGTCTGTTCTCTGGTGAGCATGGCATATTCTATTCATTCTAACGTGAAATAGAAAAGAAATTACAGTTCAGGCATAAAGGAGCATAAACTACAGTACCATTCAAAAGTTTGGGAACTTCAGTAAGGACACCTAAAATTAAATGTAGTAGTTGAAAATTCAGCTTTGTAATCAAAAGGAGAAAATAATTAATTATTTAATTTGTAATAATATTTCACAATATAACTGCTTCTATTGTGCTTAAATAAATGCAGCCTTGGTGAGCATAAGATTAAAAATCTTACTGACCCGAACATTTGAACAATAGTGTACATAGCATGATACTTTTCCTGAAGTTTCCTTTCTGATTCATTGAGTTCCTTCTTATTTTCCTTTTTCCTTCATTGTTCTCCGTCCAGTGCTGTGCGTTCCAGAGTAAGGAGGATGCCACCCATTGAAATGGGGCTTTTGAAACCAAGGGAGAAAGAAGTAGAGTCCGAAGATGAGTTTTTATGAGTGTTTATCATCATGCCAGCATCGAAAAACATTTGGACCTGATTCCAAAGAAAAGTAGAGAGCGAGAGATAGATATGAACAGAGAGGCATTGTCACTAAATATTAGCTTGGTCTTAATTTCCTGAAGAGCAGATGGGAGATGACAAACAGTGACAGTCTTGCTTCCCAAGCTCTGTTTTCTCATATTATAACAAGGGACTGTAAGTAAATCACAAGAGCCATAGTGTTATATCTCTCACTCATTTTCCCAGTATGATAGTTACAATTCTTAGTCCATGCGGTCTGGTATCTTGTGTGGTCATTCCTTTTTTATTTCACTAATTCCTATTTCTCTGATGGACCTCAGGACCAACTTACTCTAATAAATTAATTCAAACTTGATTATTTTCTTGCATCTAGTCAATCAAATATGATGTATTGATTATTTTTGAGTCTTTATGTACACTTTTTGTTGTCATTGTATTGTTTAGCTTTGAGGCAATACTGTGTAAATTTGAGATTTTATTTGTGTGCCTTGTCAGTTCTTTATATGTTGTCAACTAAGGACAGAGAATATAATATTTTATATCATGCTTTAGTGGTATTTGATATACGTGCTAAAATTGTTATATTTGAATGCCTTTGAGATTTGGCAGGTTTGTAAGACACTTTTTAGTCGTCAAATGAATTATGCTTTTGTATTTTCTTGACAGCCATAACAATTCCTCAGCTACTCTGCTGTGTTCGTTTGTGCCATAGTATTGTTTGCCTTGTCCATGACTGAAAAAAAGGCCATTGTATGTGGAATCTTGACATTATAGTCTTATTCCATGCATTTATTGATAGATTTAATTTGACTTAATAATTTCTAAAACTTTCTTTTTTTCCAATAAAAATATTTTATTAGTGCATAACTGTGTGCAATAACTGTGTTTAAATGATTTTTATTTGCCACGTGTTGGTATGTTTTCTCCATATGTGACCCTGGACCAGAAAACCAGTCATAAGTAGCACAGGTATAAATGTAGCAATAGCCAACAATACAACGTATGGGTCAAAATTTTTGATATATGCATTGCTAAGAACTTAATTTGGTCAAACTTAAAGGCGATTTTAAGAGCAATTCTGAGGGTTCATGATGGAAACAATGACAACAGAAATGTAATGCAGGTAAATTACTGTATTTTGTACTTTTAAAGGTGCAATAAGTGATCGTCTTCATAAACATTTTTTGTTATACTGATTAAAAGTCTCTTCACATCCCGATTGCAGTCATTAAGTTAAGTGGTTTAAATGTATCTGTATTTATATATTCTGTGGAATTTTTCTTTTAATTTTGATTATTATAAATGACAACAAAGGAAAATGCCAAATTCAGTATCTCAGAAAATTAAAATATTACTTAAGACCAATACAAAGAAAATAATTTTAGAAGTCTTGGCCAACTGAAAAGTATGAACATGAAAAGTATGAGCATTTAGCACTCAATACTTAGTTGGGGCTCCTGCCTGAATTACTGCAGCAATGCAGCGTGGCATGGAGTCGATCAGTCTGTGGCACTGCTCAGGTGTTATGAGAGCCCAGGTCGTTCTCATAGTGGCCTTCAGCTCTTCTGCATTGTTGAGTCTGGCTCTGGGACCCTGATTTCCAAAGGAAATGCAAAATTTACTTTCATCAGAGATGATGAAACTGGACCACTCAGCAGCAGTCCAGTCCTTTTTGTCTTTAGCACAGACGAGACACTTGTGACGCTTCAAGAGTGGCTTGACACAAGGAATGCGACAGCTGAAACCCATGTCTTGCATACATCTGTGCGTAGTGGTTCTTGAAGCACTGACTCCAGCTGCAGTCTACTCTTTGTGAATCTCCCCCTGAATTGGTTTTGTTTCACAATCCTCTCCAGGGTGCGGTTATCCGTATTGCTTGTAGACTTTTTTACACATCTGTTCCTTCCCTTCACCTCTCTGTTAATGTGCTTGGACAGAGAGCTCTGTGAACAGCCAGCCACTTTTGCAATGACATTTTGTGTCTTGCCCTCCTTGTGCAAAGTGTCA
Source organism: Carassius auratus (assembly GCF_003368295.1). Taxonomy (NCBI): domain Eukaryota; kingdom Metazoa; phylum Chordata; class Actinopteri; order Cypriniformes; family Cyprinidae; genus Carassius; species Carassius auratus. The sequence continues at coordinate 22,202,561 of NC_039248.1, forward strand.
CTGGTCGTCTTTTGGACAACTGTCAAGTCAGCAGTCTTCCCCATTATTGTGTAGCCTACAGAACTAGACTGAGAGACCATTTTAAGGCTTTTGCAGGTGTTTTTAGTTAATTAGCTGATTAAAGTGTGGCACCAGGTGTCTTCAATATTTAACCTTTTCCCAATATTCAAATTCTCTGAGATAGTGTAAAGTTTTGTATTGTAGTAATGTTGTCTCTAGTATTCTGGGGTCTCATTTATAAAATTCTCCGTAGATTTCTTCCTAAAAGTTTAAATAGGCAGTGCATTTACTGCAATTGTCTGATTCGCTCATCACTGACAAAGTATTTTAAAAAAGAAAACGTGAAAATCTTACTGTTTTCTACTAGTATTTAATGTGAAGGTATATTTTGACATGAAAACAGAGTTTAAAATCATTGTTTACTTCATTACTTTTCTCACTCCAGGAAAAAGAGTGTACGGTACGTCTCTCGTGTACGTGTACGTCTGTACGGTGCGTACATATTTACGCCAAGTTTTATTTTTTCACGATACGTGCGCACTATGCCCATTTTGTGCGTACGCAACGTTTATAAATGAGACCCTAGAGCCTTCCTCACCATCCATAATGATCTGGCTGAAATTTTTCATAATAATGTAACCAATAATGTTAATTATTTTCAAGATCCAAACAATTTCTTATTGATAAAATAAATTTCCACCATCAGCCATTCTGTATAATCAGGGTATCTTCCGTCCATTCCAAATCCGTTTCAAATTAAAAAACAAAAAAACGAAAAACTCAAGAGGATTCAAGTGAGAGAACATGAATTAAATAACGAGAAATGGAAAAATGGCTCGTTTATTCGTTATTCCATCTACGTTAACAAACGGAAAATGAGTTTTTGACTTGATTTCTCGTTTTGTCGTTTTGGGTTTAAAAAACGGCTTATGGCTTGAATATTTCATTCGCACTTGTGGGCGGAGCTGAAACGCTCCTTTCATCTGATTGGTCGGATCGCTCCGCCTTCAACTTGGTCTCCTCAGTCTTTCAGAATAAGAGTCTTACAAGAGCAATATCTGAAACCAGATGTAGACACATAATTCGCGTTGTTGCGACTTGCAAGTCACCCCTTTAAATTATTTCTAGGTTATAGTATTGTATGAATATTGTCCCACTGTAAATACAGTGCAAATAGTTCTGTCTCCTGGGATAAAAGTGAAGTGGAAATAAAAATCAATAATAGACTGAACATTTCCATGATAATATGTCTGTAACATTTACCACTCTCATCTTTTAAGTCTAATGGCACTAGGTAGCTGTGTGTGACATTAATAATTAATTGTGGAAATTAATATAGTTAAATTTATTAAATAAATTAGAATTATTAGTTTTATTACAGACAAAATTGAATGATGTTTCTCTTTTAGTCTTCTTTGTTGGCCTTGACAACGACTAAAATTTTATTGTTTCACCAAATTCAGCTCAGATCTTCAGACTCGTTTGACTCGTTGCTGTAACTGGTCAGACTTTTTCCTTCTCAAAAAATCCTAGTGACTTTCATTATCTGAGCGATGAAGGTCTTACACTTAAGGTCCACTAGAGGAGGAGACAGGATTTCTGTTTATGTAAGTTTAAATGACAGATAAATACATTAATTTCATGTGTACTACCATGAATATGCCATATATGTGTAACACAGGTTCTTCAATGATAGATGGGGTGGTAGGGGGGTATACCTTAGCTCAATGATAGCTGTATAATATAAAACAACATTAACTACTGCAGCTGGTACCAAATAAAAATGATTAAGTTTTGGAAAAACTGCAAGTCAAATGTACTTGCACAAATGACTTGCTGTTACATAGTACCCCATATGCGTTGTTGGGGACGTTTTCGTCCACTAGGGGGTAAAGTTGAGTCTTATTTTGGCCACAACTTTCTCTGTGTTGCAGCTAATGGAATGATTGGTGACAAATCTTATTTTTACACTTATTTTGGGAAAATGCTTGAAATTTTTCAAAAACTCAACAGTATACTGTGGGTAAATTCATTACCCTTTTGTTATGTTTGGGATGAAAACATCCACTAAATTAAAATGCTGTAAAAATGTCTCAGATAAAGATTTTTTTTTTTGCATAAATCTATTAATCACCCTCAGTCCTGATCAAAACTACCAAATGTTTAAAAAGAAAATCCAAGATTTTAACTCTTTAATTACCAAGTTCATAAATTATGTCACTGATTTGGGAAGAAAAAACACACACAAAATGACATATTTTCAATATAAAAAGTAATTGTGGACTGGATATTTTTTTTTACCTTTTATGACAGTCTTGGGCATGTCAAAGATTAGTAACTGTAGATTAAATTTGATGTATTGTTAGTTTTGTGCAGCATTAGATTTTAATTTTTTCTCCCTGATTTATTGTTGGTGGCTGTTTTTGTCCCATTGACTTCCATTATAACGACATTTTTTGATTGCAAAGCCATGACACCATATAATCATGCACTCTTGATTGTTGGTGGTTTCCCCTGTTGGGAAGAGGTAACATTTGTTATTTTTACAGTTGATCACTAGGTGGGACCATTAACCCTTTAGGCCTGTGCAAAAAAAGGCTTAGTTTCTGGCCTGTATATAGAGTTATATGGAGTTTAACAGCAAATTATAGTGTGTGTGTGTGTGTGTGTGTGTGTGTGTGTTTGAGAGAGAGAGAGAGAGTGTGGGAGAGACCTTTGTTTACTTACCTTGATGTATCTGAAAAAATCCAAATATGCACCTCATGCTCTCAGAACTACATGGACTAAACAATAAAAAAAAGAAGTGTGTTTATGCACCTGCTGACTTTTGATGGTGAAAAGAACGGAGGGCCTATGTGTGAAATACTTGTCTTTTCTTGATGGTGAAGCCAGTTTAAAACCTTTAAATCTTATAAAAAAACTACTTTGAACATAATTGATTATGGACCAAAATGCAATACCAACTTCAAATAAGCAGCAACTCGCTGGAGGGGTCAAGCTGCATAATCATTTCTAAAACTCTGGTTCAAGTCAAGCCCTTTCTCGTATTGCTTGCTGCTCTTCTCACCATCAAATGACCAGAAGGATGGCATGCAAGTGTTTAAATCCATGTACTGTTTTTGTTTAGTCTATACTTATCACCACCATTAAAAGGCAGCAGGTGCATAAATACACTTTTGTTTACTCCATGTAGTTCTGAGAGCTGAGGTGTACATTTAGATTTTCTCAAATACATCAAGGTAAGTGCGCAAAAGTCTCTCTCTCTCTCTCTCTCCTACACACATACACACAATATAATTTGCTGTTATACTCCACATAACTCTATATACAAGTCAGATACTAAGCTTTTTTTTGCACAGGCCTATCTAAAGGGTTGATGGTCCCACCTAGTGATCAACTGTAAAAAAAAACAAATTTTACCTCTTCCCAACAGGGAAAACCACAAACAATAAAGAATGCATGATTATGTTTCATGGCTTTGCAATCAAAAATGTAATTATAATGGAAGTCAGTGAAAAAAAAACATCCACCAACAATAAATTAGGGGAAAAATTTTTTTATCTAATGCTTATAGCAGTTTAATTGAGTGAATGTTTTCATCCCGAACATAACGAAAGGGTAGTGAATTTGAACAATGCACAAGGGATACATAATAATTTTTATTTGGCACCAACCGCAATTAATGTTGACAGCTAGCAGGAGTGTGGTGGGGTGCGAGGTCTGTTTTGACCAATGGATGGAGACCTCAAGGCAGTGGCCTTAATGCTTATCTGAAGATTTGTCTTTATAGATTACAGTTTACATTGTACTTACTTACTGAAGTACACCTCTGCATGCAGACACCCAACTGTACAAATTCATTTATAGATTTAAAACCCAGTCCTGACACGGGAGAACCATGTTCTGCAGAGTTCAGTTCCAACACACTTACTTGGACATTGCTACTGATCCTGAAGACCTTGCTTAGCTTAGGTGTGTTTATTTGGGGTAGCTAAACTTTGCAGGACACTGGCCATCCAAGAGGAGGACTGAGAGTCCTGACATTAGCATTTACATTCAGTGCATGTGATTTATCAACACTGTGTACATCTTAAAATGTACAGCTCATGAAAAATAAAAGTTCTAGATGGACAAACATTAAATGAATAAACCAGTGTGAATAAAAAATATATTAAAATACATTTGGAGGTAGGTTGAAAAAGCCAGAATGGGAAGTTTTAAAGTACAGCTTGAAGTGTGAAGTTTATTCGTGTACACAGATATGGCATATTCATGGTAGTACAAATGAAATTAATGTATTTATTTGCCATTTTACGTAAATAGAAATCCTGTCTCCCCCTCTAGTGGATATTAAGTGTAAGACCTTCATTGCTCAGATAATGAAAGTCACTAGGATTTTTTGAGAAGGAAATTTGGTGAAACATTAAAATTTTAGTCGTTGTCAATTACTCTCATAATAAATGATAGTAATGTTTTAAATAATGTTTCTCAAGGCCAACAAAGAAGACTAAAAGAAAAACCATTCAATTTAGTATATGGAATAAAACGAATATTACTAATTTATTTCATAAATTTAACTATAGTATTTTTCCCAATTAATTATTAATGTCACACACACCTACCTAGTGCCTTTTGACTTAAAAGATGAGAGTGGTAAATGTTACAGACATATTATCATGGAACTGTTCAGTCTATTATTGATTTTTATTTCCTCTTCACTTTTATCCAAGGAGACAAAACTATTTGCACTGTATTTACAGTGGGACAATATTCATACAATACTATAACCTAGAAATAATTTAAAGGCGTGACTTGCAAGTCACATCAGCACGAATTATGTGCGCAGCAACATCTGACTCAAATATTATGTTAATTAACAGTGAGCGGTGGTTTCAGACGCTACTCTTATAAGACTCTTATTCTGAAAGAATGTAAGATCGAGTTGAAGGCGGAGCAATTCGACTAATCAGATGAAATGAGCGTTTCAGTACCGCCCACCAGTGCGAATGAAATATTGAAGCCATAAACCGTTTTTTAAACCCCAAACGACAAAATGAGAAATCAAATCAAAAACTCATTTTCCGTTTGTTAACCTAGATGGAATAACGAATAAACGAGCCATTTTTCCATTTCTCGTTATTTAATTCATGTTCTCTCTCTTGAATCCTCTTGAGTCTTTCCTTTTCTGTTTTTTAATTTAAAACGGATTTGGAATGGACGGAAGATACCCTGATTCTGTATCTTCATTAAATGTTTCATTTGAATATACTTCTCATTTTGGAAGTAAAATTCATGTTGTATTTAATTATTATTATTTTTAAATTCATGTTGTATTTAATGCACCAGCCAGTGAAAAAAAAAAAAAACAGTTTTTTTAGTTCATGTGCATCCTTTAAAAATCTGCCTGTTACAGCGGATGCAGATTCTGATTAATGAGAGTTTGACTTTTTAAAATTTTGGTTCTCACCACAGATCAGTGGTTCTCACACTGTGTGCAGTATTTTGGGTGAGTTCTACTCTATCCTTAACGTATATTTCAAACTCTGAATCAGATGGTGCAGTATTATTGAATTCTTTTTAACACTGATCACTGTACCACAGTGGAAGATTTTTTCACTCACTTTGCTGTTTGTCATTCTGCAAGTCCTTGCATTTGCGTGGTAATTTCCACGTATGCTGTTTAGTAATATATATTTAATGCATATTATTTAGTTGAGTACCTTAGCACCCAGTTTAATATTGTACGGAAACATTTTATCAATAATTTTTTTATTCTCTGTAGGTATAGCATGTCATACCTACATTCCTTTCGCAAGGTTAGTTATGTTTTGTGATTTCAAAATATTGAATTAATCAGCATTAGATATTTACATATTGATGAATTTGTGGTTTTATCCTGTATTCAATTATAAATGAAACATTGTGCAGTAGTTCATTGGTAAATGACAGCAGTAATCTATGTGACCTGTGTGTGTGAAATGCATTTATCTTTTTAAGAATGGCGCTTTTAAACTACGTGTTTGCATTGCTGGCTAGTCATTGGATGACCTCTGTCCTGGGACCCGCCCACTCACTGTTGCAGGAAGTAGTCATGTTCACGTCACACTTTGGCGCGGGCAAGCTATTATAACTTTAGTACTCCACTGAATAAAGTGTCTAAAGGTAGACGTAAACACAATTAAAGCACAAAAATGTCAACATTTCTTCGAGCAGTCAAAAACAACATACCAGAAAAGGAAAAATCGGAACTATCAGAGAGCGATCTGAAAAAATGGGGATTAGAAGGTGTGTGAATTAAGAGCGTCTTGTGACGTGTTTAAAGTCAATATAGCAAAGTTTTGTATGCCTTTTAAGATTTTTAGAATAAAAATGTTTTACAATTGATGTGTAACAGTTACTATGATTAAATTATTATTTTAATGGACTGCGTTCATAGTAGCGTTGTCGCAACTTAATGAGTACTAAACTGAAATTTATCTGAAATGATGATTTTCATTACGCAAGTTTCGAGATTAGTCTTTTAAGCTAACTTTTAGAGCCAAGTGGCATCTATTTCATGATATAACATTTTTGGACAAGGTTGGATTTTCATGTGGAACCAGTGGGGGGGAAATGTTTTTAAAGGACCATTTTATGGTTTGAAATACTCTAAAAGTTTTCTTTGGAACAATCCTTTATCTCCTTCCTAACAGCGATACATCTGAGGTTTTATCAGGTGGATGGAGTGAGGTGGCTGTCACAGTGTATGAAGAACCAGCAGGGCTGCATCCTCGGTGATGAGATGGGTCTGGGCAAGACCTGTCAGGTTAGTAATGCTTCCTTTTAAGACAGAGATTTATTCCGAGATGTCAGATATCAGATAAGTGAGATGTCATCCTCTGCTACAGACCATTTCTCTGCTGGTATATGCTCGGGGATGCCTTAAGATGAACGGACCGTTCCTTGTGCTTTGTCCCTTATCTGTTTTGGAGAACTGGAGACAGGAGTTAGAGCGGTAAGGGTAATGCTGCTATACGATTAGACTTGTGTGGTCATTTTAGATTACATATTAAAGATATGTTTTTTTTTATTACTGATACAGGACTCTGGGACTGTTTTTCACTTTATGAATGTATAAACCAGCATGAACTGATTTTTAATGAAAGACAATGTGTTGTCACTGTCACTAGATGGAGACAGTTGCATATAAACGCTGGATTTGTGTCTACCTTTTGTACAACTTAACATGAAAGACTAGTCAAGGTTCTCTTATTTTTTCTTTTAATTCAGCTTCTGTCCCAGTTTGTCTGTGATCTGTTACACTGGGGATAAAGAAAGACGAGCAGAGCTCCAGAAAGAGCTCAGGAATGACCAACGTTTCCATGTACTTCTCACCACCTATGAGGTTAGTCCAGCTGTTTTCAGAGAATAGATATGTCATACTGATAACTGTATTCAGAGGGGTTGCAAGACTTTACACTGTTTATTAACAGAAAATCTTCTTAAATCATATTTAATAGATGTGCCTCAAGGATGCCAGATACCTGAAAAGGTAATCAACTTAATTTTTTATTTTTGCTGTTTGAAACTTTATGTAAATTACTATGTTTCCACAATTCTGCTACTTGGGCATTTTGCACATAATTAAACAACAATATCAATACCATGTTGGTTATTGGTTGATATAATTTTTTTTACTATCACTTGTGCTTGTATTGGTGATATACAGTGGAGATCTAAATTAGAGAACAACCTACAATTTCCTACATTTCTAGTCCACTCATTAGTCCTATTTGAAATGATCCTACCAGGAGTAGAAGGGCAGTTCCCTCTGGAGAATGGTCTCTCGACGTGGTGTCAGAAGTTGACGCTTTTGGGACTCTTTTCCTTCCTAAACGTACCCGAAATCTTATTGCGCAACGCTTGTGAAGTTGCAAATCTCACTGGCCAATGCCAGCCAAGAAACAAACAAATAGTGACAGAGCCCCACTGCTAACTTCCTCTTTCATGCAAATTCCTTCTCAAGACAGCTTTGGAGAAAATGTTAGAAGAAGGATTTCCCTCTCGGCGTTCCAGCATGTCGAATGATTGTTTGGGGATTATTTTATGTGCTTTGCAAGAACTGTTTGAGCAATGAGTTTTTTTCTTCGCTCTTCCCATGGTGTTGTTCTATACAGCCCCCAAAAGCATCAGCTTCCGGCGTCATGTCGAGAGACTATTCTCGAGAGAGAATGTGTCCGGTTACTATCGTAACCTCAGTTCCCTGAGAGATGGGAACGAGACATGGTGTAGGCTTCCGTGTTCACTGCTCAGGTCTGCTGTGCTTTTGATTCAATCGGAAGATTCTGTGCTTATGCCGTCAAGATGGCTCATTATATAGCAATAGGACTCCGCCCCTATTTGTTTTCTTGGCTGGCATTGGCCAGTGAGGGTTGCAACTTCACTGGCGTTGTACAATAAGATTTCAGGTAGGTTTAGGAAAGAAGGGAGTCCCCAAAAGCGTCAGCTTCTGACGCCATGTCTCGTTCCCATTTCTCAGGGAACCGAACTTACCGCAATAAGTGTAGACATTTCGTAAGCACATTTTATAAATTAATTGCACAGTGTAAAAAAACTTAAATTACTTATTTGAAAAAGAACTCTGATCAAAATTAGAGAAAACTTACAGCTATAAGTTATTGGTGTTGATCTGGCACCTGGTGCTATTTTCCTTCAATATATGACAAACTAACTGGCACCGTTCCAGTTAAGTGCTCAGCAGGGGAAGAATCTGTCTCGGCATGTTTGAGAGAAGTCGGACTGAAAATGCACTCTAAGTGACGAAGCTTCTCATCGGCAAATATAATCAAAAGCATATACTAACCTAAACTAATGTAACATTTAGCAAATTGCTAAATGAATATCTGTATTTTTCATACTGTGCATTATAGATATCATTTTTATACCTGAATTAACTTGTAGTTTTACATTTAATCTTTAGTTTTATGTTTTTCTCTTTTTCTTCTGTATATAAACGTAACACTGTAAATAAAGATTAGTTTTATCAGCTAACTTGTTCTTTTACAATGTGTTATTTAAAAAATATATATATGTTTTTTAATATTTACACTATAGATCAGTGCTTCTCAAAGTCTGTACCTGCCTCCATTTTGTATTTCAAGAGCACTAATTATATTTCCTTCTTTGATAAACGCATGTTAAACTTGTAAATAATATATATATATATATATATATAGTACAAATTAATTTTCACTTAGATTATGGCCATTTGATTTACAGCAGTATTCAATGTTTTCCATAAATTAAGTTAATTGTGGCGGTCAGTTTTGATATTTTGACAGGCCGTACAGTAGAATTTCCAAAAGGCTAATAAATTGAGCACTGCGCGTTAAAAAATAAAACCCAGTGCATGTGTTTTCATGTGACTGTATTTTTGAAAGAACCGACCATCTTCAGAAAATCTTCAATGTCATTTTAATTTAGCCTTTCCTGTAATGGCTGATAAAGTAGCAGTTTGTGAATGCAGCACTGATTTTATTACAACTGTTACCTGGGAAACCGCTATATATCTCCCGCTCCATCAGCGCCTCCTGCTGACAGAGAATGAATTTGCATTTGCAAGTCTGTGTGAAACTGCTGTCTGTCAGAAAACATAAACAAATATCGGTAAACCGGCCAAACATATCGGCCAAACAATATCAGCATCATCGGCCACTGGATGCCTTGATTTTATTTTTTTCAACATATTAGTGTTTATTTGTTATCCATGAATGTTTATAAAAAACAACTTTTGTAATAACCGATTGTTCCGGACCTGACCCTGACACTGGCTACGTTTACATGCACACTTTTCGGTTCAATCGGACTGAATTCATTACGATTGATGAATCTGACTGTAGTGTTTATATGAATGCTAAATAAAGTGATCAGGTTGAGGTGCGGGTTTATATGTCACAAGCTACAACTCAGAATAGATTTTTTGACATGTGCACACTGCTCAAATAGTGAAAGTGAAAAGTGAAAGTGACATAGATAATATAGAGTTTCTCACTGTTTGCACATAATAACCTCCTACACGTTTTTTTTTTTTTTCATTTGTTTTAATACTTACCCGTTTATCGATAAATATACATATAAACCGCTGAACTGTGCTGCTCATATTTATCATGCATAAAAAAAGCCCCTCGGATCGATATTTAATTCGGATCGAGCTCAATCGAATCGATTAAAGTGTTTATATGAACGTTTTTCAGTCCGATTGAGTCATCAATCCGATTACAAATGGATTATTTGGGTGCAAGTAAACGAAGCCACTGATGAAAATTCAGATTTTGACCTTTCCATGTAGACTTTGAGAACCCCTGCTATAGATGATCTTTTGACATTTAAAATCTGCAATAAACACACTTGGCCCTCCTTGGTTTTGGAGGCAACTTTACTGTCACCTAATAATTACTAATAATTTAGTAACTTGAAGCCTTTAAAAGTTTAGCATTTTGTGTGTA